>NC_079192.1:85076152-85405437 GCF_029499605.1 Hyla sarda
TGGTATAATTATTTAGATTGTAGAGATAGTTTTTTAAAGCTATAATTTGCAAAAAATGTCAAAGAAAAGGCAAATCTTTTCAAAAAGAAAACAGCCTAGTTGCAATCATAATTCCCAGCAGTGTATGTGCATGAGATTTAAAGTTTTGATGCAATAAAAAGGTCCAGCTATAAATTAATGAGGTCTGGTACGGTAGAAAATAGAACAATAGGAGTTTTTCTTATTAGCCCAATGCTAATCTTCAACTTGGCCAATTGATTGTAATATCTTTAATAATAAATGTCACATTTGATCAACAGGAATCGAAATGAAATCTACAATAAATTCCATAAATACTAACTTATTTCATGAGTAGAATAAATACTAAATTATTTGGATTATGAGAAACACGGAACTTTACAACAAACCCAGGCTAGGAAACAAAAAAATTAGAAAACATATTTATAGTAGTGTGGCCTAGGTTGTCATAAAATATTGAAGGGGTACATATCACTAGTAGTAGAGGGGTTAATGTCTGATTTCCTGGTGGTCTAATGTGGAAGAAGGTATTTACATTTTGGTCCCTGGTGGTTTAGGGTTGAAGGGGGGAATTAATAATTGGTGGTGTGGTTTACAATAGAGGATGATATTTTATTCCCTGGTTGTCTAGGTTTGAGGGGAGGAATTAATATATGGTGGTCTGTGCTACCATAGCAGAGCATATTATATTACCTGTGGTCTAGGGTTAAAGAAGCTGTAAATACCTGGTGTTCTAATGGTTTACATCCATGTCCAATGATTTGTTCTATCAGATCCATAAAGAAAGCACCAAGACCCTTGCCTTTAGGCTTTAAGACAACTCTTTTTTTTACACTTTTTGATTAAAACTTTGTCTTATAATCCCAATTTCTATATATAGATAGCTATATATATATATATATATATATATATATATATATATATATATATATATATGTGAATGTCTATATGGGTTGACAAAATAACTAGCACACATTTTTACATATTTTACATTAGGAGGAATGATTGTTGGTGCACAACTGAAAAACCCGTCTGTGACCCAAATTGTTGAGTTGACGGGTGGATCAACTCAACTCAGTAGGAAAAGTCCATCAAAACATCTGCAGACAGAAGTAGCTGTGATAGAAAGTTAAAGCGTCATGCAAGTTACAGATGAGCAAAACAAACATGGATGCTGGTGCCTTTTCAGGAATGTTCAAATTGCACTTTATCAATGCATCATGAGCTTGACAAGATGTAAAGGGTTAACACCACATATACCCAAAAATTATTAATATAACACTTTTGACATGTCCCACAGACATGTCTAAAGTTCAAGGAAAACTGTCAGCCAGTTCACCCACACTAAACTCAATACACTGGGTCATAGTGTGGGTGAACAGGAGTCCATACACGGGTCACTTACTTTTGTGAGGTGTCGTCTGCTAAAGTTCGAAAATTTTGGCCTTCATTTGCGCTCTGAAGGTAGGTCCCCACCAGTAGCCTTGCTTTGGGTTCCAGAGGAAGGGGCCTTAGCCCGCCCCCCATGTTCGTATATTCATTCTCCCCCTAAGCGCAGCACTCTGTCTGCAAAGTGCATGCGCTAAAGATTTTACCCAGTTCTCACGTCCTGATGACATGAGAGCTGTGCCTCGGGAGAGCGCTCTGCACAGTGTAACTGCGCATGTGCCGATCACTCGCTACCCGTGTATGGACTCAGCCACACTATAACCCAGTGTATTGGGTTTAGTGTGGGTGAACTGGCTGACAGTTTTCCTTTAAGGCTCCTTTCACACTACCGTTTAGTCCCGTTATGAAGATAGCGAGAGAAAAATTTGTGCTTGCGCCGTCTTTTTCTCCCACTATCTTCGGCTGCAATAATGGCAGTTATAATGGACGTTAGAGGAATCCCATTCAAGTGAATGGGATCCTCTTTGCCCGTTATAACTCCTGTTATACAAAAACATTGTTCCTTGTTGTAATAATAAGACACTTTGCTATTTACTTGCTGTTAAAAATTTCTGCCGTTATTTGTTTTTAATGTGATTTAAAAAATGGTCACTTGGTGGCTCTGTGCTGTTCCCTACTCAGGAAGTGTGTGATGGGCATGGAGAGGCACAGCGCTCGCAGGCTTCAGTGATGTCGAGCCTGATGGGGAACACCCACTTTCTCCTGCCGGGAGCTCACGCAATGTGAACAAGGGGAAAGGTATGGTACAGAGCTTTTAAAAGCTCGGACATTTTTTAAGGGCAGGAGGAGTGTTAGGAGTAGTTAGGGAATATAGGGAATATAAATCCAGTTAGTTTATAAAATATGTTTTGATGACAGGTACTCTGTAATGTGTATATGACCTATAGTTATTGTTGGCCGTGAGGGCATGGTCCCTTTACCTGATGTTGCCGACAGGGCTTGGACTCGCATCACCAGACGCGCCCACATGCGACCCCCAGTCTGTCACTCTCCGGGTGTTTCTCCTGCCTCCGCCTCTGCCTCTCTGCTCCGTTGCGCATGTCCCCATCCCCTAGGGTGCGCACACTCCGGAGCTTTAAAGGGGTATTCCAGGCAAAAACCTTTTTTTTTTATATATATATCAACTGGCTCCGGAAAGTTAAACAGATTTGTAAATTATTTCTATTAAAAAATCTTAATCCTTCCAATAGTTCTTAGCTTCTGAAGTTTACTGTCTAACTGCTTATTGATGATGTCACGTCCCGGGAGCTGTGCATGATGGGAGAATATCCCCATAGGAACTGCACAGCTCCCGGGACGTGAGTTATCAGGGAGCAGTTAGACAGAAAACAACAACTCAACATCAGAAACTAATAACTATTGCAAGGATTAAGATTTTTTAATAGAAGTAATTTACAAATCTGTTTAACTTTCCGGAGCCAGTTGATATATATAAAAAAAGTTTTGGCCTGGAATACCTCTTTAAGATTTAAAGGGCCAGTATTAGTGAAATTCACCTGTGGCTCATTTATTAATTCCTCCACCCTCCTCACTCACCTGCCGGATCTTTGTTACCTTGTGCCTTAGAGCAGTGTTTCCCAACCCAGTCCTCAAGGTACACCAACAGTCCAGGATTTTAATTTTTCCCTGTTCTATTCCAATGGAGTAACTGAAAAAACCCAGAATGTTGGTGTGCCTTGAGGACTGGGTTGGGAAACACTGCCTTAGAGAAAGTGTTCCTCAGTATTGCTTTGCTGTGTATCTGATCCCTTGCTTTGTGACTTTGACCTTGCTCCTCTGCCGCCTGCCTACTGAACTCCTGCTACGTCTTGACTACGCTACTGTGCCACCTGCCCTGACCTTCTGCTACCTAGACTACAACCCTCCTTATCCCTCCTTTGCCTTGCATCTCCTCAGCCACCTGTGTGGTCGAGCCATGCCAGGGGTAGTGACCTGGGTGCCGCCTGTCGCAGCAAGTCTATCCCGCTTTGTGGTGGGCTCTGGGGAAAACCAGCGGCACCTTTTACTCTGTTCCCTGGTATGGTCCGAGTCATCTGCCACACAGGTCCAGCGGATCCAGATCCACCGATGTTCCTGTCTTCTGAATTGTGAGTGTTACAGTTATTCATCAATGTACTTTATTTCCTGTAAAAAAAAAAAAAAAGTGTATATATATATATATATATATATATATATATATATATAATCTGATTAAACCTGATTATCTGATTAAACCGAAAATTCCTGAAGCAGTTAGCTTTGTGAAAAGCAAAATCTGTGTTAGTCTCAAACAGTTTGATCATGACTGTACAATCCTTGACAATCTTGGTGGGGGAGCATGATTCAATTTTTTTGTGATTTTTTTTTTTACAGTATAATGAACTAATATATATATATATATATATATATATATATATATATATATATATATATATATACACACACACTCATTTTTATTGTGATCAAAAAATTGTCACTTGCCTAATTATTCCAAAATATGACATCTCAACTCAGTATGTCCCTTAGTATGCAGGAAAGGTTAAAATCTGGATTGCCTGGGCTTAACTCTCTTAAATAGCTGGAGAATTTCTTGTTTCCTACCGTAGCCATTAGCGATAAAAATAAGAATCAACTCCACAAGAGGCACAAAGATTTAAGACCTGCTGCAGTTTCCTCCAGGCGGGTGTGTTTCTGCTGAACCAAAAAATTAAAAATGAAAGCTATTAATAATAACATGATGGCAATTTTCACAGGGCCCCAAAACAATTCTAGACCAGAGTGCAAGGGAAGAAAATGTCATCCGAGGCACCAACTTGTGAGACTCTGAGGCACAGTTCATGGTTGAATATCCAATGGAGGCCGAAAGATACTGACAGGAAATGTGCAGGAATAAAACCCAGTGATAATTGATTCATGGAGCTAGCAGCCACAATAAATTATATTACTATCCTAAAGCCATTGCATTGAGTAAACACTCTGTCTACAGTATTAAAATCTTTATTCAGAAACTTCTAGCTGTCACTAAACAAAACTGTACTCTGCTCTGCATAAGCAGTCAACACTCCTGTGATTTACTATTGTGGTTTAAAGTCTTGTACTGTTGCTAGAATTGACATCATACTCTTGGTATTTTTTTTTTTTTTTTTGAGTTTTAGGCAATAATTCATCAAAACATTGAGGCTTGGGCTTTATGAGTACCTTGGGTTATCCACAGACATTTTGGCATTATAAAGTTTTGTAGGCAACCTGTGTTACCCTATGAGGGAAAAAGTCATGAACCGTGGGGGCATAGTTTGGCCGCCATGCACTATGGCTGCATGAAAGAAGAGGTTCCGCTGTAACACCGAATTAAAGCGGTAATAACCCTGCCAGCGACTTTACTCTGGGGATTTTGCCCAAGATGGTGCCATTGGGCGCTCATAGCAAGCTTCCACTGCTCGCATATCCACCCAGCAAGGCAAAGGTCTGCAGACATAGCCAAAGGCCGTAACCCTGCAAAGCCTACGTTCTACTAGGATCCGTCACTCCCTGTCTTTTGATATCCCCTCAAATTGGAGGTCCCCGACCTCGCCTGCCATGACTGGTGAGTCCTCCACTGGTATAGTGGAGGGTGATGGAGGTGCCGACGCATGTCTGCGGCCGGGATCCCCGATGCTTACTTTGGGATTTGGCTTTGCCCAAGACTCAGATTAGTCCACTGAAGCAGAAGTTCCTTCGGCAGGAGTAAGCAGATGACTGAGGCAAATGTCTTTGCTGCTTATCAAACCTCAGACAAGATGGTGTCTGTTACTACTTTAAAAGATGTGCTCCTTATGCCCAGGAGTTCCCTCAAGACTGACTTTTCCAAATTAATGCAACCATTAAAGTCCTATGTAGATTTACAGGAGCAAAGGATGTCTCACTCTGAGTCCAAAATGGCATCCTTTGCAGCTGCCCACCGCGAACTGGTCGGCACACATACTGCATTAGATGACAAAGTGGACATTTTGCATGCTAAAATGGTCGATTCTGAGGATCATAACCAATGTAATAACGTCAAATTCTGGGGATTCGGGTACTGACTCACAACTGATCCACTATGTGCAACAGCTGACACAGCACCTTTTGCCTGATCTGGAAAAATATGAATGCAGTATCGACAGAGCGCATTGTGTGCCAAAACCCAGCTCCCTACCCAGCTAAAGATCTACTCTTACAAATCTCCAGTCGACACCTGACATTACCGGAACTCTATGAAGAGGTAAAATTGTTTGCTGACCTCTCCACTGCAACATTACAGGCTGGAAGGAATTTTAGCCAATCACCAGTCTGCTTCGGAAACTGGAGATCCCGTATCAATGGGGCTTCCCTGCTAAAATCCTGCTTCTTCGTGGGGGGAAAGCCCACGTCTTCACCACAGTGGAAGGCGGTCTGTCTACTCTGCAGTCATGGGGCATAGTGCCAGATGATGAAGATCCAGATGCCCCAATGCCTAAATCCCTGACCAGAAGTGATCCAGAGTGAACTCTCTCATTTGAGCACACACTCCTCTTCATTTGGTATTGAATATGTAAAACTCATTTCCATAGGTTTTTCACACCCACACCCGTAAGATTGATATTATTCTACAAGATCCAACACCGCAAGTTTGACTTTTGTTTGCTTTCTGTTCATTAGTATGCTTTGTGTTACTACTGTCTATTGTTCATTGTGTGACATCCCTGTCTGTGACCCTTTGGGTCCCAGTCAGGTTTTTAATATTTCTGTACCAGCCTACCAGTTTACTCAGTAAGTGTTGTAAATTTGCCTATTCGTGACATCCCTGTCTGTGGCCTTTCGGCCTCGGTCAAGTTTTTAACCCTTTAGCTACTTTATTGCTATTACTAAGGTACACCACATTTCACACCATGGGTATTGGTTTTCTATCACTAAATGTGAATGGTCTAAACTGCCCATAAAATAGGCATTTCCCATGGCGGGTGTTTGAGAGACAACATGCAACCGTTACCTGTATTCAGCAGACGCATATCTCTTCCTCCAATCCACCCAGCCTGCGACATAGGAAATATCCCAGTCTTGTACATTCTGTCTACTCGAAGAAGAAAAGAGTCCTAGTGGCTTTTAGCAATGATAAAGCTGTATCTATCATCGTCAAACCATTGATCCTAACAGCAGATACCTCATTTTCGTGTGCACCATCTATGGTAAAGGGTAAACAATTGTTAATCTGTATGCCCCGAACAGACATCAGAGTCACTTTCTGAAGAAAGTATATGAATTGGTATTCTCTGTCGGGAAGGGAGAGGTTGTCATTTGTCTAGATTTTAATTCTGTCTCCGACCCTACCCTTAACCTATCTGTTATCTAGAGCAATCTGGAGGTCCTTCCATCTAACTTAACAATCTTCTAGCTGAGTATGATTTATTTGACGATTGGCGTCTACAACATGCCTCAGAACGTGACTACACGTAGTGTTCACACAAATTACAATATTTTTCTAGAATTGACTTAATTCTCACCACCCGAGGGTTATTGGATAGAACCACTGACACCAAGATTGGGGAGTTGACAGGGTCAGACCATGTTTCAGTGTTGCTGACAATGAGCAGTTACCCAAGCACAGCAACTTTGTTTGGAGGGCTGATACTCATGTTATATCCCACACAGAATATAGCAAGAAAATAAATGACACCCTCTCTGAACACTTCAGTATAAATAACACCCCTGACATAAGCCCTACGACTTTGTGGCTGGCCCACAAGGACATTGTTAGAGGTGCTTTTATCCAGTTAGGGTCCACCCTGAAAAAAAAGAGAACATCAGCATCTCCTGCAGCAGGACACCCATTTCCGCAGCCGCCAAATGTCTAATAATAAAAGGATAGGGGATAAAATGTCTGATTGTGGGGGTCCCGCCGCTGGGAACCCTTACGATCTATCTTGCAGCACCTCCTGTTATCTGCTGCAACACTCCGTGCTGATGACGGGTGACACAGGGGCCGGAGTATCGTGATGTCACAGCCCCGCCGCCTCAATGCAAGTCGTGGCGACATCAGAGTGGGCATGGCCATGACGTCGCAATACTCTGGCCCCTGTATCGCCTGTCATCAGGCATGGAGCAAAGTGCAGCAGATGACACAGGGTGCTGCAAGAGAGATTGTGGGGGTTACCAGCGGCGGGATCCCTGTGATCAGACATCCAGGGTGCTGCAAGAGAGATTGTGGGGGTTACCAGCGGCGGGATCCCTGTGATCAGACATCATATCCCCTATTCTTTGGATAGGATATAAGATGTATAAGGCCGGAATACCCCTTTAAAGGCGTTTGCTATACTTTTGGGGACAAGATGGGAGTTTTAATGGATGATGCAGTATGGTAGAGATACGTTGCCTGACCTCACCTCCAACTACAGGTCTATTTCCCTGTTGAATGAGGACGTCAAGCTATATGCAAAAATTTGAGCAGCTGGACTGATGCCTTTACTCCCTCAACTTATAGGTAGGAACCAAGTAGGCTTCATGTTAGGCTGCCAGGCTCCGGATAACCCCAGAAGGGTTATCTCCCTTCTCCAAAATTTTTTGCACTTTCACATCCCTTCAGTGTTTTTAACACTTAACCCCTTAAGAACCCAGCCCAAATATACCTTAAGGACCCGGCCATTTTTTAAACATCTGACCACTGTCACTTCAAGCATTAATAACTCTGGGATGCTTTTACCTTTCATTCTGATTCCGAGATTGTTTTTTCGTGACATATTATACTTTATGTTAGTTGTAAAATTTTGTCGATACTTGCATAATTTCTTGGGGAAAAATTCCAACATTTGATGAAAAAATTGAAAATTTTGCATTTTTTTAACTTTGAAGCTCTCTGCTTATAAGGAAAATGGATATTCCAAATAAATTATACATTGATTCACATATAGAATATGTCTACTTAATGTTTGCATCATAAAAATGACATGTTTTTACTTTTGGAAGACATCAGAGGGCTTCAAGGTTCAGCAGCAATTTTCCAATTTTTCACAAAATTTTCAAAATCGGAATTTTTCAGGGACCAGTTCAGTTTTGAAGTGGATTTGAAGGGCCTTCATATTAGAAATACCCCACAATGACCCCATTATAAAAACTGCACCCCTCAAAGTATTCAAAATGACATTCAGTAAGTGTGTTAACCCTTTAGGTGTTTCACAGTAATAGCAGCAAAGTGAAGGAGAAAATTCAAAATCTTCATTTTTTACACTCGCATGTTCTTGTAGACCCAGTTTTTGAATTTTTACAAGTGGTAATAGGAGAAAAAGCCCCCAAAATTTGTAACCCAATTTCTCTCGAGTAAGGAAATACCTCATATGTGTATGTCAAGTGTTCGGGGGCGCAGTAGAGGGCACAGAAGGGAAGGAGCGACAATGGGATTTTGGAGAGTGAATTTTTCTGAAATGGTTTTTGGGGGGCATGTCACATTTAGAAAGCCCCTATGGTGCCAGAACAGCAGAAAACACCACATGGCATACCATTTTGGAAACTACACCCCTCAAGGCACGTAACAAGGGGTCCAGTTAGCCTTAACACCCCACAGGTGTTTGACAACTTTTCGTTAAAATCGGATGTGTAAATGGAAAAAAAAATTCACACTAAAGTGCAGTTCTTCCCCCAAATTTACCATTTTTACAAAGGGTAATGGGAGAAAATGCCCCCTTAAATTTGTTATTCCATCTCTTCTGAGTATGGAAATACCCCATTTTAGGACGTAAAATGCTTTGCGGGCGAAATACAATGCTCAGAAGAGAAGGAGCCACATTTGGCTTCTTCAAAGCAACTTTTGCTAAAATGGTTTTTTGGGGGCATGTCGCATTTAGAAAGCTCCTGTTGTGCCAGAACAGCAAAAAATACCCACATGGCATACTATTTTGGAAACTACACCCCTCAAGGAACGTAACAAGGGATCCGCTGAGCCTTAACACCCCACAGGTGTTTGATGACTTTTCGTTAAAGTTGGATGTGCAAATGAAAAGATTTTTTTTTTTTTTTACTAAAATGCAGTTTTCCCCTAAATTTTACATTTTTAAAAGGGGTAATAGAAGAAAATGACCCCCAAAATCTGTAACCCCATTTCTTCTGAGTATGGAAATACCCCATGTTAGGACGTAAAATGCTCTGCTGGCAAACTACAATGCTCAGAAGAGGAGGAGCGCCATTGAGCTTTTGGAAAGAGAATTAGTTTGGAATGGTAGTCAGGGGCCATGTGCTTTAACAAAGCCCCCCGTAGTGCCAGAACAGTGGACCCCCCATGTGACCCCATTTTGGAAACTAAACCCCTCACAGAATTTAATAAGGGGTCCAGTGAGTATTTACACCCCACAGATCTTTGGAACAGTGGGCTGTGCAAATGAAAAATTTTATTTTTCATTTTTACTGACCACTGTTCCAAAAATATGCCAGACACCTGTGGGGCGTAAATTCTCAATGTACCCCTTATTACATTACGTGAGGGGTGTAATTTCCAAAATGGGGTCACTTGTATCAGGGGTCCATTGTTCTGGCACTATGGGGGCTTTGTAAACACATGTGGCCTTCAATTTCGGACAAATTTTCTCTACAAAATCCCAATGGCGCTCCTTCTATTCTGAGCATTGCAGTTCACCCGCAGAGCACTTTAAATTCACATATGGGGAATGTTCTTACTCAGAAGTGATGGGGTTACAAATTTGGGGTGGCTTTTTTCCTATTTTTACTTGTGAAAATTAAAAATTTAGGGTAACACCAGCATTTTAGTGAAAAAATATAATTTTTTTTCATTTTCCCATCCAACTTTAATGAAAATTTGTCAAACACCTGTGGGGTGTTCAGGCTCACTATACCCCTTGTCACGTTCGGTGAGGGGTGTAGTTTCCGAAATGGGGTCACATGTGTTTTTTTTTTTTTTTTTGCATTTGTCAGAACCGCTGTAAAATCAGCCACCCCTGTGCAAATCACCAATTTAGGCCTCAAATGTACATGGTGCGCTCTCACTCCTCAGCCTTGTTGTGTGCCCGCAGAGCATTTTACGCCCACATCTGGGGTATTTCAGTACTCAGGAGAAATTGCGTTACAAATTTTGGGGGTCTTTTTTTCCTTTTACTGCTTGTGGAAATAAAAAGTATGGGGCAACATCAGCATGTTAGTGTAAATTTTTTTTATTTTTTTACACTAACAGGCTGGTGTAGCCCCCAACTTTTCCTTTTCACAAGCGGAAAAAGGAAAAAAAGACCCCCAAAATTTGTAGTGCAATTTCTCCCGAGTACAGCGATACCCCATATATGGCCCTAAACTGTTTCCTTGAAATACGACAGGGCTCCGAATTGAAAGAGCGCCATGCACATTTGAGGACTAAGTTAGGGATTGCATAGGGGTGGACATAGGGGTATTCTACACCAGTGATTCCCAAACAGGGAGCATCCAGCTGTTGCTTAATTCCCAGCATGCCTGGACAGTCAGTGGCTGTCCAGAAATGCTGGGAGTTGTTGTTTTGCAACAGCTGGAGGCTCCGTTTTGGAAACCCTGCCGTACAAGATGTTTTTAATTTTTTATTGGGGGGGGGGGGGGCAGTGTAAGGGGGTGTACATGTAGTGTTTTACCCTTTATTATGTGTTAGTGTAGTGTAGTGTTGTTAGGGTACATTCACACTGGCGTGTTACGGTGAATTTCCCGCTAGGAGTTTGCGCAGCGATGAAAAATTTGCCGCAGCTCAAACTTGAAGCAGGAAATTTACTGTAAACCTGCCCGTGTGAATGTACCCTGTACATTCACATGGGGGGGGGGGAAACCTCCAGCTGTTTCAAAACTACAACTCCCAGCATGTACTGACAGACCGTGCATGCTGGGAGTTGTACTTTTGCAACAGCTGGAGGCACACTGGTTGGAAAACCTTCAGTTAGGTTCTGTTACCTAACTCAGTATTTTCCAACCAGTGTGTCTCCAGCTGTTGCAAAACTACAACTCCCAGCATGTACTAATCACCGAAGGCCATGCTGGGAGATGTAGTTATGCAACAGCTGAAGGTACCCAACTACGACTCACAGCATGCCGAGAAAGCTGTTTGCTTTCTGGGCATGCTGGGAATTGCAGTTTTGCAACATCTGGAGAGCTACAGTTTTTAGACCACTGCACAGGGATCTCCAAACTGTGGACCTCCAGATGTTGCAAAACTACAACTCCCAGCATGCCCAGACAACAAACAGCTATGTGGGCATGCTAGGAGTTGTAGTTTTGCAAGATCTGGAGGGATATAGTTGTATAGTGGTCTCAAACTGCAGCCCTCTAGCTGTTGCAAAACTACAACTCCCAGCATGCACAAACAGCCGTCTGGGCATGCTGGGAGTTGTAGTTTGGCAACATCTGAAGGGCTACAGTTAGAGACCACAGTCTCAGACTGTAGCCCTCCAGATCAACTTACCGGCTTCCATAGGATCCAGGGAGCCGTCCTCTTCTGACGCACGTCCCGCCGCCCGCCGATCAACGTCGCTGCAGCCTCCGGACGGGTAAGTGGACATCGGCGCCCGGTCCCCTTCGGTTCCCCATTGTGCCCCGACTATTGTGGGTGGGCAGGTCGTCGCCTCTGACGATCAATAGCAGACCAATAGCAGGGATAGGAGGGGTGGCAACCCTGGCACCTCACTCCTATGCCTACAGGGGGATCGTGGGTGTCTTAGACAACCGCGATCCCCCTTCTATTCCGGGTGACCGGGTCACAATAGACCCGTATGACCCGGAATTGGCGCAAATCGCAAGTGTGAATTCACTTGCGATTTGCGCCGATCGCCGACTGGGGGGGGGGTCTGATGACCCCCCCTGGGCATTTGCGCGGGGTGCCTGCTGATTGATATCAGCAGTCACCCCGGCCCGGTCCCCACCCGGCGCACGGCGGGGACCGAAATTCCCACGGGCGTATGGATACGCCCTGGGTCCTTAAGTACCAGGACGTCAAGGCGTATCCATACGCCCTAGGTCCTTAATTGGTTAAAGGGGTTCTCCGGTGAAAAACTTTTTTTTTTTAAATCAACCGGTGCCAGAAAGTTAAACAGATTTGTAAATTACTTCTATTAAAAAATCTTAATCCTTCCTGTACTTATTAGCTGCTGAATACTACAGTGGAAATTATTTTCCGTTTGAAACACAGAGCTGTCTGCTGACATCATGAGCACAGTGCTCTCTGCTGACATCTCTGTCCATTTTAGGAACTGTCCAGGGTAAAAGGAAATCCCCATAGCAAACATATGCTGTTCTGGACAGTTCATAAAATGGACAGAGATGTCAGCAGAGAGCACTGTGCTCGTGATGTCAGCAGACAGTTCTGTGTTTCAAAAAGAAAAGAATTTCTGCTGTAGTATTCAGCAGCTAATAAGTACAGGAAGGATTAAGATTTTTTAATAGAAGTAATTTACAAATCTGTTTAACTTTCTGGCACCAGTTGATTTAAAAAAAAAAAAAAAGTTTTTCGCCGGAGTACCCCTTTAATGCCGAATAGGTATTTGACAGAGTGAATTGGAGGTATGTGTTTTCAGTTCTAGAGGCTTTAGGGCCCTATTATTGTATTTGAACCCCGCAGCGATGGTCTTCGTCAATGGATCTCTTTCCGACCTGTTCACTTTGTCAAATGGAACAAGGCAGGGCTCCCCATTCTCTCATCTGCTCTAGTGATGAGCGGCATTGGCCATATTCAAATTCATGATATTTCGAGAATATATAGACGAATATTCATCCTATATTTTCAAATTTTGCGTATTCGTTATATTCGCATATCCGTGTATTTGAGGAATAAAACAGTGAGGGGGTGGGCAACTTTACTATTGGTTGCTAGGGATGTTGTTAATAACCTCTGACAAGTGTATTTGCATCATTCTAATTGGCCCAGAAGTGAAAAGAAGGAACATGCGAATATTCACATATGTGAATATGCGGAAAAAAGTGAATATTCGTAATTTCAAATATATAGCGAATATATTAGCAATATTCGCGATAAAATTTTTAAATGCGAATATTAACGCCCAACACTAATCTGCTCTTTGTTTTCTCTATAGAGTCCTTAGCGCAAGCCATCCGCCTACATGAGGGTATCCGGGGAGTCCAGATAGGTGATTCCACCCATAAACTCGTACTATTTGTAGATAACATAACACTGACCCTTACAGATGTACCAAATTAAAGTGTTCTCACTTCCTTTGACCTCAGCCGGATCTTTGTGCCACCTTGCCATTGAGAAAGCATATCCTGATTGTGCTTTGCTATGCCGTGTACCAGTTCTGCTATGCTCATGTCGACTGTATCTAGCTGCCTGACCAGACCTTCCTGCTTGACCCTTACCTAGAGTCCTTCCTTACTAGTCTGTACCTTGCCTCACCTTAGCCACCACTGGGCAAGTCGTGCCATTGGTAGCGACCTGGAAGTTCGCCTGGCGCAGCAAGTCCATCCCGCTTTGTGGCGGGCTCTGGTAAAAACCAGCGGCTCCTTAGACTTTGCTCCCTGGTGCAAATTTCACCATTGTCCTCAGTGGTACAGCAGATCCACTATTCCAGCTGTTACAGTAAGATCTGGCCATGGATCCCGCCGAGGTGCCTCTGCCGAATGTTGCTGACCTCACCACCATCGTGGCTCAACAGTCTCAGCAGTTAGCACAGCAGGCGCAACAGTTGAATCAGCTATCTGCTATGATGCAGCATCTCCTCTCCCCCAGCAGCAGCAGCCGCAACTGCAAAAGCCGCAACCTGCTCCTCTGGCTCCTCCAGTGTCTGCAGCTTCGTTTGTCGCTGCCTACCAAGTACGAAGGGGACCCTAAATTGTGCAGGGGTTTCGTGATCCAGTGCTCCATGCATATGGAACTGATGGCCGACCAGTTTCCAACTGAGCGTTCCAAGGGGGCATTCGTGGTCAGTCTTCTTTCCAGGAAGGCCCTGGCCTGGGCTACTCCTCTCTGGGACAGAAGTGATCCGGTGACAAATACTGTAATTTGCAATCCTTACACTCGGAGTTATGCAGCGTCTTCGAAGTGCCGAAACCGCACTTTTGAATCCTCGCCAAGTGGATTCTTCAGTTGGCAAATACGAGGTCCAGTTCCGCAACTAGCCTCAAAGCTTGACTGGAATGATGCGGCCGTGTGTGCCACTTTTAAAAAGGGCCTTTCCAGAAGGGTCAAGGCTGCTTTGGTCGCATTGAATCATCCGTCTTCCCTAAGTGAGCTTATTTTGTTGGCTACCCACATCGATGTGCGCTTCGCAGAGAGGCAAGAGGAACTCAACCAAGAACATGAACCGGCCCGGTCACGTCGTCTTCCCCGTTTGGCCCCGGTGTTCCAGTGGCCGCCTCCACCACCAACGTTGCCATCTACCAAAGAACCTATGCAGGTGGATCGAGCCCACCTGACCAAGCAGGAATGGTCTCTTTGACGTGAAAAAAATGTGTGTCTTTATTGTGCAAGCCCAGAGCATTTCTGCAGGAATTGTCCATTTCGGCCTCAATGTCCGGGAAAGGCACACACCTAGGTTTCGTGGGAGAGGTGTGAAAACCCCCTCTCTCCGACTTCGGGTTCTGAATTCGGGTTCTGCTGGGAACTTTATTAATGCCTCCCTGGTCCACAAACTTCGTCTTCCAGTGACTCAGCTCGACAAGCCTTATGCATTTCATCCGTCAACAGGGAATGTCTGAACTACGCGATGTGATTTCGCACTAAACCACTGATGCTGCACGTAGGTGTCTTGCATAAGGAGAGGATCAAGTTTTTCGTGCTTCCTCAATGCACTTCGACTATTTTCCTCGGTCTTCCCTGGCTGCAAAGTCACTCCCCAATACTTGACTGGCATTCCTGTAAAATCTTTCGCTGGGGGAAAGACTGCTTGAATCGCTGTCTGGTGACACCACAACCAAAGTCTTCCTTACCATCTCCTTCCTTGCCAGGCCTGCCTTCTCCCTACCTGGAATTTGCAGATCTGTTCTGCAAAAAACAGGCTGAGAGCCTTCCTCCTCATCGGCCCTATGACTGTCCGATCAACCTTCTGCCTGGGACTACGCCTCCTCGGGGAAGAATCAATCCCTTGTCAGCCCCTGAAACGCTAGTATATTAAAGAGAATCTTCAGAAGGGATTCATCCGAAAGTCCTCCTCCCCTGCCGGTGTTGGATTCTTCTTTGTGGAGAAGAAGGAGGGGTCACTCCGCCCATGTACTGATTATCAGGGGCTCAATAAAATCACGATCAAGAACCGGTACCCCCTTCCACTGATTTCAAAACTTTTTGACCACCTGCGGGGTGCCAAGGTCTTCTCTAAACTGGATCTGTGAGGAGCTTACAATCTAATCAGAAAAAGGAAAGGAGACGAATGGAAGACAGCCTTTAATACCAGTGATGGGCATTTGGAGTATTTAGTGATGTCATTTGGTCTCTGTAATGCCCCGGTCGTTTTCCAGGAATTCGTCAATGACATCTTCCGGGATCTCCTTCATACTTGTGTTGTGGTATATTTGGATGACATCCGGATCTTTTTGCCAAACTTGGAGGTCCATTGCATCCATGTGCGCCAAGTCCTGTGAAGCCTTAGGAGCAATTGACTCTACACCAAACTTGAGAAATGTATTTTTGAGAAGACTGCCATTTATCGGTTATATTGTCTCTAACCTAGGCCTCCAGACTGACCCAGATAAGTTATCATCTGTTCTCAAATGGCCACGACCTACTGTTCTGTGGTCTATACAGAGCTTCATTGGATTCGCCAATTACTATTGTCAATTCATTCCGCATTTCTCCTCATTGGTTGCCCCGATTGTGGCACTTTCCAAGAAGAATGGTAATCCCAAATCCTGGCCTCCTGAAGCTGAAGAAGCATTCTCCCAGTTGAAATTGGCTTTTGCCTCCGCACCTGTTCAGTCTAGACCTTGACCCTGAAAAACCGTACTTCCTTGAAGTAGATGCTTCCTCAGTAGGTGCCAGAGCGGTTCTGATCCAGAAGTCCACCAGTGGCAAAATGGTGTCTTGCGGGTTCTTTTCCAAGACATTCTTGCCAGCTGAAAGGAACTATACCATAGGAGATCGGGAACTCTTGGCCATTAAGCTCGCCCTGGAAGAATGGAATCACCTTCTGGAAGCATCTCCCCATCCAGTTAATATTTTCATGGACCATAAAAATCTCCTGTATTTACAGTCCACACAGTGGCTTAACCCACGGCAGGCCAGATGGTCTCTTTTCTTTTCCAGATTTAATTTCCTTAATAATTAATGCTCTCTCTAGGGCCTCTGATGTTGTTGGACTGGATTCCTCCCCTCGGCAAATTGTGCACCCTGAATGATTGATTTCGGCCGCGCCAGTCGACCTTCAGCAAATACCCCCGGGGAAGTCTTTTGTGCCTACCCACCTCAGAATAAAGTTGTTGAACTGGGGTCACCTTTCTTTACTGGCTGGGCATCCTGGGGTATGGAAGTCTATTCCTCTCCCGTCACTACTGGTGGCTGAACCTGGAGCACAATGTTACTGATTTTGTTTGTTCCTGTGCCATCTGTTCCCAAGACAAGACTTCTCGTCTTAAGCCTGCGGGCCATTTACAACCTTTGCCCATTCTGGAATCTCCTTGGACTCACATTGCCATGGAATTCATTACAGTACTGCTGCCCTCCTCTAACTACACGGTCATTTGGGTGATCACGGATCAGTTCTCCAAGATGTCCAATATTGTACCCCTGTGTGGACTTCCCTCTGCTTCTCAGCTGGCGAACCGATTCTTTTGGCATATTTTTCACCTACATGGGTTACCACCACACATTGTCTCTGACCGAGGAGTCCAATTTGTCTCCAAATTTTGGAGGGCTCTCTGTTCCCGTCTCAAGGTCAAGCTGGACTTCTCCTCTGCATATCACCTGCCAACCAACGGCCAGGTAGAGAGGGTGAATCAATTTCTAGTAGGTTTCCTCCACCACTTTGTTTCTGCTCGGCAGGACGATTGGGCTAACCTGTTACTTTGGCAGAGTTTTCCTATAATCATCGGAACTCTGAGGCTACAAGAACATCTCCGTTCTTCATTGTCTATGGTTGCCATCCACTCCCTCCCCTTCCTTTGCCTGCCTCTTCTGGAGTACCATCCGTGGATGACCAGGTTCGGGACTTTACTGCTATTTGGCAGGAAACCCGGCGCTCTTTAGTTCACGCCTCTATCCACATAAAGACTCAGGCGGACAAGAACAGAAGACCACCCCCAATTTTCTCTCCTTCAAATTTGTACGTTTGAAGATTCCCAGTTACAAACTTGTTCCTCGGTTTTTAGGATTAGGTTTCAAGATCTTACATCGTATTAACCCGGTGTCTTTGCAACTCTGCCTGCCTCCATCCCTTTGTATCCTGAACCCCTTTCATGTCTCCCTCCTTAAGCCACTAGCACTCAACCGTTTCTCCCAGGGGGATGTCTCTCCTACTCCTCTGACCGATGCTACGGACGTATTTGAGGTAAAGGAAATTCTGGCCTTTAAGACTGTCAGGAACAAAGAATTCTACCTTGTAGACAGGAAGCGGTTCGGACCTGAAGAAGGGTCCTGCGAACCAGAAGAGAACCGTTACCACTCGCACTGCAGCCGGACATGCTGGTCGCGGTCGCACCCCTTGCCCGTCTCCCTGTACTGTGTCAGTGACAGGCAGCGCCGCGGCTTCCATGTCCAGCTTCGGGCGCACTCAGCCGGCCGAGGGATACCTACCCCGCCGAGTTCCTGGCTACTCTGTTTCTCCTGACAGCTGGCGTGTGTGCACCCCCTTCCTAGGGCGTGCGCGCTGGCTTTCTGAAATTGAAAGGGCTGGCATACAGTTAATTGGCCATTGCCGGACGCTGACCCTATAAAGTGTTCTCACTTCCTTTGACCCCTGCTGGATCTTTGTGCTACCTTGCCAGAAAATGTATCCTAATTGTGTTTTGCTATACCATGTACCAGTTCTGTCTGCTACATTCCTGTCCACTGTATCTAGCCGCCTGCCCAGACCTTCCTCCCTGTCCTTACCTAGAGTCCTTCCTTACTAGTCTGTACCTCACCTCCCCTTAGCCGCCATTGTGGGCAAGTCACGCCAGGGGTAGTGACCTAGGAGTTTGCCTGCTGCAGCAAGTCCATCCCGCTTTGCGGTGGGCTCTGGTGAAAACCAGAAGCTCCTCAATGCTATCTGAGCCTGTACCAATATAGCAATCTGTATGCAATATGGGTGTAAAGGCTGAAGGACAATGGTGAAAGCTGCACCAGGGAATCTGTATTGCATACAGATTGCTATATTGGTACAGGTTCAGATAGCATTGTGCATCATTATGTTGTGTCTCCATGACGTATCAATGTCCTCTAGAAGAATACTTTGATAAAAAAAAAGCAGTTATATTTTTATTTATTTTTATTTGTTTTACAAATTTGTATGGCATCCAAAAAAAAAAAAAAAAAAAAAAAAAAACCTTGTGTTGTTTATATTCACTGAATCTATGCATTGTACTTTGTAACTTAACAACATGGTGGTAAGTGTGCCAGCATAATAAACAAAGGAGAGCAACGTGTGCGCGTTCTACAAATGTCTCCTGTCATCCCAAGTTTCTTGAAAGAAACTTTTTATTATATTATTGGTTCCCTCAGTTATGTCTAAACTTTGCACCAGTCAGCTGGGTGCTTTATTCTAATCAGACATTGCCTTGGAGCAAACACATACATATACGCTATGCATATCAACATCTTCATAGCAGACCTCAGAGAAAAGAGAAATCTGAGAGGTCAGATATCATCCCAGTGTGGTGAAAATGTTTTCTTTATCTGGTGTTTCGTGGGCAATGCAAACCCTGCTGGAGCTTTGTATTAATTGTGCTTTTCTTTTTGACAGAGAAGGATAAAAGAGTTACTTAAAACAAGATCAAAACCCATGCTCATCAGTTCAGAAGGAAGGCCCTGTGAAGTCTCCTCATTGCCTGAAATACAAAGTATCTTTTAGTTCCCTTTAAACACTGGCATAAAATAATTTCACCTAATTAGAGAGAACTGACACATTTATAGTCTCCATCTATTGGTCTTCTCTTTGTACGTTTACACTTTGTTTATGAAGTTGAGTTCACATGAGGATATAAAAGTGGTTCTGAAGAAGAACGTGCTTAGAGGAGTATGGTATATATCATAAGTAAGTGATTCTACATGGGTGGTTAATCCTATAGACTCTGCTTGTATTCATTGTTCATGGACTGTGAAGCTTTAAGACACCATTCTTTAATTGTAAATTGATAGAAGTTCATATCTTCAACATTGCATGCTGTGCATCTCCTGAAACAACCCTGAGGCCTCCTTTTCACACCTTGTGACTTTTTTATTTTTACTTATCCACTTCCACAGCATGGATTCTGGGCCTTGAGGACCAAACAATTTTATTCATTTTCTTCAATTTTATTGCAATATTTTATTTACGCCAAGAAAGACAAGAAACAATGTAAAGGGGTATTCCGGGCAAAAACATTTTATCCTCTTTCCAAAGGATAGGGGATAAGATGTCTGATCGCGGGGGGCCTGCTGCTGAGACCCCCCGCAATCTCCCTGCAGCACCCACATTCTATGCGGGTGCTGAGTCACCAGTTTCGGAAACCTCTGGGTTTCCAGGACTGGGGACGTGACATCATACCACGCCCCCTACATTCATGTCTGTGGCAGAGGGTGTGATGGCTGTCACGCCCCCTCCCATAGACATGAATGGAGGGGGCGTGGCCTTTGTTTATATCGGAAATTCAGTCTGAAGCGTCTATTGAAGATTCTGTTATACACTGCTCAAAAAAATAAAGGGAACGCTTAAAGAACACAATGTAACTCCAAGACAATCACATGTGAAATCACACTGTTCACTCAGGAAGCAACACTGATTGACAATCAATTTCACATGCTGTTGCGCAAATGGAACAGACAACAGGTGGAAATTATAGGCAATTAGCAAGACACCCCAATAAAGGAGTGATTCTGCAGCTGGTGACCACAGACTACTTCTCAGTTCCTATGCTTCCTGGCTGATGTTTTGGTCACCTTTGAATGCTGCTTTCACTCTAATGGTAGCACGAGATGGAGTCTACAGCCCACACAAGGCTCAGACATGGATTGTCACCCGCAGAGGGACGCATCATGCTTATGGCATTTATGGTATGGGGTATCCATATATGGATAATGGCTGGAAATCTTTTGGACAGACTGTGGTTATGTGGACACTATAGAGGCTGCTTTTAAATCTAGGTGGTATTGTTATCAGAATATCTTATCTGTAAAAATTTGGAGGGTCATATAGGATCCCAGTGGTTGGATAATTATGGTCCAGGATTATTTGTAACAAAGGAGCTATTATTATTGTGTCATCCCTTCAGGGGGCTATTTGTTAAGTCTTTCCTTTTTTGGAGGAGTCCTTATATTAGGGTCTTTACTTTATCAGCGACCCTAGTCCTGCTGCCTAACTACCTAGAGGTCATTGCATCAGTCGGAGGATATTCAAATGAAGCCACAAATAAGCCTTGTCATCGTTTGTCTGCATTTATGTGCTTTGTACTGTATACATGTTTGCTTTGATGTACTACAAATATGTATAGTCTGAATTGTCTCCTTTTTTTTGTACTAAGTTGTGCCATTTTCCATGACTCGCATACTGCCTATATATATATTTTTTTTCTCCATATTTCTGTGCTGTTTAGGCATACTTTTATACTGTTGTTGTCATCCCCTGATAAACCGTTGTATATCATAATATACACGGGGAAACGCGTTGGGATATACAGTTGTTCATCATAGGAGAACTTTTTCTTTTCTTTTTTTGTGTGGATATAATTTCTTTATACTATTGTAATTGTTTTTTTTAATGAGGATTCAATAAAATGTAAAATTTCAGCTACATGGTTTAATTTTATTAAGGCTCAGGTAGTGCAGCTCATCCAGGACGGCACATCAATGCGAGCTGTGGCAAGAAGGTTTGCTGTGTCTGTCAGCGTAGTGTCCAGAGCATGGAGGCGCTACCAGAAGACAGGCCAGTACATCAGGGGACGTGGAGGAGGATGTAGGAGGCCAACAGCCCAGCAGAAGGATCGCTACCTCCGCCTTTGTGCAAGTAGGAGCAGGAGGAGCAATGCCAGAGCCCTGCAAAATGACCTCCAGCATGCCACAAATGTGCATGAGTCCACTCAAACAGTCAGAAACAGACTCCATGAGAGTGGTATGAGGGCACGACGTCCACAGGTGGGGGTTGTGCTTACAACTAGAGATGAGCGAATCGAAGTTGACGAACCCGAATTTGTTACGAATTTCATGAAAAATTTGATTTGCAACGAATACGAATATCACCGCGATTCTATCACGCGAACCGCTTCATTAAACTCCATTTTACAGCGTTCCAGGCTATTGGAGACCTAAGATGGCGGATCCAGATGTGAGTACATGGGGCAGGGGATTATGGGATGGCGGGAAACAGCAGCGGGAATGAAGGTAGGCGGGCTGACCCTGAATTAAATGTGAGATGCAGGCTATCAGTGTTCACTGACCCCTGTGATGTAATAGCCCTATATAATCGGCGGCCATCTTCCCTCTGGTCATTTCTCCTATGCACGAGATAGGGAAAGGAAGTGACTGCACGTCTGTGTGCTGATCGCATACAACGGCGTTATACAGCATATATGCAGCGGTGACATCAGCATTAGGGAAAGACAAAGGGCACAGTGTTGCTGGAGTTCTGACCGAGAACGATTCTAGCAAAACCTCGTATTCTCCTTACTCCATATAGCAGGCATAGAGGTGCTGCATAGCAGTCACCTGCGTCATAGATCTCACAGCTGTTTTACCTGTATGGAGCATCTAATCTCCTCTTTTTTCAGCCCAATTGAGTTTTTTCTGTTGCCCCACAAATCTGATTCTCACAAATGTGTGACAGAGTGACAGAGAGAACCACCACCATCTTCGTGAAGACTCTTGGGGCGGAGCTGAGACCGAATGGTAGACATGTAAATTGGAAGTGCCAAATTTCTTCTCCCATTTGCAACGCAAATCTCAAATATTTCCTGAAGAGGTGATGAATCGGTATGTGCAGGTAGGCGTCCGACAGATCCAATGTTGACATGAAGTCCCCCTGATCCAAGATGGGCATTACGGATCTTATGTTTTCCATCTTGAAATGCTTCTTCATTAGAAACCTGTTCAGATAAGTTAAGTCAATCACTAAGCGCCATCCGCCGCTTGACTTGGGTACATAAAAATTCTGGAATAGACTCCTGTAAAGTGCTTCTTTTGCAAAAAACTGAAGAACCAGAGGGAGAACATGTGGGTCTTGACTGTTGTTGAGGAAGAATTTTACAGGCAGGGTTTTTATGAGCTCCAGTTTGTAGCCGGATCTTATAACTGAAAGGACCCATCTGTCCTTTGTTGTTACTGCCCACGCCGGAAAATAATGTCTTAATCTTCCTCCAACTTTCAGGGATGTTAACGTGGCGTCATAATTCTTTCTTTTTAGGTGGCGCCTTGTATTTAGCGGCTTGTTGATAAGTTGGATTCCTCTTTTGCCTGGAAAATCTTGACTTATTGTAACCGCCAGCCTGGTAGTTTCTCCTGAAACTCTTTGGAGATCTTCTCCAATTCTGCCGACCCTTCGCCGGTTCCTTTTTCTGAGTCCCTGGAAAGGCATCGTTGTCATCATTCATGTCTTTCAATATACCTTTAAGGTTGGGACCAAAGAGAGATTCAGGAGAAAATGGCAACGAGCATAGATGACATTTAGCTGCAACGTCCCCCTTGGACCACTGTTTTATCCATAAGGATCTCCTCATGGAATTACATTCAGCCATATTTAATGATGCAAGCCGTAGGGTGTCCAATGGCGCATCGCACAAAAATTCTGTGGCAGTTTTCACAAAATATCATCTCTGGAAACTCCCTCTTGCAGATCTTTGGTAAGTTGACTTAACCAGACCCTAAGTGCCCTCGCCACTGGTAGAGATGCCATCGCTATCTTTGATACCGCTGCAGACGTGGAATATGGCGTCTGCCTTTTTATCCATGGGATTGGATAACAATGAAGATTCTTCAGAGGGAAAATATGATTTTTTAACTAGTTTTGCCACAGGCAAATCCAATTTCGGCGGGTAGAACCATGAGGAAGTAGCTTCTGAAGATAATCTGTAAACCGATTTAAAACGGGAACCCACGTCTACGTGTTTCTCGGGTTTTTCCCAGTTTGATTTGAACCATTTAGACACAGCTGGGTGAGAAGGTTACACCCTGTCATTGGAAACTGGGAAGTAGCATAACCCTTCACGCGGAGGTTTACCTTCCACAGAGCGGTCAGACTCTAGGACATGTTTGACTGATTTAATTAAATCGTGCATATTGTCCTTGTGAAAAATATAAAAATCCTCTGGTGATTCCTGAGAATCCACAGAAGAAGAGGATGCTGCATTCTCTGAATTAGAAGGGGAGACTGCCCTGCGCTGAATCCTCCATTTTTTTGAAGGTGGCGCGTCATCGGGAATTAAAGAAGATATACGATTTTTAATCCAAGAAAAAAAGGCACTTACCTCATTGCCAAATCTTTGATCCTCCTCCTCCTCCTCCTCCGGCTGAGACTGCAGTGAACAATGAGAGCATAAATCTCCTTCGATTTCCTCCGCCAACGGCTGTGAACATGAGCCACATACTCTGTGCCTGGACTTTCTAGACCGTTTGCCTTGAGGAGTTGCGTCTGACACTAGATAATGAACATAGATACCATAAGTCATTAACATAGGTACAGGTCAATAATTATTGTAAAAGAACAAGATTTGGAATCAGCCAAAAAAAAATGAACTATCATAGAGTACTTCACAGATACCCTATGTACTTTAAAAATAGAGACTGAGTGCTTCACAGTAACTCTCTCTTTTATATCAAAATAGACACTTCACAGAGTCTGCATAGAGCTGACTGATTACTTACTTTTAGCTCTCAGGTAGTCCTGCTGCCCTGGTCCGTGCCTCAGCACTGGAATGCACCGGAGACACTCTAGATATAGACGCTGTTGTTGCCGGGCAATCCTAGCACCGCCCCCCTGCGTGACGCACTTTTGGAACGCCGTGCGCACGAGGGAGCTGTGTTTACCCGATACTTCCGCGAGTCCCAAGATGGCCGCGCGCATGCTGACCTACGCGCACGAGGACTGCTTCACTTACCTGATAGTTACGGCAGCCTCCAGATGACCGCGCGTCTCCATCATCGCCCGCTCGAAACGGAAGTAAGACCGGGCAAAATAATCCTTAATATACACGGGACTTCACAGCGCCGATAGTGTACAGCAGACCCCAAGATACTTCACAGTACTCCACAGAGGGGGCGCTGATAAGGGGAACTTCACAGTCTCCCCTCAGATGCTGGAATCCTTGAATATACTAAAATCCTTCTGGAAGCAGAAGAAAAAAACTCTGCTGTCTGTTGTCTGTGGGGGTTACTTATACACTGGGAGGTCCCGGTTAATTGCACTCATTTATTATGCAAATGTTTTTATTATGCTAATTATCTCTTCTGGCAAGTTCAGGGGGACAGACTTTAACCCATACTGTGCTGCCATAGGACGTCCAGGAATACTCTTTTTCAGTGGCCTTATCATTGCAAAGAGCCTACATACAAGCAAATAACGTACCATATACCACCTTTTTTTCTGTCTCTGTGCTAAATTAAGTGTTATACCACACGTTATACACCTGCCGGTGTATTAAAGAGAAAAAAGTTTTTCCTGAGTACAAATACGCTTAACAGTGGCATTATAATTGCAAAGGGCCTACATACAAGCAAATAGCGTATCATATACTACCTTTTTTTCTGTCTCTGTGCTAAATTAAGTGTTTTACCACACATTATACACCTGCCGGTGTATAAAAGAAAAAAACTAAGGTTTTTCCTGTGTACAAATACTTTTTTTCAGTGGCCTTATCATTGCAAAGGGCCTACATACAAGAAAATAGCATACCATATACCACCTTTTTTCTGTCTCTGTGCTAAATTCAGTGTTATTCCACACAATATACACCTGCCGGTGTATTAAAGAAAAAAAAAGTTTTTCCTGCGTACAAATACGCTTTTTCAGTGGCCTTATCATTGCAAAGGGCCTACATACAAGCAAATAGCGTACCATATACTACCTTTTTTTCTGTCTCTGTGCTAAATTCAGTGTTATACCACACGTTATACACCTGCCGGTGTATTAAAGAAAAAAAAAGTTTTTCCTGCGTACAAATACGCTTAACAGTGCACTCATCATTGCAAAGGGCATACATACAACCAAGTAGTGTACTATTTAGTACCTGTATTTCTGTCTCTGTGCTAAATTCAGTGCTATTCCACACATTAGTATACACCTGCTGGTGTATTTAAAAAAAAAAGTGTTTTCTGCGTAGAAATACGCATACCAGTGCGCTCATCATTGCAAAGGGCGTACATACAACAAAGGAGTGTACTATTTAGTAACTGTTATTCTGTCTAGGGCCTATATACTTTGAAAGGACAGCCATAAGTAATCGCCTGCTGCTGTTCCATACCCCCATAAATGCACTAAGTATGTCAGGCAGGGAAGTGCCAGGACGTGCACAGAGAAGGGGCAGAGGCCTACATACATCAGGCAGAGTTAGCAGCAGACTTGGGGCGAGTGGCAGCAGGAGTCGCAGCAATAGGCCTGAGCTCCCGTTAACACCCAGCGGTCGTGTCGTCGACCCATCTCTCCTCGTCAATTGGTTTTCACACTCATCCCCATCATCACAAGTGACATCTGACAAGCCCAGTCAAGAGTCGGTGGGTTCCTCAGACACAACCCTCAGTTGGCATGGCCGGGAGCAGTCCCCGTAATCCCATTGCCTTTGTCCTATGCTGTTCTCTCTCCCAAAGAAGTATCTCATGCTTTGGGTTCAGCTCCACTATTTAGTGAGGACGATGTAATAGAGGACAGTCAGCAGCTAATGGGCAGCCAAGAATGTGAGGAGACATGCGTCGCTTGCTCCACAAGGCGGCCAAGTAGTGATGCGGAGAGTGACGTGGGAGGCGGTGTTCAATTGTTCAGGGTCCTGATGCAGACACTGTTGTGGAACACGAGGAGGACATCAGTGACGTGCACACATCTATTGATGATGATGAAGCTGATCGCAATTGGGAGCCGGGTGTAGAAGCCGGGGCTTCATCATCATCAGAAGAGATTTGCTCTTTGTCTATGAGGCAGCAAGGCGGTAGCAAGGCAGCACGGTTGGCAATCAGCGTGGTGGTGGCAGTAGTGGAAATTCAGGAGCCAAACGTGCCAGGGGGAGACCACCTGCTTCGCGGCAAGCTACCATTCAGGGAGGTAGTGGAATAGGGGTTCCTGGAGACGGCGCCAATAGCAGTGAAATAGTGCAGACTGCGGGAGGGAAAATTAGCTACTCTGCGGTGTGGTTGTTCTTCATAAAGAATCCGGAGGACCTAGTCACATGCAAAATCTGTCGGCAGATAGTGAAGCGTGGCCAGGGTCCCAATCTCGGCACCATGGCCCTGCGTCAACACATGATTCACCACCATAAAGCGGCCTGGGATAACCGTGGCTCCGATGTAGTGGTCCAGCCTGCCGCATCACCCAGTGGCCATCCGCTCCCTCTGTCATCCAGCCAAGGCTCCACCACCTCAGCCGAAGGGATCATTGTGTCAAACCTTCCTTCTGGTGCTCCTGCTTCTTCCGCATTTTTTCAGCCATTCCACCAACAATCGATCGGTGAAGCCATATCCAAGAGACAACAGTATGCGCCCACTCATCCAACGGCGCAGAAGTTGAATGTGCTCCTGTCCAAGTTACTGGTGTTGCAGTCCCTCCCTTTCCAACTGGTGGACTCTGCAGCTTTCTGGGAATTGATGGCTTGTGCCGAGCCAAGGTGGAGAGTCCCAAGCGTCATTTCTTTGCGAAGAAGGCAGTACCAGCCCTGCATAAGTTTGTACAAGAGAAGGTGGGCCAGTCATTGAGCCTGTCGGTGTGTTCAAGAGTGCACGGCAGCGCAGATGTGTGGAGCTGTAACTACGGGCAGGGACAATACATGTCTTTTATGGCCCACTGGGTAAATGTTGTTTCTGCACCGTCACAACAGCAACTTGGACAGGTCACACCTCCTCCCCCTACACACTCTCGCTTCCAGGCAGTTGGTCTTTTTACAGTGTGGGCCTCTACCTCCTCCTCCCCCGTGTCCTCGGCCCCCACTGCACGTCCAAATCTCGGTGGCCCTTCATCGTACCACGTGTGTAGGGCACAGCGGTGTCAAGCCGTCTTTCACATGGTTTGCCTTGGCGAACGGAGTCACACAGTGGAAGAACTGCTAAAGTTCATTAGGGAAGAAATCCGAGTATGGCTTCTCCACGAAATCTGGAAATGGTAACCATGGTGACCGACAGTGGGAAGAACATTGTGGCCACGCTGCGACAAGGAAGTGTGAACCATTCGCCCTGCATGGCACACTTGTTGAATCTGGTTGTCAAGAAGTTCATCAAGTCTTCACCCCATTTGCAAGACGTCCTGACAATGGCAAGGAAACTGTGCATGCACTTCAGCCACTCGTACACCGCCAAGCACACTTTGCTTGAGCTGCAGCGTCAGAACGGTATCCCACAACATAGTCTCATTTGTGACGTTGCCACACGTCGTCATGAACGACGCAATTCCACTCCTACATTTACTCCAAAAAATGATTGAAAACATGGCTGATCACGGCAATGGAGACGTTGCGCCTACATCAGAAGTCTACATGAGTCCTGTGGGGGATGAACTGGAGGAGGATGATGAGGGGCAGAGAGGATCACAGTTTACGGTGGATGAGATGGCCGGTGTTTCTGGCCATTGGACAGGAGAGGAGGAGCAGGAGCAGCAAGAGGAGCTGGAGGGTTATTACGAGGGGGGCGAGACAGAGGACCCAGACACACCATGGCAGTATGCAGTGGAGATGGAAGCAGGTAGTCCCAGCGAGTCACTGTCACAAATGGCACGATGCATGCTGAGTTGCTTGCGTAGTGACCCCCGAATTGTAAAAATTTGTCAGCGCGATGACTTCTGGATCTCCACCTTATTAGACCCTTGCTACCGGCCCAGAATGGGGGCCTTTTTTACACCCACTGAGAGGGAGGACAAACTGACCTACTTCAGGGAGCTTCTACGTAGTCGGTTGGCCGATGCCTATCGGCCACATGGTCCATCCACTCGCAGGTCTGACTTGGGGGGCCCTCTGCGCTCATCTTCCACTGCCACGGCTGCTGGGGAGGGGAGGGGGGGTAGGAGCAGTACAGGCTCAATCAGCATCAGCCTGAGTCTACAGTCGCTGATGAGTAGCTTCCTTCAGCCGCATAGTGAAGCTACTCATCAGCAGCAGGTGGACATGGAGCAGGACCTGAACAAGCAGGTGGTGGCTTACCTTCGCATGCCCCTGCCAACAACCGTTGAAGATCTGCTGGACTTCTGGGCAGCCAAACTCGATTCATGGCCGCAACTAGCGGAGTTTGCCCTGGAAAAGCTGTCCTTCCCGGCCAGTAGTGTGCCATCAGAGTGTGTGTTTAGTGCGGCCGGGGCCATAGTCACCCCAAGGCGAACTCCTCTGTCCACTAAAAATGTGGAGAGACTGACGTTTGTCAAGATGAATTTCCAGCCACCAATGACAGATGGGTCTGAGTAGATTGCCCATGCTCCTACAACAAAATTTTCTCTATTGTGGTTGGTTATGAAACCCTCTGGGGCAGACCTGGGCATTGTACAGCCCGCTTGCCACATACGGCCCTTTGATTGGCTCTGACCGGCCCGCACTGATTGGGGTACAACTATGCTGCCTAATCTGGGGGACAACTATGCTCCTAATCTGGGGGACATCTATGCTGCCTAATCTGGGGGACATCTATGCTGCCTAATCTGGGGGACATCTATGCTGCCTAATCTGGGGGAAAACTATGCTCCATATCTGGGGGACAAGTATGCTCCTAATCTGGGGGGCAACTATGCTCCTAATCTGGGGGACAACTAAGCTCCTAATCTGGTGGACATCTATGCTGCCTAATCTGGGGGACAACTATGCTCCTTATCTGGGGGACAACTATGCTCCTAATCTGGGAGACAACTAAGCTCCTAATCTGGTGGACAACTATGCTGCCTAATCTGGGGGACAAGTATGCTCCTAATCTGGGGGACATCTATGCTCCTAATCTGGGGGACATCTATGTTGCCTAATCTGGGGGACATCTATGCTGCCTAATCTGGGTGACATCTATGCTGCCTAATCTAGGGGACATCTATGCTGCCTTAACTGGGGGACAAGTATGCTCCTAATCCGGGGGACATCTATGCTGCCTACTCTGGGGGACAAGTATGCTCCTAATCTGGGGGACATCTATGCTGTCTACTCTGGGGGACAAGTATGCTCCTAATCTGGGTGACATCTATGCTGCCTACTCTGGGGGACATCTATGCTGCCTAATCTGGGTGACATCTATGCTGCCTAATCTGGGGGACATCTATGCTGCCTAATCTGGGGGACAAGTATGTTCCTAATCCGGGGGACATCTATGATGCCTACTCTGGGGGACAAGTATGCTCCTAATCTGGGGGACATCTATGCTGCCTAATCTGGGGGACAACGTGGCTCCTTATCTGGGGGACAACTATACTCCTAATCTGGGGGACATGTATGCTGCCTAATCTGGGTAACATCTATGCTGCCTAATCTGGGGGACAACTATGCTCCTAATAATGGGAAAACTGATGCTTCTGGCCTTGGGCCTATACTTTTTTGAAGTTTAGCAGTAGCTAAATACATGCTTAATGCAAATGTCAACATTGATCTTTAAATGTAAGGAGTTATGAAACCCTCTTGGGTACTGCGAATGACTGCTCCAGACTCATTCTGTGTCTTTCACAAACTACTTGCCTCCCTGGTGCATCAGGCCTTGGGCCTACAATTTTTTGAAGTTTAGCAGTAGCTAAATACATGCTTAATGCAAATGTAAACATTGATCTTTAAATGTAAGGGGTTATGAAAACCTCGTGGGTACTGCAAATGCATAATCCAGACTCATTCTGTGTCTTTCAGGAACTACTTGCCTCCCTGGTGCCTCTGGCCTTGGGCCTTAAATTTTTGGATGTTTAGCAGTAGCTAAATACATGCTTAATGCAAATTTCAGCAATGATCGTTAAATTCTTGGCGCTCTGCCAGGGCCTTCTCCTACCCCGCCTGGGCCGATCCGAGGACCTCACTAACCAACTGTTACGCCGAGCGCTCCGGGTCCCCTCTCCTCCCCGGAGCGCTCGCAGCATCCTCTCATTCGCAGCGCCCCGGTCAGACCTGCTGACCGGGTGCGCTGCAATATCACTCCCAGCCGGGATGCGATTTGCGATGCGGGAGGCGCCCGCTCGCGATGCGCATCCCGGCTCCCGTACCTGACCCGTTCTCCGTCTGTCTTGTCCCGGCGCGCGCGGCCCCGCTCCTTAGGGCGCGCACGCGCCGGGTCTCTGCAATTTAAAGGGCCACTGCGCCACTGATTGGCGCAGCAGGCTTAATCAGTATGTTCACCTGTGCACTCCCTACTTATACCTCACTTCCCCTGCACTCCCTCGCCGGATCTTGTTGCCATTGTGCCAGTGAAAGTGTTTCCTTGTGTGTTCCTAGCCTGTGTTCCAGACCTCCTGCCATTGCCCCTGACTACGATCCTTGCTGCCTGCCCTGACCTTCTGCTACGTCCGACCTTGCTCTTGTCTACTCCCTTGTACCGAGCTTATCTTCAGCAGTCAGAGAGGTTGAGCCGTTGCTGGTGGATACGACCTGGTTGCTACCGCCGCTGCAAGACCATCCCGCTTTGCGGCGGGCTCTGGTAAATACCAGTAACAACTTAGAACCGGTCCACCAACATGGTCCACGCCAATCCCTCTCTGGCACAGAGGATCCACCTCCAGCCAGCCGAATCGTGACAGTAGATCCGGCCATGGATCCCGCTGAAGTCCCACTGCCAGTTGTCGCCGACCTCACCACGGTGGTCGCCCAGCAGTCGCAACAGATAGCGCAACAAGGCCACCAGCTGTCTCAACTGACCGTGATGTTACAGCAGCTATTACCACAGCTTCAGCAACAATCTCCTCCGCCAGTTCCTGCACCTCCTCCGCAGCGAGTGGCCACTTCCAGCCTACGATTATCCTTGCCGGATACTTGATGGGGACTCTAAGTTTTGCCGTGGCTTTCTTTCGCAATGTTCCCTGCACTTGGAGATGATGTCGGACCAGTTTCCTACTGAAAGGTCTAAGGTGGCTTTCGTAGTCAGCCTTCTGTCTGGAAAAGCTCTGTCATGGGCCACACCGCTCTGGGACCGCAATGACCCTGTCACTGCCTCTGTACACTCCTTCTTCACGGAGATTCGAAGTGTCTTTGAGGAACCTGCCCGAGCCTCTTCTGCTGAGACTGCCCTGCTGAACATGGTCCAGGGTAATTCTTCTGTTGGCGAGTACGCCATCCAATTCCGTACTCTTGCCTCCGAATTATCCTGGAATAATGAGGCCCTCTGCGCGACCTTTAAAAAAGGCCTATCCAGCAACATTAAAGATGTGCTGGCCGCACGAGAAATTCCTGCTAACCTGCATGAACTTATTCATCTTGCCACCCGCATTGACATGCATTTTTCCGAAAGGCGTCAGGAGCTCCGCCAGGATATGGACTTTGTTCACACGAGGCGGTTTCTCTCCCCGGCTCCTCTCTCCTCTGGTCCTCTGCAATCCGTTCCTGTGCCTCCCGTCGTGGAGGCTATGCAAGTTGACCGGTCTCGCTTGACACCTCAAGAGAGGACACGACGCCGCATGGAGAATCTTTGCCTGTACTGTGCCGGTACCGAACACTTCTTGAAGGATTGTCCTATCCGTCCTCCCCGCCTGGAAAGACGTACGCTGACTCCGCACAAAGGTGAGACAGTTCTTGATGTGAACTCTGCTTCTCCACGCCTTACTGTGCCTGTGCGGATATCTTCTTCTACCTTCTCCTTCTCTGCTATGGCCTTCTTGGATTCCGGATCTGCAGGAAATTTTATTTTGGCCTCTCTCATCAACAGGTTCAACATCCCGGTGACCAGTCTCGCCAGACCCCTCTACATCAATTCTGTTAACAATGAAAGATTGGACTGTACCGTGCGTTACCGCACGGAACCTCTCCTAATGTGCATCGGACCCCATCACGAAAAAATTGAATTTTTGGTCCTCTCCAACTGCACTTCAGAAATTCTTCTTGGATTACCGTGGCTTCAACGCCATTCCCCAACCCTTGATTGGTCCACAGGAGAAATCAAGAACTGGGGTACTTCTTGTCTCAGGGACTGTCTTAAACCGGTTCCCAGTACTCCCTGTCGTGACCCTGTGGTTCCCCCGGTATCCGGTCTTCCTAAGGCTTATATTGACTATGCTGATGTTTTTTGCAAAAAGCAAGCAGAGACTTTACCTCCTCACAGGCCTTATGACTGTCCTATTGACCTCCTCCCGGGTACTACTCTACCCCGGGGCAGAATCTATCCTCTGTCTGCTCCAGAGACTCTAGCCATGTCGGAGTACATCCAGGAGAATTTAAAAAAGGGGTTTATCCGCAAGTCCTCCTCTCCTGCCGGAGCTGGATTTTTTTTTGTGTCCAAAAAAGATGGCTCCCTACGCCCTTGCATTGATTACCGCGGACTTAATAAAATCACGGTAAAAAAACGCTACCCCTTACCTCTTATCTCGGAACTCTTTGATCGCCTACAAGGCGCCCACATCTTTACCAAACTGGACTTAAGAGGTGCTTATAATCTCATCCGCATCAGGGAGGGGGACGAATGGAAGACTGCATTTAACACCAGAGATGGACAGTTTGAGTATCTGGTCATGCCCTTTGGCCTGTGCAACGCCCCTGCCGTCTTTCAAGACTTTGTTAATGAAATTTTTCGTGATCTCCTATATTCCTGTGTTGTGGTTTATCTGGACGATATTCTGATTTTTTCTGCCAACTTAGAAGAACACGGCCAGCATGTCCGCATGGTTCTTCAGAGACTTCGGGACAATCAACTTTATGCCAAAATGGAGAAATGTTTCTTTGAATGTCAATCTCTTCCTTTCCTAGGATATTTGCCTCTGGCCAGGGACTACAAATGGACCCAGATAAACTTTCTGCCGTCTTAGATTGGCCACGCCCCTCCGGACTCCGTGCTATCCAAAGTTTTTTGGGGTTCGCCAATTATTACAGACAATTCATTCCACACTTCTCCACTATTGTGGCCCCTATCGTAGCTTTAACCAAGAAAAATGGCAATCCTAAGTCCTTGTCTCCCCAAGCGGAAGACGCATTTAAACATCTCAAGTCTGCCTTATCTTCTGCTCCCGTGCTCTCCAGACCTGACCCATCTAAACCCTTTCTATTGGAGGTAGATGCCTCCTCTGTGGGAGCTGGAGCTGTCCTTCTACAAAAAAATTCTTCCGGGCATGCTGTTACTTGTGGGTTTTTTTCAAGGACCTTCTCTCCGGCGGAGAGAAACTACTCCATTGGTGATCGAGAACTACTGGCCATTAAATTGGCGCTTGAGGAATGGAGGCACCTGCTGGAGGGATCAAAATTTCCAGTTATCATATACACTGATCACAAGAATCTATCCTATCTCCAGTCTGCCCAACGATTGAACCCTCGCCAGGCTAGGTGGTCGTTGTTCTTTGCTCGTTTTAACTTTGAAATCCATTTTCGCCCTGCTGACAAGAACATTAGGGCCGATGCCCTCTCTCATTCTTCTGATGCCTCTGAAGTAGAGGTCTCTCCGCAACACATCATTCCTCCGGACTGTCTGATCTCCATTTCTCCAGCCTCCATCAGGCAAACTCCTCCAGGGAAGACCTTCGTTTCTCCACACCAGCGTCTCGGGATTCTCAAATGGGGACACTCCTCCCACCTCGCAGGCCATGCGGGCATCAAAAAATCCTTGCAACTCATCTCTCAATTTTATTGGTGGCCGACTCTGGAGACTGATGTTGTTGATTTCGTGCGGGCCTGTACTGTCTGTGCCCGGGATAAGATTCCTCGCCAGAAGCCTGCTGGTCTCCTTCATCCTCTGCCTGTTCCTGAACAGCCTTGGTCACAGATTGGTATGGACTTTATTACGGACTTGTCCTCATCCCGTGGCAACACAGTTGTTTGGGTGGTCGTTGATCGATTTTCCAAGATTGCACATTTTATTCCTCTTCCTGGTCTTCCTTCAGCGCCTCAGTTGGCAAAGCAATTTTTTGTACACATTTTTTGCCTTCACGGTTTGCCCACGCATATCGTCTCGGATAGAGGCGTCCAATTCGTGTCTAAATTCTGGAGGGCCCTCTGTAAACAGCTCAAGATCAAATTAAACTTCTCTTCTTCTTATCATCCCCAATCCAATGGGCAAGTAGAAAGAATTAATCAGGTCCTGGGTGACTATTTACGGCATTTTGTTTCCTCCCGCCAGGATGACTGGGCAGATCTTCTACCATGGGCGGAATTCTCATACAACTTCAGAGTCTCGGAATCTTCTGCTAAATCCCCATTTTTCGTGGTGTACGGCCGTCACCCTCTTCCCCCCCTCCCTACTCCCTTGCCCTCTGGTTTGCCCGCTGTGGATGAAGTGACTCGTGATCTTTCCACCATATGGAAAGAGACCCAAAATTCTCTTTTACAGGCTTCATCCCGGATGAAAAGATTTGCTGATAAGAAAAGAAGAACTCCCCCCATTTTTGCTTCCTGAGACAAGGTATGGCTCTCCGCTAAATATGTCCGCTTTCGTGTCCCCAGTTTCAAACTGGAACCACGCTATCTTGGCCCTTTCAAAGTGCCAGATTAACCCTTGTGCCAGATTAACCCTGTCTCTTACAAACTCCTTCTTCCTCCTTCTCTTCATATTCCCAATGCCTTCCATGTCTCTCTCCTTAAACCACTCATCATTAACCGCTTCTCTCCCAAAGTTGTTTCTCCCACTCCTGTTTCCGGTTCATCTGACGTCTTCTCTGTGAAGGAGATTCTGGCCTCCAAGACTGTCAGAGGGAAAAGATTTTTTTTGGTAGATTGGGAAAACTGTGGCCCAGAGGAGAGATCCTGGGAACCTGAGGACAACATCCTAGACAAAAGTCTTATACTCAGGTTCTCAGGCTCCAAGAAGAGGGGGAGACCCAAGGGGGGGGGGTACTGTTACGCCGATCGCTCCGGGTCCCCGCTCCTCCCCGGAGCGCTCGCAGCATCCTCTCATTCGCAGCGCCCCGGTCAGACCTGCTGACCGGGTGCGCTGCAATATCACTCCCAGCCGGGATGCGATTCGCGATGCGGGAGGCGCCCGCTCGCGATGCGCATCCCGGCTCCCGTACCTGACCCGTGCTCCGTCTGTCTTGTCCCGGCGCGCGCGGCCCCGCTCCTTAGGGCGCGCGCGCGCCGGGTCTCTGCAATTTAAAGGGCCACTGCGCCACTGATTGGCGCAGCAGGCTTAATCAGTATGTTCACCTGTGCACTCCCTACTTATACCTCACTTCCCCTGCACTCCCTCGCCGGATCTTGTTGCTATTGTGCCAGTGAAAGCGTTTCCTTGTGTGTCCCTAGCCTGTGTTCCAGACCTCCTGCCGTTGCCCCTGACTACGATCCTTGCTGCCTGCCCTGACCTTCTGCTACGTCCGACCTTGCTCTTGTCTACTGCCTTGTACCGCGCTTATCTTCAGCAGTCAGAGAGGTTGAGCCGTTGCTGGTGGATACGACCTTGTTGCTACCGCCGCTGCAAGACCATCCCGCTTTGCGGCGGGCTCTGGTGAATACCAGTAGCAACTTAGAACCGGTCCACCAACACGGTCCACGCCAATCCCTCTCTGGCACAGAGGATCCACCTCCAGCCAGCCGAATCGTGACACCAACTCACTAACTAATCCAATCGCTTATAGCGATGGGCGGTGTGTACAAAGGGCAGGCACTTAATCAACGCCAGCTTATGACCCTCACTTACTGGTAATTCCTCATTTTAAGGTTAAATAATTGCAATCCCAGATCCCTATCACGAACTGGTTTCAGCGTGCAACACGCACCTGTACTTGAAAGATAGAGACAAGCTAATCCGTTCAGTGGAGCGCTAGTGCGGCCCACGACATCTGAGGCCATAACACACCTGTTATTGCTCGATCTTGCAATTGATCGGGCAAGGTAAGGGGTTATTAAAGCCTCTTGGGTACTGCTGAGGTCTACTCCTGACTGCTCCTGGTGCAATGGATGGGGTAATTAAACACTCTTGGGTAGTGTTATTGTTAAATTTACTGATAATTTTATCAGTAATAAAATTTAATTTTGCAGAATGCTAACGTTACACAATGTAACGCTTGTTGCGTGTGATTTTTTAATGAAAAAAAAAATATATATGGAGAGGGATTAACTCTGCTTAATCATTTTTGGCAATTAGAATCCTTTTGTGATCTGATCTTTTGGAGACAGATGCGCTTACACACATGTAATACATTTTTTTAACCAAATTTCCAACCTTGTGTGGTTTATTATTTTTGAGAAGAATGTCTTTTGGTGGTCCACCGTCCTGCATTATAGAGTCTTCTGAACTGCTGTATATGCGCTTGTTTTAAAAAAAACAGGTATTTTGTCAGACAATTTCAATAACATTTTGCGTTTTTTTGGGGTGGACTGTGAAGCCCGGGTGTGTACTCGTGCATCAGCCAACTCCAGGCTGTGTCTTTTAGGCAATCTATGGGTTCCTGATGCAGCAGAGGTGGAGCCTGGGTCTGGAAATAAAAAATTTTTGGATTGCGGGTGCTACCAAAAAAGATGGACACACCCTAATCCGTTCAGTGGAGCGCGCCTGCGGCCTCGGACATCTGAGGGCATAACACACCTGTTATTGCTCGATCTCAGGAGAAGGGGGGTTCATCATCGGGAGAAGAGAGTTGCAGGTTGCCCTTGAGTCAGCAAGGCGGTAGCACGGTTGGCAGTCAGTGTGGTGTGGCAGTAGTGGAAATTCTGGAGCCAAACCTGCCCGGGGGAGACCACCTGCTTCGTGGCAGCTTACCTTTCCGGGAGTTAGCGGGTTACCAGCATCGGTCAATGAAAGATAGAGACACGCTAATCCGTTCAGTGGAGCGCGCCTGCGGCCCCGGAAATCTGAGGGCATAACACACCTGGTATTGCTCCATCTCGCAATTGATCGTGCAAAGGTAGGGAGTTATTAAAGCCTCTTGGGTACTGCTGAGGCCTACTCCTGACTGCTCCTGGTGTAATGTATGGGGTAATTAAACACTCTTGGGTAGTTTTTTTGTTTTTAATTTACTGATAATTTTATCGGTAATAAAATTGAATTTTCCAGAATGCTAATCGTTACACAACGGAACGCTTGTTGCGTGTGATTTTTTAATGAAAAAAAAAAAAAACGGACAGGGATTAACTCTGCTTCATGATTTTGGGCGAAAAAAGTCCTTTGGTGATGTGATCTTTTGGAGACAGATGTGCTTACACACATATTGAATTAGTTTTTGTAAAAAAATGTCAAATATTGTGTGGTTTATTATTTTTGAGAAGAATGTCTTTGGGTGGTCCACCGTCCTGCTTTATAGAGTCTTGTGAACTGTTGGATATGCGCTTGTTCTTACACAAAGGTATTTCTTTAAAACATTTCTAAAATGTTGTTGTTTTTTGGAGGGGATTTTGAAGCCCGGGTTTGTACTGGTGCATCAGCCAACTCCAGGCTGTGTCCTTCAGGCAATATATGGGTTCCTGATGCCGCAGAGGTGGGGCCTGGGTCTGGAAATTTCTAATTTTTGATTAGCGGGTGCTACCTATGAGAAATCTTTGTCAAAAATGTCATATATTGTGTTGTTTTTTTGGGGGGGATTGTGAAGCCCTGGTGTGTAGTGTACTAGTGCATCAGCCAACTCCACGCTGTGCCATTCAGCCACTAAATGGTATCCTCATGCTGCCAACACCTTCACGCTGTGCCATTCAGCCACTATATGGTGTCCTCATGCTGCCAACACCTCCACACTGTGCAATTCAGCCACTATATGGTGTCCTCATGCTGCCAACACCTCCACGCTGTGCCATTCAGCCACTATATGGTATCCTCATGCTGCCAACACCTCCACGCTGTGCCATTCAGCCACTATATGGTGTCCTCATGCTGCCAACACCTCCACACTGTGCAATTCAGCCACTATATGGTGTCCTCTTGCTGCCAACACCTCCACGCTGTGCCATTCAGCCACTATATGGTATCCTCATGCTGCCAACACCTCCACGCTGTGCCATTCAGCCACTATATGGTGTCCTCATGCTGCCAACACCTCCACACTGTGCAATTCAGCCACTATATGGTGTCCTCATGCTGCCAACACCTCCACGATGTGCCATTCAGCCACTATATGGTGTCCTCATGCTGCCAACACCTCCACGCTGTGCCATTCAGCCACTATATGGTGTCCTCATGCTGCCAACACCTCCACGCTATGTCATTCAGTCACTACACTGATGCCACCACCAGGCTCTGTCATTGTGCTGCTGTGCGGCAGTGATTCTAAGAGCGATGCCGGTAATCTGCATGCTATTCTGAATAACAGTATTATTTCACTACCCCAGCACACTTCATATGCGTTTTAGGATGCAGCAAAGTGTTCTATACCCCTATAGAGGCTGTATGTAGTCTAGAAATAGCCTTTTTTTAATATTAATTCGCCGCGAACAAATTCGGATCTAAACAAACTTTTCAAAAAAATTCGGCAAATCGTCCGAATCAAATTTTTGAAAAGTTTGCTCATCTCTACATACAACCCAACACCATGAAGGACGTTTGGCATTTGCCAGAGAACACCAAGATTGGCAAATTTGCCCCTGGTGCTCTGTGCTCTTCACGGATGAAAGCAGGTTCAGACTGAGCACATGCGACAGACATGACGACATGAGTCTGGAGATGCCGTGGAGAACGTTCTGCTGCCTGCAACATCCTCCAGCATGAAAAGTTTGGCGGCAGGTCAGTAATGGCGTGGGGTGACATTTCTTTGGGGGGCCGTACAGCCCTCCATATGCTTGCCAGACGTAGCCTGACTGCCATTAGGTACCAAGATAAGATCCTCAGACCCCTTATAAGACCATATGCTGGTGCAGTTGGCCCTGGGTTCCTCCTAATGCAAGACAATGCTAGACCTCATGTGGCTTGAGTGTGTCAGCAGTTCCTGCAAGAGGAAGGCATTGATGCTATGGACTAGCCCGCCCATTCCCCAGACCTTAATCCGATTGAGCACATCTGAGACATTGTGTCTTGCTCCATCCACCAACGCCACATTGCACCACAGACTGTCCACCTCATCAGGAGCATGCCCAGGCATTGTAGGGAGGTCATACGAGCATGTGGAGGCCACACACACACTACTGAGCCCCATTTTGACTTATTTTAAGGACATTACATCAAAGTTGGATCATCCTGTAGTGTGGTGTTCCACTTTGATTTTGAGTGTGACTCCATATCCAGACCTCCATGGGTTGATACATTTAATTTCCATTGATAATTTTTGTGTGATTTTGTTGTCTGCACATTCAACTATGTAAAGACGAAAGTATTTTATCCGATTAATTCATTCTTTCAGATCTAGGAAGTGTTACTTGATGGGAAGAGGAGAGCTGCATACTGACGTGTTTTGATAAATTTCCCAAGTGTATATTTAATAGTCATTAACTATAAAGAGAAAATTATTTTGAATATTGCATAAAGTCATTCATAAGTGATAGCAGATAGACTCCCCCCCCCCCCCCCCCCCCCATGGGAACTCTTTTCTGCAGGCGATGATTCAATCTTTTTTTCCCTCTTTTCAGCAATAGGGTTAAATAGTAAAAATCCAAAATGTGAAAAAGGAGATCGGAGAAGAATTAAATTTGGTTTATTATTTTTGACTTAGCAACACAAGGCAGTTATTTTTTTTTCCTCCTCTCCCCATCACTCCTTAACCTTTAAGCAATGGTAATTATTATGTTTATGCTCAGGGGAAGGAAGGATGATGTGTGTGAAAAGTGGCTCTAGTAATGCACTACCTGTGGTTCAGTTCAAATCGCAGGCCAAGAAAAGTACAGCCAAACTTCTTGTGCAGATGTCTTGAATAGCATACTATGAAAAGCAGGCAGCATGCTATGACACAAGCTACAGCATACAAGATTCAATATGAATTCAGCAGTTTTCACTGTCTTGATGATATTCTTTTTCCACAGGCAACATTTCTGTGATTAAATAAACATACTAGGTATTATTAATGTATTCAATTTAGTAAATTCATTATTTTATTATAGTGCATAATATAAAAAATATCTTATAAAAGAATAAAGACAAAAATGGTGTGCACCTAGTGCAGATCATCTAAGATGGTGGACAGACAAAGATGAAATAGATGGCACCTTACCTGGATGTGTAATGCTGAGAACATAACATCTGGATTTGCATGGAAATGGTAATAAGAGGACACAGCCAAATTGTCCCTTGGGGGATCAATTCTTGGTTGCCGGTAGAAAAATGCAATGAAATAAAGGCCAGAAGCAGGTTCTGGACTGAAACTAATCCGTGACTTCACTCTTGGTGCGGAACTCTTCAGAAGAGATGCTACACACACAGTAGAGTGTTTCTAGCCCAAACAGGGCTCTTCATCAGGCATACATAAAATATGAATGCAATTATTTAAAAACACTTGGTGTCAGAACACTTCCGGGTAAACGGAACGGTATCGGAGCCCTCCCGGAACCAAAACTGGGATGATAATAGTACGTTGTTTTTAGTTAAGACATAGAGAACTAATAAAAATTGTGGACCATAAAATCTAAATTTAAACTAACCATATTATCATAATTTATATTTAGAATAATACCGCAACAAAGCGAGTGCAGGAATAATTGAGTGATGGGCAGAAGCGCTGCAGGTACCTGGTTCTTGGCCTACAGCTGTGCAGAGCAATGTGGTGCACATGTGCATCTGATCCTGAGCTCCTGGACCAATCCGCTTGAAGCGCTGGAGGTTCCTAATTTGTGGTGGCCAGCAAGAGTTGCAGGCTGGTATTTCTATGTGGGCAACACCAACATGCAGTGATACTGAAGAATAGAATTGCACGTATGGGACATAAAAATGCACAGAACATTTAGAGACTTGGGCAATGACAGCAATAGTTACAACAGGGAAAGAAAACGTAGATAGGATATGCTTTCATTATGTCAGTATGCGCATTTATGTTAGTATGAACAAGGAGATATGATGTGTAAAAGCCTAAAAGAAGGGGGATATAAGAAGGTATAAAGGGACATGAAAACTCATTAAATAGTACAAGTTAAAAAGGTGTCAAATGCGTATGAAAAATGCATATGGCAACAAAATAGTAGCAAATGCATTAAAAAAGCTAAAAAAACAAACAAAATGTAACATTATAGAATTGCATATGTTGATTACAATAGTGCAAGGAGACCTAGTGACATCAGTAATGCCCCTAGTGACTATTATTATTTACATCAGTAATGATGTAAACAATAATAGGGTGATTGATGGTGCAATTGAATTTATGCAATTTGAAATTAAATGGTTATAAACTAGGGATGTATGTGTACCTTTGGGATTGGAATTATGAATTGATACTGGATATGGGAACCGGAGGTTCAAGGGATCATCATGCATTTGAATTATGTTATCATCTCCCTGATCTTGTTTAATCCATTGGTAGAAATTGTGTTGGTCTTGTAAATCCAGTACATTTTGAGTCTTTTGAGTTGCTCAAACCTATTGCTGACAATAACTGGAACGTGATCTATGGGAGTGATAATGATGAGATTTACCATGTCTGGATGAAACATTGTGCAATGTTTGGAGACCCCTTGCAGTAGAAACTTCTTTGATATTCTGATGGAGTTGGTTAAGTCTTAAATGGAGAGGGCATGTGGTGCGTCAATATACTGTAGAGGACAATGCAGACACTGAAGTAGATGACATAACTTTTTTGGCAGTTCAGATTATATTTTATAGTAAAAGTCTCACCTGTAGAGGTGGAATTGAATGTGGTGGTTTATTCAAAGTTTTTCCAAATACATCAAATTCTTCTTTGATTTTGTCTCCTGATTTGGCTGGGTGCCAAAATACTTTTTAGATATGAAGCTCTTCTGTATGTAAAGCAAGGTTGATCACGCAAAATTTTGTTCAAATATGGGTCAGCCTTCAGGAAATACCAATGTTGGCGACCAATCTTCTTGATTTGTTCTGAGCCTCTGCTGAATGAAGTTGGAAGTAAATGGAATGAAATGTTTGATCATTTTATTCTTGTTATTCAAGCAGTCACTTTGTGAGAGGGCTTTTGTTTTATTAAAGGCATTGCTTAGAACCTTTTCTGGGTAGTGTTTGGCCCGAAATCATTCACTCAGGACCTGGGATTGCTGGTTAAAAATGCCTTGGTTAGTGCAATTTTTTCGTATTCGCTTATACTTGCTAAACAGAATATTGAGTAGCCAAATCTTATAATGTGCACTCAGAAAGTCCAGGTAGCTGTTGGCATCTACCTTTTTGAAAAAGGTAGATGTGATGAAAAACTTGCTATTGGGACTGTGTTCACATGTGAAAGACAAACCCCAGGAATTCTGGTTATGTAGTTTGGATAATAAGGGAAATATATCACTCAGTCCTTGCCAGACAAAAAAAAAAAAAAGTCATCTATATATGTAGAAAAACAAAACAACGTAGTCTCAAGGTGATAACAGGTGCTCAACCCCAAGTGCAATTGTGCACATATACAATGGGGTAGAGGATCCGCACCTATGGACAGAAGTGGGGTTTCAATCCTGTGGTAAATATATACAATGATATTAGCTAATCCTCAAAACTGATGTAAAAATGAGACATTGGCCAGTATATCCTTATATGAAGGACATACCAGAGCCCGCACACCACGCCAAGATTTCTCATGTGATGCGGGACCTAACCACTAACCTTTTTTGCCTGGCCAGATGCATAGAACCAGGAACCAGATATACAGCAGCCTAAGGTCCAACTTGCAGACTGCTCCCCAATCGCCTCCAGTGTGAACTCAGCACACATACAATGGGAGGGGGGAGACAGTCTACAAGCCCCACCCTTGCTGGTCTAGATATAGCAGGCCTCACAGGTGAAACCCCCAACGCTACCCAATAAGATAAAAGGGTGCATTGGTATAAGCCTTAAAAGACGCTTGCCAGCTTATATTTGCATGGACATGGCTATAGCAGGAAACTCAACCCCAAGTGCAATTGTGCACCTTCACTGGGGTGGAGGTCCTGCACTTGTCAACCGTTGCTAAGGGCGATGTCCCCAGCAAAAATTGCATACAATGGAGAATGCCTGCAGACGGTCACAAGTACCACAATCACATCCTGACACCTGATAAACATGTATATGGATGCGTACAACATGACTAACTTTAAACAGAAAAACAAAACAACGTAGTCTCAAGGTGATAACAGGTGCTCAACCCCAAGTGCAATTGTGCACATATACAATGGGGTAGAGGACCCGCACCTATGGACAGAAGTGGGGTTTCAATCCTGTGGTAAATATATACAATGATATTAGCTAATCCTCAAAACTGATGTAAAAATGAGACATTAGCCAGTATATCCTTATATGAAGGACATACCTGAGCCCGCACACCACGCCAAGGTTTCTCATGTGATGCGGGACCTAACCACTAACCTTTTTTACCTGGCCAGATGCATAGAACCAGGAACCAGATATACAGCAGCCTAAGGTCCAACTTGCAGACTGCTCCCCAATCGCCTCCAGTGTGAACTCAGCACACATACAATGGGAGGGGGGAGACAGTCTACAAGCCCCACCCTTGCTGGTCTAGATATAGCAGGCCTCACAGGTGAAACCCCCAACACTACCCAATAAGATAAAAGGGTGCATTGGTATAAGCCTTAAAAGACGCTTGCCAGCTTATATGTGCATGGACATGGCTATAGCAGGAAACTCAACCCCAAGTGCAATTGTGCACCTTCACTGGGGTGGAGGTCGTGCACTTGTCAACCATTGCTAAGGGCGATGTCCCCAGCAAAAATTGCATACAATGGAGAATGCCTGCAGACGGTCACAAGTACCACAATCACATCCTGACACCTGATAAACATGTATATGGATGTGTACAACATGACCACCTTTAAACAGAAAAACAAAACAACGTAGTCTCAAGGTGATAACAGGTGCTCAACCCCAAGTGCAATTGTGCACATATACAATGGGGTAGAGGACCCGCACCTATGGACAGAAGTGGGGTTTCAATCCTGTGGTAAATATATACAATGATATTAGCTAATCCTCAAAACTGATGTAAAATATATGTGTTGCATCTATATCTATATATGTGTTGCATAAGAAGTGGATTCTCCCAAATATGTTCCTTCTCAACGGCCCCCCATGAATATAGTTGCATAGGCTGATGCAACTTTCGAGCCCCTTGCGGTCCTGAGCCTTTGGTGATAAATGGCACCATTGTACACAAAATAATTGTTGTGGAGAATATAAGATAATGCCTCAATGAGGAATTCTTGGTGGACTCTTGTCAAGGATAGAACTGTTTTTAGACATTCCTGGACACAGTGAATGCCTTATTCATGTTTGATATTTGAATAAAGCGACGAAACATCGTACGTGACCAGAGTGTAATCGGAATGCAATAGGATGGGAAGAAGATGTCCAATTAGCTGTGTTGAGTCGTGAAGATAACTCCGCAGGTTTGTTACCTGAGACTGAAGATAGTGGTCCAAGTAGTGGGCTAATTTACTCAATGTGGCATTAGTGCATGAGATAATAGGTCTTCCCAGAGGTTTTTCTAAAGACTTGTGGATTTTGGGTAGATGGTAGAAATAAGGTTTACTGTGAGTAGTGTGCAAAATAAATTGTTGTTTGTCCTTATTCATGATTCCCTTTTCACTTGCTTTACCGGTAAAAGCAATTAGATTATTGCATATTTTCTCGAATTGATCCAATGTCTCCTTGGAGTAGTACATCAAGTAAGAAAGAATGTGAAATGATTTGGTGTGATATTGTTCGTAGTCAAGTGGAACTAGGCCACTGCCTTTGTCCGCTGGCCGAATGACAATCTCTGAATTGTCACGAAGATTTTTCATGGCCCGACGTTCATCTCTGGAGAGGTTGTCACCACCAGAGGGCCTTCTCCCACATGACATGAAACTATTGAGGTTGTCACTAACAACCTGCTGGAAAGTTTCACTTCAAACTGACATTGCAATGTTAATTTCAGTACAAAACTTTGGAAATCCAGATAAAATTGGAATGTGTCAGTGTTGTGTCTCAGACAGAACGAAAGGCCTTTTTTGTAAAATTCTTGTTTCTGCGGAGTCAATGTGTATCTGGATAGATTGTAGATGTATACTGTATATTTTGTTGATTCTTTGGTTGGTGTAGCTATTTTTTGTCACTAGGTCTCCTTGCACTGTTATATTCACAATTCACAATTCTATTATGCTATGTTTTGGCTTTTTTGGTTTATTTTTATTTTTTTTATGCATTTTCTACTATTGTATTACCATATGCTTTTTTCATATGCATTTTACACCTTTTTAACATGTACTATTTAATGAGTTTTCATGTCCCTTTATACCTTCTTATATCCCCTTCTTTTAGGCTTTTGCACATCATATCTCCTTGTTCATATTAACATAAATGTGCATACATACATAATGACAGCATATCCTATCTACGTATTCTTTCCCTGTTGTTACTATTGTTGTCATTGCCCTATTCTATGCCCTATTGTTCTGTGCATTTTTATATACCATACTTGCGATTGTATTCTCCAGTATCACTGCATGTTGGTGTTGCCCGCATAGACACACCAGCCTGCAACTATCGCTGGCTGGCTGCCACAAATTAGGCACCTCCAGCGCTTCAAGTGAATCGGTCTGAGAGCTCAGGATCAGATGAGCATGCACACCACATCGCTCTGGCAGCCGAGAACTAGTGTTGAGCGGCATAGGCCATATTCGAATTTGCGATATTTCGCGAATATATTGATGAATATTCGTCATATATTCACTAAATTTGCATATTCGTAATATTCATGTTTTATTTTCGCATATGCGAATATTAGCATATATATAAAATGCATATGCAAAAATTCGCACATGCGGAAATTTACATATGCGGAAATTAGCATATACAAAAATTTGCATATGCAAAAATTCTAATATTCGAAAATTTGCACGCCAGTCTTACACAGTAGTATTAGAGCCTTCTTTACACCACACAAGCTGGAAGCAGAGAGGGATGATCACTGTGATGTGTACTGTGAAAGAAAAAAAAAAGAATATTCATAATTGCGAATATATAGTGCTATATTCGCGAATATGCGATATTCGCGAATAAAATTTGCATTGCGAATATTCGTGAACAACACTACCGAGAACCAGGTACCTGCAGCACTTTTTTTTGCGTTGTTATTCTTAATATAAATTATGATAATATGAAGGTTAGTTTCAATTTTTGATTTTATGGCCCATGATTCTATGTATTAACTAAAAACAATTAATTAGTATCATGCCGGTGTCGGATCCGGGAGGGCCCTGATTCCATTTCGTTTACCCGGAAGTATTCTGACACCAAGTGTTTTTAAATTATTGCATTCATATTTTATGTATGCCTGATGAAGAGCCCTGTTTGGGCTAGAAACGCTCTACTGTGTTTGTAGCATCTCTTTTACAATAAAGATCTCTTCTGAAGAATTTTGGATTTTGTGAGTTCCAAGCCAAGTGTGAAGCCCCAGTTTTGCTACAGTCCAGTACCTGCTGCTGGCCTTTATTTCATTGCATAAAAAATATCTTAGAATTTGTGATAACTGTGCAATCAAGTTAATGCAGAAAATAGTAAATTTATAATAAAGTCAAATACTTTTTTCCCCCATTCCCAATATGGCGGTCAGAAGAAATCCCTGGATCAATGTTCTGTCCCTATAAATCTAGAATCAATAACCTGTAATGTTATTACTCTCCAAAAATGCATCCAGGCCCCTTTTGAACTTGTTTACCAAGTTCACCTTGACCACTTCCTCCGGGAGAGAGTTCCACAGTCTCATTGTTCTTACAGTAAAAAAAAACCATCTGTAGAAACCTTCTTTCCTCTAAACATAGAAGATGCCCCCTTGTTATAAATGAATGGGGCACGTGAGGCAGACATGCTGTCTGTTTGTGCAACCATAATTTTATTGATCTGAAACGTGAACCTTTACTTACTAAGCATTCTTCAGATTCAATATTTGCTCCCCTGATGACTTCTACAAGATAAAACATGTAGGGCCTAGTCTTAAAATGGTAATCCAGAATCATATACTCTGCTGCTCACGAGTCCCTACTTCCTCCAACTTCTGAAATGAAACTGAGAAGCAGGATCTCCCAGCTCAGCCAATCACTTGCCAAGGCAGGAAACAGCTATGACCTCTGATTGGCTGAGCAGTAAGATCCTGTTCTTATGTCTAATCTTGAAAGCAAAAACAAAGGACCAGAAGTGACTGGAAAGGGAGCTGAGGGAGACAAGGTCAGCATGCTCAATAGAGTAGTTATGGAAGTTCATGTATATGAAGATATTATTGACACACCTTTTCAAAGGGGTAATAAACCTCTAGACATCCTATCCCCATCCAAAGGATAGGGGATAAGAATACTGATCGCTGAGGATCCGGCCACTGAGACCCCTGCGATCTCCGGGCCAGCATCCCAATGTTCTAAATACGTTTAGAACACTGGGTTCGGGTGGTCGTAATCGTGACATCATGCCACGACCTTTCCATTCATGTCTATGGGAGGGGGCCTGACGAGCGACCACAGCCGTTACTCTCCCTCCTATAGACATGAATAGAGGGGGCGTGACGTGATGTCACGACAACAGCTTCCAAAACCAATGTGGCACCCATGTCAGAAACTGTCCAGAGGAGGAGAGGTTTGCTATGGAGATTTGCTTCTACTCTGGACAATTCCTGACACAGAAGGAGGGGTCAGCAGAGAGCACTGTGGAAAGACTGGAACAGACTGGAAATAACTACATAACTTTCTCTGTAGTATACAGCAGCTGATAAGTACTGAAAGAATTAAGATTTTTAAATAGAAGTAAATTACAAATCTGTTTAACTTTCTGGAGCCACTTGAGTTGAAATTTTTTTTTTCCACCGGGGTACCCCTTTAAGTACCCCTACAAGAAGTACCTGTATGCTTTGCTTCCCTGTAAGTGTTACATATGGCAAAGGTGTAAAACTTAATCTCTGCATGATCTGTTAAATGTATAGACTTTACAGATTTATGTAACACCTTAAAGAGTTCCTCTCATGATCTTGTTAAATTTTATAATCCTCCCAGTTCACTGCCCCATCATGATAAACCACCTCATGCCTTTACTTTTATAATTTTTTTAGTTTTCTACCTTGATATTGCTCTGTTTGTTCTACTTAGATTCACAGACTGAGAAGGGGGTGTTACCCAGCAGGCGTGACATCATCTGAAGCAAAACAGGGAAGAACTGCCTCCGTCACTCTGCTACACACAGCCCAGAGCAGTTCAGTGTGAGATGAGCTATGATTGGATATGGCTGCACCCCCCCCCCCCCCCTCAGCACTCCAGACTGCATTTCCTGATTTTGGACTTCTGCCAGGCCAGCAGGAGTCCAAAGTCTGTGCAAGATATGGGGGGGGGGGGGGGGTAATGTGCTCTGGAAAAGTAGCGAGACACCTAGTGGCAGCTTTTTTTTAACACAAATAAAACATAGAAAACTTCATTTTTTTTAAACAAAGTATTATATTCTTTTATTTACCATAAGGAGTGCAATAGCAAAAATTAGAAGGAAACAAAGACAGTCCAACCAGCTCACCCCGCAGGGACAGATGGAGCACGGACTCCTGGCGCTGGAAATGTAGAAAATGGAAGATGGAGTCCAGCTCAGTTGCAAGTAAAATCCGATTTATTAGTAGACAGAAGCAGGAACACAAGGGTTACGCGTTTCAAGCACTACAAGCGCTCTTAGTCATACACCATATACAAAGGAAACATGGGTATATATAGTTGGAGTAATGGTAAATGATCACAGGTGATGATGACAAATGCCATAACCTCTCTACAGAAAGAAACATCTCACAATGTGTAATGCAAAAATAAAAACTATAAAAAGTGATGAGAGTTAAGAGATGGGTACAAGACCCAAAGTCTGAATGTTCACTGAATAAGGAAAGCCAGGAAAAAAGGGGGAGTAAAAAAAAAAAAAAAAAAAAAAAAAGCAAAAATGTGTTTTAATGAGAGCGCCTTTCTAACATTGACTGGAGGTGCTACATTCACTATTTGTATAAATTGTGTGTGTGTGTGTGGGGGGGGGGTTGTTGTTTTCTGAGTGCCTGACATGCTAATTGCATTGTATACATTGTATATAGGTGCACATTTTTGTCATATTTGTGATTTTGGTGCATGTTGCTTTGTAAATCCATGTCCAGATGCTAAATGCTAATTTATTTGTGCTTTTATTTAATTTTTTATTTTTTTGTGTAGTTTGTGCTGCAGCTACTATTACACTACTACTATCCAGAGCTACTATTAACAATTCAGACAGCTGAGAACATAAAAAAATGTGTGCATGCCTCTTCCCTCCTCCACCCCTCATTTCTCTACATTATTCCTCAGTGTTGGAAGCCAAGCAGGAAGGGTTGTGGGAGGGAGAAAATGTGCATGATTCAGCTTACCATCACCTCTAAGATAATTGAGCTGATAAAAAAAATATCATTTTATAACTTTGAAAAAAGCCAAAAATTAAGAGACAGCTAGAGTTTGTTTTATCTCCCTATCACCTATCTGCCCATGTCTGCAGCTCTGTGACCTTAGTGTCCCAACTGAGGTCACCTTATGGTGGTGGGATGGTACACACTATTTGGCCAAATGGTAAGCTAAGAACCTCTGTTTTGAAAAAAGTGTTATATTATACATATATCTTAGCACTAGCAGTGTGCTGCTGTAATTCATTCTTTTGTTTGTAGCTTATCATTAGTGACACGATTTTTTTTTACATATTTTAGATTAAAACAGTTATATATTGATATACCCCACATATTTGGTATTTCCATAGCTCTCATAACATGCTTAAAATAAAAAAAATATAATTTTTTTTTTCTTTAACCTCCAATATTGAATTTATTAGTACAGTGTCAATGTATAGGTAGGTGTAGAATTGATAAAAACTAGACAACCAAGTTATTCTAGAATTGCAAAATAAAAAATAAAAAAAAGGTTTTATTAAAATCTGTCTCAGTTGAAAAAATATGTAACTCTCTGTCCAGACCCTTTTATTAATTCTGAGGTTGTGAGAACATAGCATTGTAGATGTGAAAGAGAAAGTCAGAAAAATAATCCATCTGTGCGGAGGCATCTATCTTACAATTTGCTACAATAACTGGACAAGATTTCCAATCTTTTACATCTGTGTTTTTCTCTTTGTTGCAAGCCATTCTTTAAAAGAATTAAGCAAAATTGGCTGTTATCATAGCTACTGTTTTCACTGTCTAAAATGTCACACTTGGGATCTTTATTAATAGGAAGAAGAGGCTAAAGAATTCTCTTAACATCTGTTCCAATAGTCAATAGCTCTATAGAAAACAATTGTCCTACCATAAAAGCTTTACACATCAATATAGCCAAGTCAGCTGTTTAGGTTGCCAAATAGAAAACATGGCAAACAACCAAAGGTTAACTGTAATGATAGTGTAAAGAATTGTCATTTTTGCTGTTCTTCTTTAAAATAAATTAATCAATCTAAACAGATTTAAATTTTTTTAAATTCTATGTTAAAACATGAATAAAAAAAAAAAAATACATAATGAACTACCAGCTTACACCTTAAAGGGAACCAATCATCAGATTTTACCCTATATAACGTTTGGCAAAGCGTTATATAGAGTAAAATCTTTATCTTCACCATCCCCGGGGGACGCTCCTGCCCGCAGGGATGGTGAGGATCTGAACTTATAAACTAGTCACTGCTGCACCCATAAGTAGTCCCCTGGACAGGGAGCTACTCTCACATAGTCCTGTTCTTCGACCGGCAGTGATGCCCCCTCCGCTTGATTGACAAGCCGTGTCATCGCTCTGCTCCGTCTGTTCAGTGAGCAGAGCGATGACGCGGCCGACCAATCAAGCAGAGGGGGCGTCGCTGCCGGCCGAAGAACGGGACTACATGAGAGGAGCTCCCCGCCCAGGGGAATACTTACGGGCACGCCGGTGACTAGTTTATAAGTTCATATCTTCACGATCCCTGCGGGCATGAGCGTCCCCCAGGGATGGTGAGGATAAAGATTTTACCCTATATAACGCTTTGCCAAAAGTTATATAGGGTAAAATCTGATGATTGGTTCCCTTTAAAATGTATGTTTTTTTTAGATCTTAAAACCAAAATGTCTACAAATAAGTGTTATACCCAGGGCTCGAGTCTTGCAGGAACGCACAGGAACGGCGTTCCTTTGCTTTTTCCAGAGGAGGAATGCCGTCCCTTGTACACCAGTTCTGCAGGACCGACCTCTGAATTAGTCTTACCCTCCCTCCATCTCCTTCCCTGGCCTTGACTGCTAGATGCTGGAGATGTAGGACCTATGATAATGTCACCATCACATGTTAGGGGCAGAGTTTAGCTGTGGAGGAGAGGAGAGATTGTGGCTGAAGGACCTGTGTGATGCTGTGGAGGAGGCGGGGCTGAGCTGGAGGAGAGGTCACATGTGACTTAAGTAAGGTAATTACATGGAAGATTTGTTACAGTGTGTCACCACAGTAGTAAGGAGATTACATGAGGAGGAGGTTTGTTACAGTGTGTCAACCCAGTAGTAAGGTGCTTACATGAAGAGGAGGTTTATTACAGTGTGTCACCCCAGTAGTAAGGAGATTACATGAGGAGGAGGTTTGCTACAGTGTGTCACCAAAGTAGTAAGGTGATTACATGAAGAGGAGGTTTGTTACAGTGTGTCACCCCAGTAGTAAAGAGCTTGCACGAGGACAAGGTTTCTTACAGTGTTTCACCCTAGTAGTAAGGAGATTACATGAGGATAAGGTTTTTTTTTTTTTACAATGTATCACCCCAGTAGTAAGGAGATTACATGAGGAGGGTTTGTTACAGTGTGTCACCCCATTAGTAAGGAGATTACATGAGGAGGAGGTTTCTTACAATGTGTCACCTTAGTTGTAAGGTGATTAAACGAGGAGGAGGTTTGTTACAGTGTATCACCCCAATAGTAAGGTAATTACATGAAGTAGAGGTTAAAAAAGTTATAGGGGTCAGAATACAATTTAAAAAAATGCTTAACTTTTTTTTTAAAAGCAGTACAATAATAGAAAAGCATGTAGGCATGGATATCATTTTAATCATATTGACCCACAGAATAAAGATGGCATATAATTTTTACCGTATAGTGCACTCCAAATAAACATTGCATTTTTTTCTTCAATTTCCCTCACAAATTATACATTTTTGGAGGCTAGCCGCGGACCAGAATGGACGTGTGAGACTGCTGCTCTCTTATCTGCTTCGTGCTCCATTGCCTCAAACTTCCTCATTTTTCGCTAGCAATGGTCAAGATTGGATGTGGCGCACCTGGTGACCCTGGGGAATCGCCTAGATCGGGCAAAACCAGTCGGATATGGCCAAATTCTTTAAAAAGAAAGGCGGCATCTCACCAGCCAAGATGACGCCAAACGCCTCTCTTGCGCAAGACTCGCAAGAGGAAGGTGAGCCTGAAAGCGATGCTGATGGCTGCTCCCCTGCAGTAGTCACACAGAATTTCCTGAAGCCTTTTATGAAGAAAGCTCTTGCTCAAGCGGTCAAGCCTGTTCTCACAGAGCTGGCTGAAATAAAGGCTGAAGTGCAAGCTATAGGGACCAGAACGGAGGCCTTGGAGGTGACCTGTGCTGCCCTAACCTCCCACTAGGCTGCTCTTTAAAACTGCACGGAACTCCTAGAGGCTCACTTGAATGCTACTTACTCCCTCATTGAAGTTCAAGAGAACAGGATCAGAAGGAAGAACATAAGGCTCAAAAGCTTACTGGATTCATGGGCAGGTGACACTCTCCCTAAAATTGCACGGGACATCTTCTCGGGCCTGCTGGGCCTGGATCATGCCCAGCAGATTGTGATAGAACAGATCCACATAGCGCTACGACCCAAGCCGAAGCCCTTGGACCCCCCGAGGGATGGGATCTTTGGCCTTCTCTCCTTTGTGGATACGGCGGCGATCCTGCAGGCGGCCAGGGAGCAGAGGCCTATCACCTATGACGAGGTGGAAATAGCCTTGTATCAGGACATTGCTCCCTCTACCCTGGCTAAAAGACGGCTCCTGTGGCCTTTGTGTGAGACGCTGAGAAGTATGGTCTTCAGTACCCCTGTTTGTTCCCCTTCGGAATCTCCATCTCCTATAATAACCGACGCATATCTGTTCGGTCACCAGAGGATCTAAAGCTTGTGTGGTCCACATTGAAAATATCTCCGCTGGATGTACCCTCCTGGCTGCCAGTCGCTGACCTGAAACCGTTTCCTCCCCTCTCGAAACAGGATGACTGGAAAGTGGTGTCTCACTTCAGATCATTGAAAAAGAAGAACATGCCGATCAAGGAAGGCCTTCCACCACGCTGAAATTACCCTTTGCTGCTGTGGACCCTTGCTGAGTAGTGTTCGGTTGGGATCCCCTACCTGCCGAGTTTTCTCCCATCTCGGGAGGTTTGTTTTTGGGTTTGTCGGTTGATTTGTCCCCTCCCCCCCTACCACCCCTCCCCTCCCCCCCCACACCTCTCCCCTTTCCCTTATCTCCACTCTGTCAGATCTGCAGTCGTTTGCTGAAGGCCCTTTGATATTGGGCTCGGACTTGAATGTTGCTTTAAACTCATGTATAGACACCTCGTCTGCTACCTCCGCCATTGCTCAACGTTCTCAATCTAAATTGATCACCAAACTAACTGATTTGTCTCTTTTAGATTCCTGGCACGCCTTGAACCCCTCCACCCGGGACTACACATACTATGCATCCGTCCATGCCTCCTACCAACACCTGGATTATCTGATGATTCACACCTCACTTCTTCCTCTGCTCACCTCTGCAGGTATTGGCACAATCACAATCTCGGTTTCTATCTCTCTCTCTCTATTAACTTCTCCCTCCTCTCCTCCTTCTTGGAGATTGAATGAAAGGCTTTTAGAAAACAGTAGAGTTATGGCTGACCTTAAAATGCACCTTGACAGATACTTTGAGGTGAACCATGGCCAATAAAGAGTATATTCGCAGGATTCTCATTTCCTGGGGGACGGTGCTAAAGAGGGAGCATAGAAAGCGAGTGGATGACCTCTTACGTGAAATCTCCACTCTAGAGAGATCCCACAAGCGGACACAACTTGCCACCATGCTAGATAGACTGAAGGCTTTAAGGGAGCAATTGCTCTCCCATCTACGGGAACAATCTGCTAAGGCTTACTTACACCATAAAGACTGACTCTACGCTCATGGGGACAAGGGGGGTAGACTAAGTCCCTCATTAAGAAAGCTAGGGCTAAGCAGCACATTCATGGGATTTGAGATGAGTCGGGGAAAATACTCACTTCAACTGTAGATATAGCTCGCCAGTTTCAGACCTTTTCCTCAAACCTTTACAATCTCCAGCCTGCCTCACGGGCAGAGGACTGTTCCTCTTAGACTGCTCACCAGGAGAGGTATCTTTCTGGCCTTCACCTCCCAACGCTAGATCCCTCTATAGCCCAGGCCCTATTAGCTCCAGTCTCCCTGGATGAAGTCCAAGTAGTCATCCTGTCCTTCCCCCCAGGGAAAAGCCCCGGCCCAGATGGACTACCCCTGATCTATTATAAAACTTTTCTTGATGTCCTACTTCCACATTTCACGGATTCCCTCTCCTCATTGATGCAGGGAGCCCCACTTCCTCGTCAGTCTCAGGAGGCCCACATTACTCTTATTGCTAAGGAAGGGAAGGACTCAACTGAATGCGGTAGTTTTAGGCCTATTTCGCTTCTCAATTTAGATTTAAAGATTTGGGCCAAACTTCTTTCTAATAGGATCAAAAAGTTTCTCTCTCATCTGATTGCCCCTGAACAGTCAGATTTTATACCTGGTAGAGAGGGAAGGACTAATACCTAAAAGCTTTTAGTCTCGATCCACCGCACTCACTCAACTCGCTCCCCACTGATCCTTCTCAGAAGGCTTTCGATAGGGTAGGTTGGTCCTTCATGAAAGCAGTTCTTCTTAAGTTCGGTTTTCCACTGCCTTTTGTCTCCACTATATTCTCCCTCTATGCCCACCCTTATGCTTCCCTACTGGTCAATGACTCTGTCTCCCCGCTGTTCCACATGACAAATGGCACCATGCAGGGCTGTCATTTGTCCCCAATGCTGTTTGTTCTTGTCATGGAGTCTCTACTCCAGAAAGTGAGACCACATGCAGGTATCCATGGAATGCCTACCCCCTCTGGTGAGTTGAAGACGCTGGCTTTTGCCGATGACTTGCTCTTCCTCCTTACCAAACCCGAGTTGGATTTGCCCTGCCTGGTGTCCTTGTTTGAGGAATTTTGTATCCTTTCAAACTTCAAGGTTAATATATCTAAGCCGGAATTGCTTAATATTGCTCTATTTACTGATAGGGTTACCAAACTGAAAAATCTGTCTCCCTTCCCTTGGGCGTCCACCTCCTCAAAATATCTTGGGGTACATATCAAAAAATTTTCAGCCCCTTTTCTCTGAGATACAGGGTGTCTTGAGGGACTATGACAACCCCCTCATCTCTTGGATAGGTAGACGTAATGTCCTGCAGACATATGTTATCCCTAAAATAGCCTACAAAATTCAAATGCTCCCTATAGCCCTCCCCCCACCCTTCTTCCTAGCTGTTCGGAGATTGTTTTCAGCTTATCTCTGGTGCTAAAAAAGGCCAAGAATGGCCCACTCCCTCTTATCCACACTGGCCATTGAGGGTGGCATAGGTATACCTGATGTCTCGACATTGTACAGAGAGATTCAACTTCGTAGGTGGTTTGTGTGTGCCTCTTCTCTCTCTTCTCCATCTCCTTCCTACTCCTCTTTCTCTGAACTTTCCTTGTCCCAGTGGGCGTTTGGTCCTCATTTCCTGAAAGATCTCTGGCTACCCAAGAAACTATGTTACTCCCACTCGGACCCTTCTCTTCTGTTCTCCAGTGTTTTCTCTGTCTGGTACACACTTGCTCCCTCTCTTTCTCCTCCTTTCTCCCCTCTCCTCCCCTCTGCTCTGGTGCCTGAGGTCGTGAATTGTGTCATTCTGAATTACACTCCTCTATGTTCTAAACTTTCCCACATCACTATTCAGCAGCTGTTCACGGACGGGTGGGTTCCGACGGCGACCTCATTGCATGCACTACTGCCTACGGTACATTTGTCCTTCCTCCATATCAGACATATACAGCATTTCTGCCCCTTATTTTTGGCCAGGGTAGGTGAGATGAGGTGTCTATCTTCCTTTGAGTCCCAAATGGTGTCATCCCCAGGTCCTCGCTTAAACTATCCTTCTGTAAAAGATGGTGTTGTGTCCTGGCTCCCTCCTTACGGCCGGGATACAATACTTCCTGGGAGAAGGAACTGAACCTTACCCTCACCGGCTCCAATGTGGACTATATCCTTAGACATTCACAAGGCTGTCCGAGATGTATTCGGCTAAGGGAATCTCACTTTAAACTATTTTCCACATGGTAGAGAACCCCTGAATTCCTATATACCCACGGCATATCAACCAGCAACTCTTGTTGGAGATGCGGTACGCAGGTGGGGAGCCTCACACATATCTGGTGGGCCTGCCCTTCCATTCAGACATTCTGGAGGGATCTGGAGTCGACAATTAATGCTATTGTACCCTCTCCTATTGTGCTGACCCCTGATGTGGTCCTTTTAGGAAGACCCACTGCGGTTTTTTTTGTCAGCGCAAGGACGCCCTTATTGCCCACTACTTGGCTGCGGCCAAATCCTTAATTCCGCTAAAATGGCTAAACACTACGCCACCCTCTAATGCAGAGTGGAGGGCCAAGGTACACCAGATATGTAGGTTTGAAGAATTGTCCAGCAGATCTGACGGATCACATGAGAAATTTTTACTCACGTGGAGACCATGGTTTAGTCATGTACGTGCCTAATACACGTTTGTCTTTCATCCCCCCCCCCTTTCTTCTTCCTATGGTTTTACTGATGTAGAAGCATGTATTGAATTTTGCACTTGTTGACATTTCCTAGAGCTGTTTGTAACTGCAATGTTTGTGTCAGGATCCAGACTGGCAGCTAGTGAGGACACAGGAGGTGGATCCTCTGTGCCGGAGAGGCGATGGCACGGGTCGTACTGGGGAATCGGTTCTAAGTAGTTACTGGTGTTCACCAGAGCCCGCCGCAAAGCGGGATGGACTTGCTGCGGCGGTAACTACCAGGCCGCGTTCCCCAGTAGCGACTCAACCTCTCTGGCAGCTGAGACTGGCGCGGTACACAAGGACAGACGGAGGCGAGGTCAGACGTAGCAGAAGGTCAGGGCAGGCGGCAAGGTTCGTAGTCAGGGGCAACAGCAGAAGGTCTGGATACACAGGCTAGGGAACACACTATAACGCTTTCTCAGGGCACAAGGCAACAAGATCCAGCAGGGACAGGAAGGGGAAGTGGGTTTTTATAGTGTAGGGAGTGATGGGAACTAATTGGGCCAGGCACCAATTAATGGTGCACTGGCCCTTTAAATCCGAGAGACCCGGCGCGCGCACGCGCGCCCTAGAGAGCGGGGCCGCATGCTGGGACTGAGCAGGAGGACGGGGCCGGTGAGTGACATGGGATGCAACCCGCAGGCGGGCACGTCCCGCCGCGGGGATCGCATCCCCGCTGAAAGACACACAGCAGCGCTCCCGGTCAGCGAGTCTGACCGGGGCGCTGCAAGCAGGAGTGTAACACTGCGAGCACTCCGGGGGAGAAGCGGGACCCGGAGCGCTCGGCGTTACAGTTTGTTCTTGATTTTTGAATCAATAAACTCTTAATTGATAAAAAAAAATTATATATTTTTTGGTTGTGCCTTACACTTTATAGTAAAATTTGTGATGTCATTACAAAGTACAATTGGTCGTGCAAAAACAAGCCTTTTATGGATCTGTCAATGGCAGAATTAGTTAAAGCTCTTAGAAAGTGAGGAGGAAAAAATCAAAACACAAACAAAAGTACATTTTCTGTGTCTTCAAGGCCAAAATGGGCTGTGTCCTTAATTCTATGAAGGGTTTGTTACAGTTTGTTATCAGAAAGGTAATTTGTTACAGTGTGTACTCTTGAGTGACAATCACTAAGGGCCGTCACTGCCACATTAGGAATGCAGCCGCCCTCTACCACTTTAAAAGGGCAATGGCTGCTGGGAGAAGACGTGCTAAGACAGTCACGTCTGCTAGAATACACCCGGTCCTCCGCTGCCCGCCAATGAGGAGCAGAAACGGCCACTACTGTGGAGTCAGACTGTGATGGTAACTAACTTCGGTCGGGGCCTGCTGCCATATAGGGCTATACAGGAGGGCTGGTAATCTACAGGGGGGCATTATTACTGTTTGGGGCACTATAGGTGATGGAAAAGTGCAGAGACTAAAATGTTTGGTTTGCAGGTTCTTTGGAGACGAGTTATGGCTGGAACTAATCATCATGACGTTCTGGGCCGGATGAAGGAAAAAGGAAAGACATCACATGCGAGTCACCTGATGTAACTGTATGCAATTGTTTCTATGGTCTGCAGAGCCTGTGTACAGCTGATGTCTTCCAATATATGGTCACCGTATGAGGGAATATTTGTAGAAGTGGGGGTGGGGGGCAGTAGTTACCTATTTTCTCTCCTTCTCTGGCTACTATATATGGTCCTATATATTCACATCATGACTTGACCTTACACTTAGAGTATATCTTCTGTCAAACAGAGGTATCAACATATACTGTGGTGTAAGGTCAATAGAAACAAACAAAGATATCCGCACTCACCACTGGATTCACGACTCGATACTCCTAAATAGAGAAGCCGGCGGGTCTCGGTGACTGATGATGCAAAGCATTCAGAGGCTATTACCGGCAACCACCTATTACCCATTACTGACAAAGCACTTCTTCCGGCCTCCAGTCACGTCATAACGTTGTGCCTTTTAACTTAAAGTGCAGGTGAGGTGTGGTCACATGATCGCAACAGGTGAGCATCAACATTGGTGAAAACACAAAAATGAAATTGTTAAAATATGCCACAAATCTTATTGCAGCTATTTGTTTTAGAAATAAAAGTGGATATGAATCCTATGTTCTGATTTATACGAAAGAGACGGTGCCATACTGATCCTGTCATTGAAGCCGAGTGGACCCTGCGCATCCAGGTGCAGTATCCACATCATTTCCGAGCAGAGCAATCGAGTCTCATCGAGTCTGTGGCAACTATCCACAATGCAAATACAACATTAACACTGACCATATCAAACTGGGACATTCGTTTTGTTCCATTTATGATCTGATCACTTGTCCCACTACTTATGTCGTTTATTTTTTAATGTGCAGTTGTCTGCGATTTTACATTGGTTAAACAATCAGACCATTAAGAATTAGAATACGGGAACACCTTTATTCTATAAAAAACAGGTACAGGTGCTCCCCGGTTCATTCAACATATGCGAGAAGTACATAACAGCAATACAGATAATATCAGATTTGGAGGAATAGAAGTGATCAAACACCTTCCCTCCACTCTAGATCATGAGACTCGATTGCTCTGCTCAGAAGCGATGTGGATACTGTGCCTGGATGCTTCAATGACAGGATCGATATGGCAATGTTTCTTTAGCATAATTCAGAACATAGGATTCATATCCACTTTTATTTCTAAAACAAATAGCCGCAATAAGATTTGAGGCATATTTTAACAATTTTCTTTTTGTGTTTTCACCTATGTTAATGCTCACCTGTTGTGATCACCTGCACTTTCAGTTAAAAAGCAGAGCGTAATGACGTGACTGGAGGCCGGAAGAAGCGCTTTGTGTGCGAAATTGGCGGTAATAGCCTCTGAACGCTTTGCATCATCAGTCACCGAGACTCACCGGCTTCTCTATTTAGGAGTATCGAGTCGTGAATCCAGCGGTGAGTGCGGATATCTTTGTTTGTTTTTATTGACATTATATCTGACACAGCTATCCTGTATTTATCCTAGCACCACCGATGACTATATATGCGAATGATCTCCCTCATCGCTATCCTATCCCAAATCTTGGCTTGTACTGATGTAAAAGTTAACCCGTTCACTACCTGCTAGGACAGTAGTGCCACCTGTTTGAACACTATTCACACATGTTATATACTGTGGTATAGTGGTAATGCCCTAATTTACTTTATTGGCCTAAACATGGTCAAGGGCTATTGTCTATGTTTAGTCAATTTTCTGCATGTATATGTTTACTTAGTGTGACTAAAAAGTGTGGTCTGCTGTGCTTTACAGTGCTGCAAAGTAAACATATGCATGCAGGGAATGGACTAAAACTTAGTCACTAGCTGACTACGTTTAGGCCATTAAAGTGAAATAGACCACTGCCAGTACTCCACAGTATGTGTTGGCAACCCTTTTTGTATATTCAAAGCGTAAGTTTAAATGGTGATGTGAACAGCCCCCTAGTAGGATAACACAGAGGGTTAACCTGTTATAAAAAAAAAATGTGTCTACAGTTAAAATCTGTGACTGAGCAATGAATCTTTCCCTGTTACTATACTCTTATAAACCGTAGGCAGCTGTATGCCTCAGCCTGTAAGAATCCTGAGACCGTGCAGGATGTCAAGTTTTAGCTTGGACATTTTCGTGCTTTTTTTCGCGCAAACTGGGTGGGGTGCATTAGAAATCTTGGGTGAGTTCCATAAATTTTTTTCCAGGACTTTGGGCTAAAAAAACAACAAAAAAACAACATAGATAATCAATTATGACACCAGTAAACAGTACCTTACCAAGCAACAGTGTACATAAAGGACAAGGGGGTTCTGAAGAAAAGATGAAAATGAAAGAACACCTCTAGTGAAAAATAAATACATTTACAGGGCTCTTAGATGTTATATATAGATATAGATGCTATATACATTAAATTTTACCATATATAACACTTGGCAATGTGATTGGCGGCCTGTGTCATCTCTCTGCTTCCTAAGCAGACGATGCAGAATGGTGAAACGGGCCGTCACTATGGTCGGAGCTGTAGGACCAAGTAAGTATAGCTCCCCACCCAGGAGACTACTTATGGGGCGGCAGGGAAGAAAAGTCTTCTGGGCATGGTGAGAATAAAGATTTTACCATATAAAATGTGTTGCCAAGTGTTAAATGTATAAAAATCTAATGTTTGGTTCCCTTTGAGCCTGACGATTTAAAGTTCATCCATTTGTGACCTCTCCTTCATATCCATTCATTAACAGGAAGCCATAATCATCTACAATATCACAGATACAGTAGAGCTGCATCCCGGGTCATGGTCAATCTATCCACACACATTACGCTATTTATCTTTTACTACAGAAACAGAGTGAAAAGAAAAAGAAAAGGGAGAAACTGTTTTCATAATCTGCAATAAGAGTACATTGTTAGCTACAAAGTCCCCTCTACAGACACACATATGGTATTTTACCAATATCTCCTTTAATCTGCATAACATAATTTGGGTCACTTCATGAAGCACTGCCCATTTGCTTCTATTATACATCGGCCTTGGATATTCTTCATGTTCAGTCTTCCTGGCAGTCATTTTGTAAGGATAACATGGGTCGAGCATTCCTATAGGGTCCTATTAATTTATTGAAAAAATAAAAACAACCAAAATGCTTGATCTAAGTACATACACGTTATTTATAAGCACGAAATGGGAAAATAGTTACAATTTTATCATAGAAGTCTGTTAACTTAAATTCAATTGAATGGTCTGCTGGATGAAACAGATCAATTTGAGGCTTATTTCAGACTATAAGTTACTGAATAAAAATTATAGATATACAAACATTTGTTTTCTGGATCTGTAACATAGAGAAGAACTACAAGGATCGATTTACCTTCTCATCACATCTAAAAGAAAAAAAGCATTGCCAGTGTATGTTGTTTCTAAAACAATTAAAAGCCAGAACTAGAGAATGAGTAACTGTAACTTAAAAAATGATAATAAAGTGATCTGTCCTTTGTTTTCCAGTTACAAAGCTATAATTTTGGTATAGATACAGAATTTAATAATGAAACAATTTCATGTTTTATTATTAAGTTCAATGCATTAACAATATGCATTAAAGGGGTTAAACTAATTGTAATGCTTACAATTAAATATGGCCAGGATTGGAAAAAAAAAAAAAAGATAAAAACATCTACCCACCTTCCCTGCTCCCCCACTGATACTATTGCACCAGTGCTTAGTTCTTCACAGCATTTCCTGGCCTATAGGGAAGTATCAGCTCCTCAGGCGCTGAGTGGCTGAATGGGCACTTTCTTGTGTTGTGACTGGAACCAGGCATCCCAGAATCTTCCTATACACATGAACATTTATCATGGCTGAATATTCATTTGTTTTAAATAAAGAGAGGGGAGAGGGGGGTAAGCCAATGCCAAACAACTAAGAAGGACACTTTAGACAGACAGCCAGTGCCACAAAGTTTGTGGGCTCAGCCATCTAAAGTGTATGGGGATTTTTTTTCTCTCACAAATCTCTTTTTATTAAAAATAGATGAAAAACATATCAACAATAACATATAAATGCATAGATTATTGCAGAAATCTCCATCTTGCACTAGGATTGTGAGGCATAGTAATATAAGATATGTCACATCAACCTAGTCTCATATAAGAGGAAGCATCGAGGAAAGGACGGGCAATAAATATAGAACAATGGAAAAAGAACCAAAGAATATAAAGTGTATGAGGATCTTTAGTGGAGGATACAGAAAACAAGATTTTTATAATTTAAAGGGAATCTGTCAGATGTATTTGCTGCTGAAATCTGCATATTCTGTTGGACAGCAAACTTTCCAGAAGTTAAAGGGGTACTCCACCCCTAGACATCTTATCCCTTATCCAAAGGATAGGGGATAAGATGTCTGATCGCGGGTGTCCCGCCGCTGGGGACCCCCGCAATATAGCATGCGGCACCCACCTGTTTCTGCTCCGGAAGCGCTGGGGGGTATGGGTCCCGACCACGAAAACGGAAGATCGTTATGTCATGACTCCACCCCCATGTGACGTCACGTCCGCCCCCTCAATGCAAGTCTATGGGAGGGGGCGTGACGGCCAGTCACTTCAGCCTTTTATTGCAGAGAGAGAGTGAGGGACAGACAGCAGTGTGTGTTGCACAGAAAAGCATTTTTACAGCAGCGATTAACCTCCCAGTCATATCAGCGTTCTATTGCAGAGAGGGAAAGAGAGCAGTGTGTTGTACAGAAAAGCTTTTTTACAGCAGCAATTCGCCTGAAGCCCAAATCCAGCCTAAAAGCACTGATAGTGAAGGGAGTGAGATTAAAGGACAGCTGCAGCACAATATACACTTATCCCCTATCTACAAGATAGGGGATAAGTGTTTGATCGCGGGGGGTCCGACCGCTGGGACCCCCCTTGATCCTCCCCGTCCCCATACAGTTCTATGGGGGAGATGGGGAGGCACGAACGCTGCCTCCCCGCCTCTCCCATAGAGATGTATGGAGGAGGCGTGCCGGCTGCAACGTCATGCTGCGGCTGGCACGCCCCCTGCACGGGACAGCCGTGGCCCCGTACAGGAGATCACAGGGGGTCCCAGCGGTCGGACCCCCCGCAATCAAACACTCATCCCCTATCCTGTGGATAGGGGATAAGTGTTAATCACGCTGCAGATGTCCTTTAAGAGATAAAGTACAATTTTGGGTGTAGTACACAGTGACTGTGTGTTGCAGCACAGGTGTGCACAACAACTGAAAAGTTAATAGTAGCCAGCTTGTTAGGGTGAGTAGAGCACTAAAAGCATATTGTCCTCTATTAAGTGTAACTTGTGCGTACATCTAAGTGGTGTACCATTTTGTTCTTGTTAAAGTCTTAAGGTCCTAGATACTGTAAAAGGGCAAGCAAAAGTACACACCTGCTGGTGTTGTAGACAAATACTGATTTAAGCGTACTGGAGCGCATTGTCCTCCCCTCATAAGGGCATACCACATACGTACATCTAAGTGGTGTACTATTTTGTTCCTGTTATATTCTTAAGGGCCTAGATACTGTGAAAGGCCATGCAAAAGTACACACCTGCTGGTGTTGTGGACAAATACTGTTTTAAGCATAGTGGAGCATAATGTACTCCTTCATATGTGCACTAAGTATGTCAGGCAGAGAAGTGCCAGGACGTGCACAGAGGTGTGGCAGAGGCCTAAATTCATCAGGCAGAGGTTGCAGCAGACTAGAGGCAAGGGATAGCAGCGAGAGGACTGACCTCCCGGTATCAGCTAGCGGTCGTGTCTTGACCAGCAACCCATCTGATGTCGTCGATTGGTTAACACGGTCATCCACATCATCACAAGTGACATTTGACACCCCCAGTCAACAGTCGGTGGGTTCCTGAGACACAACCCTCAGTTGGCATGGCCTGGGAGCAGTCCCTGTCCTCCCATTGCCTTTGTCCTATGCTGTTCCCTCCCCCACAGAAGTATCTTATGCTGTGGTTTCAGCTCCACTATTTAGTGAGGACGATCTACTAGAGGACAGTCAGCAGCTACTGCCCAGCCAAGAAGTGGAGGAGACATCTGCCGCTTCCTCTGCTAGGGGGCAGGTAGTGGTGAGGAGAGTGGCATGGGAGGTGGTGTTGCGAGCGTTCAGACTCCTGAAGCAGAGACTTTTGAGGAACCTAAGGAGGACATTAGTGACGTGCTGACACAACTCGATGATGATGAAGCCAATCATACTTGGGAGCTGGGTGCAGAAAGAACTTCATCATCATCAGGAAAAGAGGGTTGCATGTTGCATGTGAGGCCACAGCTGAGCCAGCAAGGTGGTCGCATGGTTGGCAGGGAAAATGGTTGGTGGGAAAATAAGCTACTCGGCAGCGTGGCAGTTTTTCTTCAGTTATCCGGAGGATGTTAACCTGGCCACATGCAAGATGTGTCTGCAGAATGTGAAGTGTGGCCAGGGTCCCAATGTTGGCACCACGGCCCTGCTTCAACATATGCAGTCTCACCATAAAGCGGCCTGGAAGAGCCATGGTTCCGATGTGGTGGTTCAGCCAGCTGCATCGCCCAGTGGCACGCCACTCCCTGTTTCAGCCAGCCAAGGCTCCACCAGCTCAGCCAAAGGGAGCTGTGTGTAATACCCAAATTCTGTCACTCCAGATGCTCCGGCTCCTTCTCCTACTTAGAGTCAGTCATTCCGCCAGCAATCCATCGGCGAAGCCATGTCCAAGAGACAATGGTATGCACCCACTCATCAAACAGCGCAGAAGCTGAATGTGCTCCTGTCCAAGCAGAGGTGGAGAGTCCCAAGCCGTCATTTATTTGCGTAAAAGGCAAAGTACCAGCCCTGCACAATTTTGTGGAACAAAAGGTGGGCCAGTCCTTGAGCGTGTCGCTGTGTACCAAAGTGCATGGCAGCGCCGACATGTGGAGCTGTAACAACGGTCAGGGGCAGTACATGTCCTTTACGGCCCACTGGGTGAATGTGGTTCCTGCACAGCCACAACAACTTGGACAGGTCACGCCTCCACGCTCTCAGGCCATTGGTCCTGTGACATTGTGCGACTTTGCCTCCTCATCCTCCACCGTGTCCTCAGCCTCCACTGCACGGACAGTGCCCCTCCATCATAACATGTGTTCAGGGCATGGCGGTGTCATGCTGTTCTTCACATGTTTTGCCTTGGCGAACGGAGTCACACAGCGGAGGAACTGCTAAAAGTCATTCATCAAGAAATCAAAAAATGGCTTACTCCATGAAAACTGGAAATGGGAACCATGGTGAACAACAACGGGAAGAACATCTTGTCTGTGCTGCAACAAGGAATCCTGGGTCATGAACCTTGCATGGCACACATGTTCAATCTGGTTGTCAAGCAGTTCCTGAAGTGTTCCCCCATCTGCAAGACATCCTAACAATGGGAAGGAAACTTTGCATACACGTCAGACACTCATACACCGCAAAGTAGATCCTCCTTAACCCCTTAAGGACGCAGGACATACTCAAACGGCCCCTTTTCCGAGTCCTTAAGGACTCAGGACGTTTGAGTACGTCCTGTCAAATCCCGGCCCCCCGCTGCTAGCCGGAGGGGAGCCGGTGAAATCGTTCAGCAGGCATCGCGGCATATCGCCCAGGGGGGTCATGATGACCCCCCCCCCCATGTCGGCGATGGTTGCAGATCGCTGGACAATTCAGCCCAGCGATCTGCATCGGATTCCGGGTCAATTGGGTCTCCAGTGACCCGGTGACAAGGAATTACAGGCTGTTCAGGGCTGTCTCTGATGACCCCGAACAGCCATAGCCTGCAGGGGTGAGGTGGCACTGGTGCCACCTCACGATCGCCCTGATTCGTCAACCGGTTTACCGGCCAACCAATCAGGGCGCCTGCTGCGGGTGTCACTCCCGCAACCCCCTCCGCCCCTCTTCCGGAGGACGTGAGCGGATGTGAGCGGGTGCGGGAAGATCCCGGCGTCAATGTTGGGATCGGGGCCCCAGGAGCAGCGGCGGCGGCGAAGGACTGACCTGTGTCCCGGAGCAGCAGCAGGAGGTGAGTGACAGCCTCCTGCTGTTGCTTAGCAACAGCTCCCAGCATGCAAAAAGGGCATGCTGGGAGCTGTAGTTATGCAACAGAAGGAGGCAGACCACCACATCTCCCAGAATTCCCTTATGGGCATGCTGGGACTTATAGTTTTGCAACAGCTGGAGGCATATTTTTTCCATGGAAAAGTGTACCTTCAGCTGTTGTATAACTACAACTCCCAGCTTGCACAAACAGCTAAAGTGCATGCTGGGAGTCGTAGTGGTGCATCTGCTGGTTGCATAACTACAACTCCCAGCATGCCCGTTGGCTGTCGGTGACTGCTGAGAGTTGTAGTTTTGCAACAGCTGAAGGCACACTGGTTGTGAAACACTGAGTTAAGTAGCAAATCAGTGTGTCTCCAGCTGTTGCATAACTACAATCCCCAGCATCCCCAGCCAAAGTAGTATGCCTCCAGCTTTTGCATAACTACAAGACCCAGCATGCCCTTCCGCTGTCCGTACATGCTGGGGGTTGTAGCTTTTGCAACAGCTGAAGACACACTGGTTGCAAAACACTGAGTTTGTTACCAAACTTGGTGTTTCGCAACCAGTGTGCCTCCAGCTGTTACAAAACTACAACTCCCAGCATGCACTGATAGACCGTACATGCTGGGAGTTGTAGTTTTGCAACAGCTGGAAGTTTCTCCCCCCCAATGTGAATGTACAGGGTACACTCACATGGGCGGAGGTTTACAGTAAGTATCCGGCTGCAAGTTTGAGCTGCGGCAAACTTTCTGCCGCAGCTCAAACTGCCAGCGAGAAACTACTGTGAACCCCCGCCCGTGCGACTGTACCCTAAAAACACTAAACTAACACAAAATAAAATAAAAAGCAAAAAACACTACATATACACATACCCCTACACAGCCCCCCTCCCCAATAGAAATGAAAAACGTCTGGTATGCCACTGTTTCCAAAACGGAGCCTCCAGATGTTGCAAAACAACTACTCCCAGTATTACCAGACAGCCACTGACTGTCCAGGCATGCTGGGAGTTTTACAACAGCTAAAGGCACCCTGTTTGGGAATCACTGGCGTAGAATACCCCTATGTCCACCCCTATGAAATCCCTAATTTAGGCCTCAAATGCGCATGGTGCTCTGACTTTGGAGCCCTGTCGTATTTCAAGGCAACAGTCGTATTTCCTACAACACGTGTTGGAAAAGATGGCTGGTCAGGGCAATGGAGATGTGGTGCCTACATCACATGAGCCCTGTGGGGGCTGAACTGAGGAGGGGGAGGGGCACAGTGGAGCAAAATTTAGGTTTCGCAAGATGGGCATTTTTTCTAGTCATCTGACAAAAGAGCAGGAGCAGCCAGAGGAGCTAGAAGGTTAAGAGGAAGGCGAGACAGAGGACTTAGACACATCGTGGCAGTATGCAGTGGAGATGGAGGCAGGGAGTCCCACTGAGTCACTTGTACAAATGGCACGTTCATGTTCACTTGCTTGCGTAGTGACAGCTGAATTGTCACCATTCAGCAGCGGGATGACTTCTGGCTCTCCACCTTTTTGGACCCTCGCTACTGGCACAAAATGGAGGCCTTTTTCACACCCACTGAGAGGGTGAACAAATTGACCTACTACAAAGACATCCTACGTAGTTGGCTGAAGCCTATCGGTGCCATCGTCCATCCTCTCGCAGGTCTGACTCGGCGGGCCCTCTGCGTTCACCTTCCAGTGCCATGGTTGCTGGGGAGGGGTGGGGTGGCAGGAGCAGTACCAGCTCCATCAGCAGAAGCCTGAGTCCACAGTCGCTGATGAGTAGTTTTCTTCACCCGCATAGTGAGGCAACTCATCATCAGCAGGTAGACCTGCAGCAGGACCTGAACCAGCAGGTGATGGCATACCATGACATGACCATGCCAACACACCTTGGAGAATCGCTGGACTTCTGGACAGCCAAACATGATTTGTGGCCGCAACTAGCAGAGTTTGCCCTGAAAAAGCTGTCCGGCCCGGCAAGTAGTGTGCCATCAGAGCGGGTGTTTCCTGCGGCGGGGGCCATAGTAACCCCAAGGAGAACTCGTCTGTCCATGAAAAATGGGGAGAGACTGACCTTTAAGAAGATAAATCAGGCATGGATCTGCCTGGATTTCCACCAACCAATCCCTGATGCATCAGAGTAGATTGACCATGGTGCCACACCAACACTTCACCAATATGGATAGTGCAAACATATTTAAGGTGCTGCTCCCCAATAACAGAAATTCCTCCGCATCAGACCACAAGTATTGAGTATATGCATTTTGTAAAATTTAACTTTTAATAATATTCTTAGGATAAAAATAAAATATATATACCCAACATTTTTTCTTTAAATCACACTAAAGGAAAGGTGTGCAAAAAACACCATGTGCCATCTACACCACCAAGTATTATTAATGTGATGCAAAGACCTCTAAAAGGAGCAAGAGAACAACGTATGGTCCATTGTATCCACTGGGGGTAAAAACCTCCCCTGTAAGGCCCTACTCTCGCATTATTAATTCCTTTCTTGGCAAGTGTTACTTGCTCTAAAAAGGGCTGCCCCACACAGAAACCTCTCCCTATGTCCCCCTACAATCACTGCCATTTCCCAAGTTTTTTAGGTAGAAATAGGAAGAGTGTCATTCAGTCACTAAATGGTCTCCTCATGCTGCCGCCTACACCAGGCTGTGTCATTCAGCCACTATATGTTCTCCTCATGCTGCCGCCTACTCCAGGCTATGTCTTTCAGCCACTTAATGGTCTCCTCATGCTGCCGCCACCTCCACGCTTGGTCATTCAGCCACTATATGGTCTCCTCATATTGATGCCATTTCCACGCTTGGTCATTCAGCCACTATATGGTCTCCTCATATTGATGCCACCTCCAGGCTCTGTCATTGTGCTGCACTGCGACAGTGATTCTAATAGCGACGCCTCTGATCTGCATGTCATGCTTAATAACAATATTATTTCACTAACCCAGCACACACCCTATGCATGTTATAGCAAGGCAAAGTGTTCTACACTCCTATTGAGGCTCTCTGTAGGTCTTTTTAATAGCGTTTTTTTTTTTGAAAATTTGGCAAATCGGCCAAATCAAATTAAAAAAATTAGCTCATCTCTAGTGTATATGTATTGAATGTATAGTTCTATAACAAAAAAAACACACAGCTGTTCCTGCTTTAAACATATAACATAGCATATTGGACTTATATAGAAGCAGAACTGCATGAAAGGGTGGGCAATCACATTAAAAAGAAAATATAGTTATTCAACGTAGTGTTTATTATACCTATACTTTTTTGGTAGGTTTGGTTAAGAGTTTTCAATAGAATGTCACATAGTAGATGTAGAACGATTAGAGTGAGTATTAAATTGAGGCATTGGTCTGATCTTATTTACCTCTTCAGGGACATCATCCCAATTTACCACTTGCATATTGTTGCTTTAATGATTTCAGTAACATAAGAAAACACATAAAACCTAACATAACAACATAAGAAAACAAAGACCTGCTCAAACCAGATTCAAAATGATAAATGTCAGAAAGATGGCACTGGTGAAAATGAGTGATACAATCTGTTGTTGTGAGCTTGTTTAATGTTATATATTTGTCAATGTATTACCAAATGTTTCATCATGCCTGCTGCTTACAGCATGCCACTACAAGTCTCCAAGGGTAGGGATGTAGTACCATTCAAGCTTAGCACTCCCAGGCATTCTCAACACCTATCCCAGTGTGTGTGCTGTTTCATTTTCACTCTGTAGGACGTCTATGGCACAATGGTGCTGAATGACATTTCCTGCACAATGCAACAATGCCTCCAGTTCCCCATCTTAGTAAACCTCAATGCCACCCTTACATAATCTTTGTCATCTTTTTCTTTCAGAAAAAGAATATGCCGTTTATTAATAATAGAGCTGAGATTATCTTTTTACATCAATTCATAATGTACGAGTAGCTCTTTCTAGAAATCCAGGTTGTGTCTATTGAGCAGTATGGTATGTAAAGACTATTTAACGTCACTGCCCATTGTGTATGAAAATATTATTCAAGCTAAACAATCATAAAAAGTAATGGCCAGGGTAAATCGTAACAAATGCAAAATACACAATGGATTATTATTGTAGAGAGTGATAAATTTGCTGAATTAGAAAAGCATAGGCTTTTCAATCTCACTATTTTACAAAAAGTCAATTCATTATGTAAGAATCAATACAACCTGAAACACTCCAGAGGGATTTCAATTATATAAAGAGTATCCACTTATATACTGTATTTATTATAGCTACATAGTTAAAAAATTGCATAGTTTATATGGTTGATAAAGGGCAAGAGTCCATCATGTTCTATATCTTACCGTGCTCTGTACACTAAGGACAAGCAAGGCTCTGTACACTGAGGACAAGCAGGGTTCTGTACACTAAGAACAAGCAGGGCTCTGTACACTGAGAACAAGCAGGGCTCTATAAACTGAGGACAAGCAGGGCATGTGCACTGAGGAGAAGCAGGGCTCTGTACACTGAGAACAAGCAGGGCTCTGTACACTGAGGACAAGCAGGGCTCTGTACACTGAGGACAAGCAGGAATCTGTGCACTGAGGACAAGCAGGGCTCTGTAAACTGAGGACAAGCAGGGCTCTGTACACTGAGGGCAAGCAGGGCTCTGTGCACTGAGGGCAAGCAGGGCTCTGTACGCTGAGGTCAAGCAGGGCTCTGTACGCTGAGGACAAGCAGGGCTCTGCACACTGAGGACAAGCAGGGCTCTGTACGCTGAGGACAAGCAGGGCTCTATACACTGAGGACAAGCAGGGCTCTGTGCACTGAGGACAAGCAGGGCTCTGTGCACTGAGGACAAGCAGGGCTCAGCGCACTGAGAACAAGCAGGGCTCTGTGCACTGAGGACAAGCAGGGCTCTATACACTGAGGACAAGCAGGGCTCTGTGCACTGAGGACAAGCAGGGCTCTGTACACTGAGGACAAACAGGGCTCTGTACACTGAGGACAAGCAGGGCTCTGTACACTGAGGACAAGCAGGGTTCTGTACACTGAGGTCAAGCAGGGTTCTGTACCTAAGGACAAGCGGGGTTCTGTACACTGAGGACAAGCAGGTCTCTGTGCAGTGAAGACAAGCAGGCCTCTGTACACTGAGGACAAGCAAAGACAAGCATGTTCTACATTATCTAAAACATTTTTTTGCAAATGACAGGTACACTTTCTTATGAATAATGCAGGGTATTTATAGGATCAGAGTCACGTAATCTAAGGTGCTTTTCACATATACAGTAATTACTTTGAATTGGTTATACGTGTATCAAATTTAGAAATTGGTAACTTTCCTTTTTTTCCGCTTTTTCTCCATATTTATTATTATTTTTTTAGGTCATCTCATTGGTGCCGAATTACTAAATCTCACTTATTCTAGAAAATCAAAATTTTCTAAATTTACCATTGTGGATCTTTAGACTGTTTTTTTTAATCGTGTGAGTTTAAACCAATCAATGGCCTATGATTAAGGTCACTGAATTCCAAAATCGGTCAGACCTGATGCATGTATGTACGTGTCGTGTAGCTATGGTTTTAAAGATGTATCAATAAAGAAAGATTTTTATGGGATCTTTCTTGCTGGAAATTCCATATTGTTGCTACTTATTTATATAGGACCTTACTCTGTGCATGACAATGATCTTAAGGAAGGTAAGAACCAGGGTCAGACTGGCCTAGTGGGACTCCGGGAAAATTCCTGGTAGGCCGCCCACCCTATGGGCCACTGCCCAATGTCTAAAATAGTACTGGCCAGCCGCGGCCTGCCTTACTCCAGCATACAAAGTTCTGACACTGGTATCAGGACCTTGTATGCAGCTGCCAGGGGCGAACTGATGGGCCGGTTCATTCGGAAGTGCTCCAGGTGCCCGGCCGGGTAAAAGGCCTGCCACCGCTGCTGCTACTGAGTATCCAGGACAATTGTCCCAGATCCTTAGGCAGACAGCGCTTCCTTTCTTTGTGATCCGCATCATCGGCCTACACAGAGAGGAGTCTTGACCTTCGCGCCCATGCAGTACAGGCCCGATTATGTCACTCATCGGTACTCCACTGTGGAGGATGAAAGATGTGTTCCAGAGAAGATCACTAATTGTTGTGTGGGACATCAGGTGATCACATTTTTTTTCCATCATTGGTAGGGGAGGGGGACTCTGCTGCCTGTACCTACTGTTGGGGGACTCTGCTGCCTGTACCTACTGTTGGTTAACTCTGCTGCCTGTACCTACTGTGGGGGGACTCTGCTGCCTGTATCTTCTGTGGGGAAACTCTGTAGCCTACACCTACTGTGGGGGAATTCTGCTGCCTACACCTAATGTGGGGGAACTCTGCTGCCTACAGATAATGTGGGGGAACTCTGCTGCCTACACCTAATGAAGGGGACTATCTACTATGTTCCTGTCTAGCTAATATGGTGGATAAACTCCCAAACTAATTGAGATATGTATATAGCCACGTAAAGTGATATGCCTGCGCTTGGCAGCCATTGGCTGGCTCAATGACACAATGTTGTGGGGCTTGTATGCAATTTTGTATCTGTTTAAACCAATTATTAGTTAAATTACTTTGGCATAAATTGTGCACCAATATTTTTCCACATTTTTAGTGTTTTAGGTCACACCCCATTTGATACCACACCCATTTTCAGATAAACCACACACCTTGTAAAGCTAGACACATTTTATAATTTTGTTTAGCACACTATGTATGAGAAATGTATTATGATGTGCCACAAATATGCACAAATCTGTCATGGCAGGTCCCTTTATGCAGTGTGCCCCTTCTCCATCAATGGATGACACTTTAGATAGATAGATAGATAGATAGATAGACAGACAGACAGACAGACAGACAGATAGATAGATAGATAGATAGATAGATAGACCAGAGGGAGAATAAAATAATTCAGTGCAATACCCTTTATGCCATGTTGGTTTCGATTATCTAAGTGCACATCTTGTCTAAGAGGATACTGTCTAGACTCATAATTCCATTCAGAAATATATGTTGTATGTACAGAATATTCTATCGTACACCTTTAATGACCAGCCCATGATTTATGCCGCCACTTGGCTGTTCACAATAAATTGTACATGCTTGTCGCAAATCACCATGACAGCTGAATTTATATTGAAGGGCACAAACTTAGAAGCTCATTTGCCGAATAGCTGTGAACAATTACTAAACCAAAGATGTAGATTCTTCTGTAATGTTAAAGGCAAGGAGGTTCCTACCCTCCTGAGAAAATAGTCACCTTTTACATTTAATAGAACAGCAAGGGCTCTGCTGAGGAAAATAACAGCTGATGGCAGAGCAGTCAGGATCGCAAAACCCTACTGAGAGAAAAAGGAGTCGGACTTTAGATTTACTTATCAATCAGATCTACAATATGAAAAAATCAAACCAATGGCATGGCTCATTTGGCAATTATGTGCAGCATTAGGTTAAATGTAGAGGTAACGCATAAGTACGGCTTATAGAAGTTATTTCTATCCCTTTTAAAAAGTTTTGTAGGGGAGGACCACTAGGAGTGTGGAGGACCAATCAAAACCCTTAAAGGACATCTGCAACAAAAGACAGCTCATCTCCTATCCACAGGATAGGGGATAAGTGTCTGATAGCTGGGGCCCCTTGCAATCTCACAAACGGGGCCACGCATTGACGCTCTATGTGAGCGGCTAATGTGCGTAGTTACGCCCCTTCCACGTCCCCTCCCCATACAGTTCTATGGGAGAGGCACAAATGCTGCTTCCCCGCCCCTCCCAGAGAGATACATGGAGGAGGCGTGTCAGCCGCAATGTTACCCTGCGGCCAGCATGCCTCCTGCACAGGAAAGCTGCGGCAGAGCAGTGGCCCCATGCATGAGATGGATAGGGGCTAAGTTGTATTTTGCTTCAGATGTCCTTTCATTTTATGTACAACCTCATTTTAATCTGCCCCTTGCAATGCTTAAAGGGGTACTTTATTGCTAGACATCTTATCCACTTTCCAAAGCATAGGGCATAAGATGTCTGATCTGGGGGCTGTCTAACCATAGCGGCAACTCAGAATTCTGAAAATTTATGCACAAAACGCCAGAAGTGCTAGGCTTTGGAGTGACCGAGGTCGTCCATGTCTCCTCCATTCAAGTATAGGGTGAGATGGAGATACAGCTTTAAGCTGTGGTCGCTAGTAATCTGACACAAAGCGGAGATGGGCTAGGGGATAACATGTCTATGGGCGGAGTACCCCTTTAATTTATCCTTTGATGATACTGCAGAGGAAAAGGTGCTTCATTCCTCTACCCTAGTTTTGCTGATGGTCACTGAGAATCCCGAATTTCCTGAAGTAAATAAAAGAAAATGTAGAATAATAAAAAGAAAAAAAAAATGCTCAAGGATATATATATATATATATATATATATATATATATATATATATATATTTTTTTTTTTTTTTATGAGAAATTCTAGGATTTAGTAGAATTAACCTGTCAGAAGAGCTAACGGGTCATCTTGTACTCTAACAAGGAGCAAATAAAAAAGTAGAAAAGCAGAGTCACTGGAATTAAATATTAATAATCTTCATTTATTCAGAGGAAAAAAATCATACAATAAAAAAAACATTAAAAAAGGAGGAAAAAGCTAAGAAAAGTGACACAAATGAGTTCCAAATGAGTACCCGGCGTTGCCCATTTTTTCCTTTCTAATCCTTGTTGGGGAGGAAAATCAACAGAGGAGGACCTCCTATCCTGACCTCCTATGCCGACCTCTTATCCAGTCCTCTTATCCCATCCTCCTATCTCCACCTCCTATCTCCACCTCCTATCCCGTCCTTATATCCCGTCCTCATATCCCGACCTGTAATATGTGTACCAGGTATTGAAATATCTCCAGCCGTACAGAAGTTATGTGAGAACATACATTTAACATTGATTTGCATGGGACTTTAAACAAAAACCCTGACCCTCACAAATGGGGGTAGTTAAGGGTTAAATGAACTATCCTATATTTTAAGTGGACATATAAGTAACATGTGACCAAGTATTATCGAAATATCTCCAGCCGTTTGGAAGTTATGCAGTAACATATATTTCCCAATGACTTGTATGGGACTTTAATCCCTTAACCCCTTAACGACCAGGGACGTAAATGTACGTCCTGGTTTGGCGGGACTTCCCGCACCAGGACGCACATTTACGTCCTGTGTATGACCGCGAGCATCGGAAGGGTGCTCGCGTCATACACGGCAGGTTCCGGCTCCTAGCAGCAGCCGGGGACCCGCCCGTAATGGCCGACATCCGCAATTGCGCAGATGTCCGCCATTAACCCCTCAGATGCTGTGATCAATACAGATCACGGCATCTGCGGAATTGCTGTACTTTGATTGGATGATCGGATCGCCAGCAGCGCCGCCGCGGTGATCCGATCATCTAGCATGGCGGCCGGAGGTCCCCTCACCTGGCTCTGGCCGTCTCCCGGGGTCTTCTGCTCTGGTCTGCGATCGAGCAGACCAGAGCAGAAGATCACCGATAATACTAAGCAGTGCTGTGTCCTATGCATAGCACTGCACAGTATTAGCAATCAAAGGATTGCTATAGATAGTCCCCATATACATAGAAAGTATTAAAAAAAGTTGAAAAATGTATTTAAAAAAGTGAAAAATCCCCTCCCCCAATAAAAATGAAAATTGTCAGTTTTTCCCATCTTACCCCCAAAAAGCGTAATTTTTTTTTATAAACATATTTGTTGCATAAATGTCCGAACTATCAAAATCTAATGTTAATGATCCCGTACGGTGAATGGCGTAAACGTAAAAAAAAAAAAAAAAGTCCAAAAATGTAGCTTTTTTGTCACATTTTATTTAAAAAAATATATTAAAAATTATCTAAAAGTTTTATATATATGCAAATGTGGTATCTAAAAAAAGTACAGATGACGGCACAAAAAATGAGCCCTCATACTGCCCTATATACGGAAAAATTAAAAAGTTATAGGTGGTCAAAATAGGGCGATTTTAGATTACTGATTTTGTACAAAAAGTTGAAGATTTTTTTTTAAGCGGTACAAAAATATAAAAGTATCTAGCCATGGGTATCATTTTAATCGTATTGACCCATAGAATAAAGAGCACCTGTCATTTTTACCGTAAAGTGTATAGTGTGAAAACAAAACCCTCTAAAATGTGCAAAATTTTGGTTCTCATTTAAATTTCCTCCCTAATAAAATGTCGCCGTACATTTTATGGTAAAATGAGAGGTTTCATTACAAAGTACAATTGGTCTTGCAAAAAATTAGCCCTTATATGGATCTGCAGATGGAAATATAAAAGAGTTATGGATTTTAGAAGGCGAGGAGGAAAAAACGAAAACGCAAAAATAAAATTGGCCTGGTCCTTAAGGTAAAAATTGGCTTGGTCATTAAGGGGTTAAGGACTCAGCATTTTTCCATTTTTGCATTTTCATTTTTTCCTCATCACCTTCTAAAAATCATAACACTTTCAATTTTGCACCTAAAAATCCATATCATGGCTTATTTTTTGCGCCACAAATTCTACTTTGCAGTGACGATAGTCATTTTCCCAAAAAATCCACGGCAAAACGGAAAAAAAAAATTTGTGCGACAAAATTGAAGAAAATATGTAATTTTGTAACTTTTGGGGGCTTTCGTTTCTACGCAATGCATTTTTCGGTAAAAATTACACCTTAACTTTATTCTGTACATCCATATGGTTAAAATGTTAGCCTACTTATATAGGTTTGATTTTGTTGTACTTCTGAAAAAACTCATAACTACATCCAGGAAAATGTATACGTTTACAATTCTCATCTTCTGACCCCTATAACTTTTTTATTTTTCTGCGTACGGGCCGGGATGAGCTTACATTTTTTGTGCCATGTTCTGAAGTTTTTATCGGTACCATTTTTGATCGCTTATTATTCATTTTTTCTTGATATGAAAAGTGACCAAAAATACACTATTTTGGATTTTGGAATTTTTTGTGCTTACATCAATGACCGTGAGGTTTAATTAACTATATATTTTTATAGTTCGGACATTTACGCACGCGGCGATACCACATATGTTTTTTTTTTATGGGGAAAAGGGGGTGATTCAAACTTTTATTAGGGAAGGGGTTAAATGACCTATATTAACTTTATTTGTTCACTTTTTTTTGCAGTGTTATAGCTCCCATAGGGGGCTATAACACTGCACACACTGATCTTTTATCCTGATCCCTGACAAGCCATAGCTTTGCATGGATCAGCGTTCTAGGGGCTTGTTTGCTCAAGCCTGTAGCGCAGGCTTGGAGAAATCAAACACCGATCGGACGGAGCAAGGTAAGGGGTTCTCTGCTTGCATCCTAGCTGATCGGGACATCACAATTTTATTGTGATAGTCCCGATCTGCCCGACTGAGCTGCCGGGAAGCTTTTACTTTAGTTTTGGATGCGGCAATCAACTTTGATCGCCGCGTCTAAAGAGTTAATAGCGCGCAGCACAACAATCTGTGCCACCCTATTAGCCCAGGGTCCCGGCTATCATTAGCAGCCGGGACCTACACGTTATGAAGCGGGGTCACGGTGTGTATTTTAAATACCGGGACCGGGCGCAGGGCGTACAGGTACGCCCTGCGTCCTTAAGAGGTTAAACAAAAACCCCGACCCTGGCAAATGGGGGTGAGTAAGGGTTAAATAACCTATCCTATGTTTGTTGTTGACATATAAGTAACATGTGTGCCAAGTTTCATGTTAATATCTTTAGCCATTTGGACGTGATTGTGGAACATACATACATACATACACACATACACACATTGGGGGATATTTATCAAAGGATTTAGCCTGGTTTTTCCCATCTAAATTTGCCGCACAGAAAGTCGCAGTCTAAATATGTGCGACTTTTTTACGACTTTTGCTCTAGAGGATTTTTAGAACATGATGCATTCTAGTCTATTTTAGACGGAAATGCATTAGATAATGTATTGGTGCTGAATTTATCAAAAGTGACTTTTCAGCTACATGTTGGCATCGCCTGAAAGTACACCGTAATGTCAGACCATGTTAGAGCAGGTTTAAATACAATCTAAAGCATAGATTCCGAAGTCTGTGTGCAGAATTTATCAAGAGCTGTGCGCCTTTTGATAAATTAGGCGCACAATAGACCGGCCTAACCCTCTGTAGCTTGGTCTATATTGATGCGGGACATAGACATCTTTGATAAATCTCCCCCATTGGGTTTTATATATATAGAAGGTATTATCACTTGTTTGTGTTTCCCCTAACTAAAGTTGGGCTTACCTTAAGCACACCTGTTGCTATCACGTGGTTCACTGATGAGTCTCACCCTATAACACATGTAAGACGCAATGACGAGACCAGATGAAGCACTACGAGACCAGATGAAGCGCTAATTTTTGTGAAAACACTGGTTGTTAGCCTCTGAGCGCCACACAGTTCTGCAGCCTAAGTCCCCGGCCATTCCCGGTTTGATGAGCATCGAGTCAAGAATCCTGCGGTAAATGTGGATATATTATTGTCAGTTCTTGCTACATTATATATATATATATATATATATATATATATATATATATATATATATATATACGGCAACCAAGGGATAATACCTTCATCTATAGTGTGATGGTGGCTGAGTCACTAGTTGGAAAAAAGAAAAGAGACAACACGGGGTGTTGCCTAGTATAATGATGCTGGATACATCTCCATATCTCCACTGCAAACACTCACATAGGGCGGTTGTGCTTCTAGGCACAACTCTATTATATAGCAGCTATTACTCCTGCCACCCAGCTCCACCAGCATGAATTGCCCACCTCAACACATTTTGTCACTCACTTCTGCACCTTATTCGGGTCCAGAATACAGTGTACCTGCTAATGTGGAAACATGCATCTCACAAGGAGAGGACCCAATGATATCACATAAATTATCCATGTGATGCTGATCATTGTCATCAGTGGTCACATCCTGCAGGTATATCCCATGACTAGAGATGAGAGAGCCGAGTTGGGCAAACCTAGTCTCACTCAGAACTTGTGCACGCTTGACAATGTAGCTATTATAGACAAAGGGTGTTTGTCAGCTTAGAATAAGGAAGAAGGAACACTCATTAGAAAACTAATATCAAGATCACATGACAGCAGGTTAGCCAATCATTGCCTGCATTATGTTGCATACAGCTCTCAGGCCAATCAGAAGACAGCATAGGGGTGGGTTTAAGAGACTGCTAAAACCAGAAGAACTCATAATGGAATTACTGATCCCAGAAAACCTTCACAAATACAATACAAAGCAATTTAAGGAAACCATTGTGCAGTGGGCTGACCTCAGTCACACACATTATTGTGTCCAGTGGCTTCACTACAAATACCAGCATTGTAACTGCACAACAAGCTCATAAAAGCCATCACACTACAACACAAAGCAAGTTGATCAAATCATTGTGCAGTAGCCTGACTTCAGTGACTTGCACTGCTGTGCCCAGGTGCTGCACTACAAATCCCAGTAGTGTGTTTGTTTAAAAGTGGAAACATATCCAGATGAAAGACCTGTTTGGCCCATTGTGAACAATGATGAATCAAAAGTGATAATATTTAGAGAATGTCATGGCAATGGTCAATACTGCAATAAAAGCTGAAGACGTATTATTATAGGAAAAATGTGTTTTATATATATATATATATATATATATATATATATATATATATATATATAGTCAGTCTAAATCTAAATGCACATTTATGAAATAAATAATAATATCCAATTAAATGAATTTGCATTATTAATCATTGAGCTTTTAGCAAGTATTTTTCCATCACTATGACAGCCTTTTAGCACATCCATTGCAGACAGTGCAGAGCTGAAAGGTTGAATAACCACCTCTCATGAATAATATATCCCACTAATGTTTTAGTTTGGTGTTAGTTTCACAATTAATTGGATTTCCCACTTGGTCTGTTGCGGTCTCCCTCAAAGTCGGTTCAGGATTATGACTACTGTGCTTATTGAAGCATGAAAGCATCAACAATGTATGTTCCCATAATGATGTACATATACTAAAACTCCACAACAGAATCTAAGCTCCCAGTAGTAAATGCGCTGCTTCTGTGGGATGCCAACATGGAAGCTGTTTACTTGTTTCTCAGCAAATCTGCATTAATACTCCTGAAAATAGGACTATTAATCATTGTTCCCCATGGTCAAAACAGAAGTAGTAGAACTTTAGTGATTTTGCCATCGTGAACATATAAGGTTTGCTTTTGCTATTGACTTTACTATTATGTGTTTGTCTTGTTATGCAAAATTAGAAGGTAACTAAAAAGGTAACTGAAGGACTGAAGGGTCCTCCAGGATTTCTTGATTTTTTTATTTATTTATTTTGTTTGTCCATGAGCCGTGTCTGCTATTGCAACTCTTCCTCATTTACTTTTGTGTGAAAATACAAGCATTTTTTTAATTTTTTATAAATTGTAAAATTAACCTTCTAGGGTCATTGAACACATCAAGGGCTATTTATTTTCTATTACTCTGGTCCTTCAAATGCTAAATTCCTAGATGATCTGTATAATTTACATCCATAGTATTACAGTCAATAAAAAATGGATAAATACTGGATAAGAGTAGGGTCACAGAGGAGCACATCCGTAGCGTATTTGATTCTGTGCTGCTGGCAGTTTCAGAGCTACGGCAGAGCAAGCTCCCTGCTGCTGCCGTAGCTCTGTGTGTCCGCTTGTGACTGCGGATTTCCCTTCAGCATTCGCCAGCTGACACACAGAGCTTGGCTCTAACCGTTCAACTCCCTAGTCCGCTGCTCCAGCTTGCTTCAGCCTCCTGCTAAACAGCAGTGACTGCCCACTCAGCCGGTTGAGATGGAGTTTGCCCTTAAATTATATCTTGCATCTTAATTTTGCATTATGTGAAACACATTTATTTGCAGATAATCTCAAACATGCTATGAATCCATTGTCTGTTACTACTGGACAAAATGAATTTATTTCTATGTGCAGGCAAGAAGCCAAAATCATAACTATTAGTATACTGTAAATATTTGATCCATTATTGATGCTCTCTCTTCTTGTTTAATAAAGTATAGAAAGCTTCAAGGGGTATTCCACTACTTAAACATGCCTTATCAACAGGAGGTCAGACCCCCTACGATCTACATAAGGGGGCCCTATGCGGTCACGCCGTGTCACGCCCCCTCCCATAGACATGAATGGAGGGGGCATGGCGTGACATCACATCTCCAGTCCTGGAAACACAGAGGTTTCTGAGGCTGGAGTATCAGCCCGGCATAGAATGCGGGTGCTGCCCAGAGATTGCGGGGGTCCTATTCAGACATCTTATCAGACATCTTATTCCCTATTCTTTGGATAGGGGTTATGATGTCTTAGGCCTCAATACCCACCTTCCAAATTGTTGTAGATACAGCCATAAGACTTTCTCTTTCCATTCTGGAGACCATGGAATTGGTAGGATGCCAGATCCTAGCAGACCGAGCTCTGCTCTACAGTGAGTGCCAGAGTGTTGTATTGCCCCAGCAACTGCCCCAATTACTGGAAAATTAGAAAAGTGAAGCACTATGTATCACAGAACAATGCCATCAAAAGTGGTTGTCCAGTACAGGAGTTGCACCCCTGTACCCTAGCTGCCCTATCAGGCATCCTCCCTACAGTGTCCCTTTGTCCTTCTTGCACCTATTCCCCTTGTAAAGTTATCTTTATGCTGTGTATTGTATATAAAAGTGCTATTTCTTTAAGAATAGTTGACATGTGATTAACCTGATGTCATGTGATTGTAACCCAGTGAGGTGTCAGTGACCATGTGACTTAAGGGTGACCTATGGGACAGTGGTGATCGAAACGTGTCCATAGGAGAAGTTTGCTGACCAGGTGAAGGTGTATAGTGTGTGCTCTGCATTTTTAAGAATAAGTTCAATAATGGATCTACGTTTTAAAGGACTGCTGGACTACCTCTTCTTCATTTACTTACAAGTACCAAGCCGGGCCGGGCTCGAGTCCTTGCAGACCGTGGAGGAGGTGAGCTGAGAGAACTTTATTTCTTATTCATTTGTAACCTATGGGACCCCTCAGAGTCTCCCACACATAAGCCCTGGGTGGAGCCTCTTCTTTCTCTCTCTCTCTCTCTCTCTGTGTCTGGAGTCTAGAGGAGGCCTAAAGTCAGTCAAGCAGCCACTGATTCTCAAGTCCATTGCCCCACAGGTCAAGTCAAAGCCTGGTAAGCTACAGAAGGTGTGAAATCAGTCATAGTCTGTCATAGTCGTCAGTCCAAATCATCCTGTCTTAAGTCAGCGTGGCCTGCATCCAAATTGTCCAAGTCCACTATAAGTCCCAGCAAGCTCTAAGGTCTCTGAAGTCACTGGCCACCTCCGTGGGCCTAGCCAAGCTGTATAGACTGTTACACCTGTTTGACTCAGTAAAGCTGCTGTTGTTCCGACACTTGACTTCGGAGTCATTATTTGCCCGCGTGCCTAGCCCAGGATCCAGGGGTATTCCTTTGGGTGGTGTAGAGGATAAACCATGCCCTGGCATCACTAACATAAGGGGTTAAGGCCATCTGCCACTAGGGTAATTCCATCTGCCCTCATCACACCCTCACAACAACAAAAAATATTTGAAAAACATATAAACAAGCACCTTATGTATTTTTCCCTTTGTGTCTGGTCATGAACATGGTTTAGCTTCTGAAACATATCTATGCTTTTATTATCAAATTTATATTTCAGAATTTAACCATATATTGTATTTCTAGCCTATACCGTACTAACATTGACCAGACAGTAGGCAGAGATACCGAAGATGTTTGCACTGTTCCCTTTAAAAGATCGTCCACAATAGAATGAATATCTCTCTGTCTGCTCACTGCAGAGAGCACAGCAGGGTTCTCAAGTCTTACTTAACTTGGAAATGTCAGAAAATGTTCTTATTGTGTTCCTTGTTTCTATTTTTGCGTATAAGACTTATGAGTTATACACTCAGATGGTAAGAGACAACCAAATATTAACTACAGGAGAGGTACACAGGCGGGTACCAAGCTGTGAAGTGCTGCCGTACATACCTTACTCTGTAATGAGGAAGACATATAGCATTGGAGGTGGTGTTATGGGACGGCACGGCTCTCCTTCACACAGTGTTTAACCTCCCTTACTTTTAGCACTTTAGAAATAAAAGAACAGTGGAATAAACAAACCTTTTAGATTAAAGTTTTGATCAACTGGAAAAAGTTTCAGTAAAGACTATTTTACACACAGTCTTTTTTAGTATTTTTCAATAATTCGCCATAGAATTCAAAGATACATCTGAATGCAGTGTCTTTAAAGGGGTACTCTGCCCCTCGACATGTTATCCGCTATCAAAAGGATAGGGGATAACATGTCTGATCGCGGTGTGTCTGGCCACTGGGACCCCAAACATTCCCGGGCCAGTGTTGCTGTGTACATGAACATGGAAGCCTAGGGCTTCCATGTTCTTGACATCAGGCCACGCCTCCTCCATTCATGTCTATGGGAGGGGGCGTGATGCCCTCTCCCATAGACATGAATGGAGTTAGCGTGGCGTGACATCAGAATTACAGAAGCCCCAGACTTCCATGTTCATGAACACTGCGGCAACGGCCTGAAGTATTGTGCGGGGTCCCAGTGGCCGGAGCCCCGCGATCAGACATGTTATCCCCTATGCTTTGGATAGGGGATAACATGTCTAGGGACAGAGTATACCTTTAATCTAAAGTAAGAAAGACCAATGCAGAATTCCACAAAAACATTTTATAAAATGCCATGTGGGACCCTAGCATAAATATGTAGATTCTCACTAAAATAATCCAAATCTTTCTCCTGTACATTATAGGCACAACAATATATTAGACATTAGGCCTCACATAGAATTGTCTATTTAGGATATATATTGGTTACTTCTCTTCAATCTGCTGTTAACTGCCCTTTATTAGGCTCAGTCTATATCTCATAACACAGACAATGAAAAAATAAGAAACACAGTAGAGCAGATTTATTAAAATTGGGACAAAAACTATCCTATTTCCCAATAGCAACCAATCATAGCTCAGCTTTTATTTTTCCAGAGCAAGTTAAGAAATGAAAGCTGATCTCTGATTGGTTGCTATGCGCAAATAAGACAGTTTTTGTTTCAGATAGTTTTAATAAATCAGCTCCAGGAAGTAGGGGTGAGATTAGCTACTGCTATGTGCAACAGATTGGGAGAAAGCCTGGGTTGTGTATCTGCAATCTTTGAGCCTGTCTGCCTACTCCAGATGACCCCTACTCTAAAGGAAAGGTAAATAAAAGCTTTTAAACCTGTGAAAACCCTTGTGCCAGTGTGACTACATCCGTGACTGAGTAGAACAAGTCCATGCCAGGCCACTGGTGTTCTTCCCCTTCAGCAACATCTGCACTCCAAAAGTGTAAAATATATAAATATACACATGCGCTTCTAATAAATATACCCCAAGGGATAGCTGCTAGTATACATGAGGGCTCACGTACGCCTCAAGAAAATTGAAAATATATACTATAAGTAATACCAGCGTCTGAACTACAGGGTAAAAAATAGGGAAAAGTATATATATATATATGTATATATATATATATATATATATATATATATATATATATAGTATATATGGAGTGCTTATTTTCGTGTATTTCCTGCAATGCTATTCAACTGGGATCCTCCAGATATGTCTAAAAAACATGAATATGAGGAGCTTTCTAATAAATAATTAATAAGATTTTTCAGGTACCACTATAGATAACTTAAAGGGGTATTCCAGGCAAAACCTTTTTTTATATATATCAACTGGCTCCGGAAAGTTAAACAGATTTGTAAATTGCTTCTATTAAAAAATCTTCTGATGTTTTCTGTCTAACTGCTCAATGATGATGTCACGTCACGGGAGCTGTGCATGATGGGAGAATATCCCTTGCATGATGGGAGAATATCCCCATAGGAGCTGGACAGCTCCCGGGACGTGAGTCACAGAAAACAGCAACTCAACTTCAGAAGCTAATAACTGTTGGAAGGATTAAGATTTTTTAATAGAAGTAATTTACAAATCTGTTTAACTTTCCGGAGCCAGTTGATATATAAAAAAAAGTTTTTGCCTGGAATACCCCTTTAACTCTATACGGCACAAGAACTCTGCAGAGCATTGCGCTGTATAATAGACTATCAGGAGTACGAATAAAACAACTTACAAATACTTAGAGCATAGCATTTTTTGCAACTACTCTTGATCCTGCAATGTGTTTATAACCTTATTGCTACAAACAGTATTTTACAAGCTAAGCTTGTTCTTTTCTGCAGTACAAATCGGACCACCCCTGTGAACATATTCTATGCTGTTACGGAGGATATTATACAATGAGCAGTCATAGCGCACCTAGGATCGCAATAGATAAGTGAGTCTGCAGAACATTTCTTCCAGTGTAGTGATATTGGCTTTACTTAGTTTGTTGTTTTATTTTGTCTTTAAATAGCTGTTGCTTTGACCTTGTAGATACCTAACAATCTATACCCAGTGGATATTGACCTTTTGAGATTGCACAAGTCACTTTATTAAGAAAATGTAATTTTTTTTGCAACTACTCTTGTTCCGGCGTTGTGTTTATAACCTTATTCCACTAAAGCGGACTTTTGAGCTTTCCATGTAAGGCAAGCATAAACCCAAACAGCCTGAGGGGGCTCCTACTAACCCCCAGGACCTCTCGCAACCTATAACGGCCTTCTTTCAGCCACAGATGGAGACCGCCACCCTGGTGCCACAGAAGACCGGTAGCTGCTCCTCCTCTCCCCCTGCAATGGCGGATGGAGCAAACCCTGCCAGAGAAGGAACTGCTGGCAGACACCGCACCACACAGGTACATGACAATCCTCTCTCCCAGTCCCGAGTCCATGCGCCGCAGACCCGTGCCACCCCGTCAGAGCAGCCAGCTGCAGGGGTCAGCATTGAGGACTTTCATTCTCTACACCCTCAGGGGAGCCATATGTGGCCACCAGCACATGCACGTCCTCACCTGCAGCCCCGCTCCAAGCCCACTCTGCTGTGCTGGACCATTCACCAAGGGACCTGCTCCCTTCACTGCCTGCTGCCACCACTAATGTACAAGAGTCACAAGGGCTGAATCAATGTGAAGCTCTGTCATCTGATATTAACCCTCTGCAGCCTGGGAACATGTCCCCCTTCATCTGCAGCTCCCAACTACCCTGTACTCTTCACAAGCAAATCTAACTGTGTGGGTCGTACAAGTACAGAGCCTGTTATACTACCCAGCCCGGAAGTTGCAGCCAATACTGTGATTTAGATATACAGCTATTTATATTTAGATGTAAGCATTTTTCGCATGGTGTTTGCACTGCGCATTTTATATATATACTTTTGCATGGGGTCTGCGCTGCGCAATTTCCCAATATTACGGGATGATGTCGGCGGACGCATCACGTCATTGCGCATGCGCAGTACACACAAAGATGCCGGCCGTCATCACATCATGCATTCTGATTAAGGTAAATGTTTCTGGCACCTGCTGTGTTATATTTCTGAATTTCTGATTGGCAATAGCCAGTATATAAAGACCAACTGACCACTGATTAGACAACTCCCTGAGGAAACGGTGTTGGGGTCTGACGTGCTGCATTGGTATGTGTCTGGGACTGGGGTACTGCTCCATTGGATTGCTGTGGCAAAATCTGTATACTGTTGCCTCCAGGCAGATCTGTGTTAGGGTGGGTTTAAGCTGTCTGCATACATTCTCACAGATCTTGTAATTGCCCAGCTTACCGGTGGATCAAGTATCCAGAGGATTTTCTTATTATTTTTTGTTATTTCTTGTCACTTTCTGATATTTGCACAATTCCCTGGCTTGTGCCATTATAGTACTGTTTTATTGAAGTGCATATATTGCTTATATCTATTGCATGCTGCACTTTGGTAGCCTTATAGATAGCAGATGTCACTTTAATATACCAAATATATATCTCCTTTGTACACATACCATGTTCATGTGGCAGTCAGAATTTTTCTTATTGTTGCTGTCCCTTTTAAATGTTTTTATTTCTGTATTTTCAATAAAGAATGAGCATTGTTTGATTACATTTAGAGTCCTCGTGTGAAGCATGGGGCTCGGTTAAAAAGGGAGAATGCGGTCAAATTGTCCTCCCTACACTTTGAACTCAGCGCCCTGGAATCATTGCATGAACGGAGCCTACACAAACAGACTCTTAGAGACTTAATGCATGTACGTCAGGAATTGCTGACGCTACTGAATTCCAAGCATAGATATTACAAGCTATTAAGGGGCCGCCTGTTTTACAAATATCAACAACAAATCCCTCCATTCTGAATCCTTCCGGTTCCCTCTCCCATCTGACACCTGACATCCTCTCGGCCTTCAGACAATACTATTCATCTCTATATAACCTACCAGCGTCCTCTTCTACACCATACCGCCCTTCCTTATTTCATTATATCTCCTCTACAACCCTCCCAATTGTCTCTGCTGACACCATTGCCTCCTTGGAGTCTCCGTTCTCTCCAGAGGAATTGGATTTTACAATTTCGCCCCTCCCTGCTGGGAAATGCCCTTGTCCGGATGGCTACACGGAAAATTCTAAAAATCCCTCCAAACAGAACTGTTCCCTTCACTTCTTTATGCATTCAACTCTATCTCTGGTTCCTCCCCGATCCCTCGTTCCTTTTTTCATGCTTTCATCACAGTGATCCCTAAGGAAGGTAAAGATCATACACATTGCCAGAATTATCAACCCATTTCACTTCTTAACTCTGAGACCAAGCTTTTTGCTAAATTAATTGCAAACAGGTTGGCTGCCCATATGGAAAGAGCAACCAGAGAAAATAGGCGTATATGGATCAAATAATCACATTTTTATTAAACATATATGCACCAAAAAGACATACATTTAAAATCACAAAAAAGACAAGTATCAGGTAAGTAATGACAGAGGCTAGCCTACAGAGATACAGAGTAGGAGGTCTACAAAACATGTCACTACATGAGTATTGGCTGAACAAACATGCAACAGATCATGTATAGATAGTATGCCCTAAAATACTGCAGTTAAATAAGTTAAAATAGTACATGCAATACAGCAATAAGGAGATACACAAGTATCACCTAGTGGGAGCACAGTAGGACTCCCAACACAACCCAATGTGGGAGAACTTGCACAATTGGTAGCTGACTAAATACTTTTTTTGCCCCACTGTATGTTGTATATATATATATATATATATATATATATATATATATATATATATAAATAAGAAAATTGGCGCAGCACTCGATAAATGCAAAAAAAGAAGGTGAGTTTATTCCCACATGTCCAGAAAAAACAAGCAACGTTTCGGCTCCTCAATGGAGCTTTTTGTGGCTTGAAAAAAGCTCCATTGAGGAGCTGATGAAACGTCGGTTGTTTTTTCTGGATATGTGGAAATAAACTCACCTTCTTTTTTTGCATTTATCGAGTGCTGCGCCAATTTTCTTCTATTACGGGACTGTGATCTGGTCGGGTGCTGGCACCGGGAGTCTGCATTGAACTTGTTGAAATATATATATATATATATATATATATATATATATATATTATTACTATTATTTATTTATTTATTGTTTGGCAAAAAATTTTTTGAAATAAAATATCAGTGGTGGGTGTGCACAACATCTTTTATGTTACGTCTGTGGTCTTGCAATTGACAGTTTCTCTGGTTCATTATAAATTAATAAATCTGACATATATTGCGGATAGTGTTTTTTTTCTATCCACAGAAAGGTCACATTTCCGTTTTCGGAAATAGGATCTGAACTGATTCCTAGAGACAATGTAAGAATTGATTTTCAAAGACCAGTGACTGACAGGCAGAAGATACCCAGCAAGAGAGCAGTCTGCAGAGCGACATGACAATACACCATGGGTGTTTAGTGGGACTCATGACCGGCCTTACAGTGAATAGATACAACAAGTCATGTCATTGTCTATCTGTTTTCCATTGTGGATTCTTTCAGTCCATACAATGGGGTGATAGAATAAATGCCATGTCATCAACCGATATGACACAAAACGTACATTTCAATGCAACCTGTTATTTATGTAGCACAATATAAGACGAAGTTAAAAGCAAGCTAGTCGGAAAGAAAGAATTCCAACATTTATCCCATATTGTTTTAGTCCTTCTTGGTGTGTGACATGGGTTTCTATGGAAACGGAGAGGTAAAGGGATGTTTGAAGGTCTGTCATAGAAAGAAAATAAAAATGTAAACAGTATGGACAATAGAGAAATATGAAAAGAATAAACTTAGACTCAACTTTAGTGAGCCCTATTGTGAAGACAGTACAAGGGAAACGAATGTCTACTGGGAAGTGTTATTATTTTCTGTACGGAGGATTGCAGCTTTTAAATTGGTATTCTCATGAATGTAAGAGAAGACTTTCCTAAACAGCATTCCAATTACTATGGTATACAACGGAAAGAGAAAAAGGCAAAAACCGCTCATAGTGTATTACTAGAGATGAGCAAACTTTTCAAAAATTCGATACGGACGATTGGGCGAATCTTCTGAAAAAATGTGTTTCGATCAGAATTTTTTTGCGGCGAATCTATATTAAAAAGGCTATTTCTAGCCTACAGACAGCCTCAATAGGGGTATGGAACACTTTTCTGTGTTCTAAAATGCATGTGGAGTGTGCTAGGGTAGTGAAATAATACTGTTATTCAGAATAACATGCAGATTACCGGCATCGCTTATAGAATCACTGCCGCAGAGCGGCACAATGACAGAGCCTGGAGGTTGCATCAGTGTGAGGAGACCATATAGTGGCTGAATGACACAGCGTGGAGGTGTTGGCAGCATGAGGAGACAATATAGTGGCTGAATGGCACAGCGTGGAGGTGTTGGCAGCATGAGGAGACCATATAGTGGCTGTATGACAAAGCTTGGATGAGGCTGAAGCATGAGGACACCATATAGTGGCTGAATGACACAGCATGGAGGTGTTGGAAGCAGGAGGAGAACATATAGTGGCTGAATGACACAGCATGGGCATGTTGTCAGCATGAGGAGACCATATAGTGGCTGAATGACACAGTGTGGAGGTGTTAGCAGCATAAGGACACCATATAGTGGCTGAATGACACAGTGTGGAGGTGTTGGCAGCATGAGGAGACCATATGGTGGCTGAATGGAACAGCATGGAGGTGTTGGCAGCATGAGGACACCATATAGTGGCTGAATGACACAGCGTGGAGGTGTTGGCAGCATGAGGAGACCATATAGTGGATGAATGGCACAGCCCGGAGTAGGCACTAGGCCTTCACAATCCCTAAGATTAAAAGATGAATTTAGAAATGTAAACCGAAGATTTTGGATAGCTGGTGCTACCTACCATAACAACATTTTTATTCCCAGACCCAGGCACAGCAGCGGCATTGCATCAGTAAACCATATATTGCCTGAATGACACAGCCTGGAGTTGGCTGAAGCATGAGTACACACCAGGGCTTCACAATCCCCAAGAAAAAACACAACTATTTTTTTTATTTAAAATGAAGATTTTGGATAGCTGGTGCTGCCTATCATAAAATTTTAATTCCCAGACCCAGGGCCAGCAATGGCATCAGTAAACCATATATTTACTGAATGACACAGCCTGGAGTTGGCTGATGCATGAGTACACACCAGGGCTTCACAATCCCTAAGAAAAAACACAACAATTTTTGAAATTATTGAATAAGGTTTTGGATGGCTGGTGCTGCCTATCATAAAATTTTAATTCCCAGACCCAGGGCCAGCAGCGGCATCAGTAAACAATATATTGCCTGAATGACACAGCCTGGAGAATGCTGATGTATGAGTATACACCAGGGCTTCACAAGCCTTAAGAAAAAACACAACTATTTTTGAAACTTTAGAAGAATATTTTGGATAGCGGGTGCTACCTATCATAAAATTTTAATTCCCAGACCCAGGGCCAGCAGCGGCATCAGTAAACCATATATCGCCTGAATGACATAGCCTGGAGTTGGCTGAAGCATGATGAGATCATTGAAATGTTAGATTTTTTCAAAGTTTGAGTGCCCCGATGTGTGGGTACAATGGACCAAATATAATAAGCCCCCACAGAGCTCATGTGGCCGAGAGATGTAGGCGCAACATCTCCATTGCCCTGATCAGCCATTGTTTCCAAGACTTTTCATCAAGGCAAACCATGTGAAGAACAACGTGACACCGCCGTGCCCTGCACACATGGTATGCTAAAGGGCCACTGAGACTTGTCCGGGCAGTGGAGGCTTAGGACACAGTGGAGAATGTGGAGGCAGAGTCGCACACTGTCACAGGACCAACAGGCTGACATAGGGGAGCAGGAAGCAGCATGAGTACACAAGAGGGGTTCACAACCCCTAAAATTAAAAGGTGAATGTTGAAATCTCTATTGAAGATGCATGTTACGTAGTGCTACCATCCAAAAATGTAAGGCCCAAGCCCAGAAGCATCAGTAAGCCAAATAATTCCTGAAACACACAGGAACTGTCAGGAGCAGTCATCAGCAGTAACCCCTTACATTTAAAGATCAATGTTGAAATTCGCATTAAGCATGTATTTAGCTACTGCTAAACATCCAAAAATTAAAGGCCCAAGGCCCGAAGCATCAGTGAGGCAAGTAGTTCCTGAAAGACACAGGATTAGTTAGGAGCAGGCATTTGCAGTACCCAAGAGGGTTTCAGAACCCAAGAGGGTTTCATAACCATAATTGTGAAGTGTTGGTGTAGCAGCATGGTCAATCTACTCTGAGGCATCTGACATCGGTGGCTGGAAATCCTGGCTGATCCATCTTCACAAAGGTCAGTCTCTCCACATTTTTTGTGGACAGACGACTTCGCCTTGGGGTGACTATGGCCCCGGCCGCACTAAACACCCGCTCTGACCACTACTGGCCGGGTAGGACAGCTTTTCCAGGGCAAACTCTGCTAGTTGCGGCCATAAATATAGTTTGGCTGCCCAGAACTCCAGCGTATCTTCAAGGTTTGTTGGCATGGCCATGTCAAGGTATGCCACCACCTGCTGGTTCAGGTCCTGCTCCATGTCTACCTGCTGCTGAAGAGTTGCTTCACATGCGGGTGAAGAAAGCTACTCATCAGCTACTGTAGACTTAGGCTGTTGAAAAGGGAGCTGCTACTCCTCCTGCCACCCCTCCCCTCCCCAGCAGCCATGGCAGTGGAAGGTGAGCGCAGAGGGCCCCCCGAGTCAGACCTGCGAGTGGATGGACCATGTCGCCGATAGGCATCGGCCAACTGACTATGTAGGATCTCTCTGTAGTAGTTTAGTTTGTCCTCCCTCTCAGTGGGTGTAAAAAAGGCCCCCATTCTGGGACAGTAGTGAGGGTCCAATAGAGTGGAGAGCCAGAAGTCATCCCGCTGATGAATTTTGACAATTTGGGGGTCACTACGCAAGAAACTGAGCGTGCATCGTACCATTTGCCCCAGTGACTCAGAGGGACTACCTGCCTCTATCTCCGCTGCATGAGCTGCCACTGGTTCACATAGAAGTTACACAGGGGAGTACTCCTATTTGCTTGGATCATCAAGAAATCATTGATGGCTTTTCTTTGTTCGTATAGTCTGTCCAACATATGGAGGGGGGAATTCCAACGTGTGGCAACATCACAAATAAGACTATGTTGTGGGATACCGTTCTGACGCTGCAGCTCAAGGAGGGTGTGCTTTGTGATGTACGAGTGGCTGAAGTGCATGCACAGTTTCCTTGACATTGTCAGGATGTTTTGCAAATGGGGTGAAGACTTAAGAAAGTGCTAGACAACCAGATTCAACATGTGTGCCATGTAGGGCGCATGTTTCACACTTCCTTGTCGCAGTGTGGACACAATGTTCTTCCCGTTGTCGGTCACCATGGTTCCCATTTCCAGATTTTTGTGGAGTAAGTCATACCCCGATTTCTTGACGAATTAATTTTAGCAGTTCCACCCCTGCGGGACTCCGTTCACCAAGGCAAACCATGTGAAGAACAGTGTGACACCGCTGTGCCCTACACACATGGTATGATGAAGGGCCACTGAGATTTGTACGTGCGGTGGAGGCCGAGGACACGGTGGAGGATGAGGAGGCGGAGTCACGCACAGTCACAGGACCAACTGCCTGAGAGCGACAGCGTGGAGGAGGAAATGGTGTGACCTGTCCAAGTTGCTGTTGTGGCTGTGCAGGAACCACATTCACCCAGTGGGCCATAAAAGACATGTATTGTCCCTGCCCGTAGTAACAGCTCCACACGTCGGTGGTGCCGTGAACTTTTGAACACACCGACAGGCTCAAGGACTGGCCCACCTTCTATTGTACAAACTTATGCAAACTTAGGCTGGTACTGCCTTCTTCGCAAGGAAATGAGAATTATGACTCTCCACCTCGGCTCGGCACAAGCCATCAATTCTCTGAAAGGTGCAGAGTCCGCCACTTGAAAAGGAAGGGACTGTAGCACCAGCAACTTAGACAGGAGCACATTCAACTTCTGCGCGTTGGATGAGTGGGCGCATACTGTTGTCTTTTGGACATGGCTTCGCCGATGGATTGTTGGCGGAATGGCTGACTAAAAGCGGTAGAAGCAGGAGCATCTGGAGCGACAGAAGGAGGGTTTGACACACAGCTCCCTTCGGCTGAGGTGGTGGAGCCTTGGCTGGATGAAGGGGGGAGCGGATGGCCACTGCATCGGAGCCACGGTTCTCCAAGGCCGCTTTATGGTGGCAAAACATGTGTTGATGTAGGGCCGTGGTGCCGATATTGGGACCCTGGCCACACTGCACCTTCTGCCGACATATCTTGCATGTGGCTACGTGAACCTCCTCTGGATGCTTGATGAAAAACTGCCACACCGCCGAGTAACTGATTTTCCCATCTACAGTCCACACTAATTGACTGCTACTGGTGCATCTCCAGGAACCCCTGTTCCACTACCTCCCAGAAAGGTAGGCTACCGCGAAGCAGGTGGTCTCCCCCGGGCACCTTTGGCTCCATGATTTCCACTCCTGTCACCATGCTGGCTGCCAACCATGCTACCACCTTGCTGGCTCAGCTGCTGCCTCAAAGGCAACCAGCAACTTTTTTCTCCTGATGATGAGGAAGTCCCTTCTGCATCCAGATCCCAATTGCGATCAGCTTCATCATCATCAACAGGTGTCCTCATGTCACTGATGTCCTCCTCAGGTTCCCCAACAGTGTCTGCTTCAGGACACTGAACCCTGGCAACACCACCTCCCACATCACTCTCCGCATCACTACTTGGCCGCCCAGCGGAGCAAGTGGCGCATGTCTCCTCCCCTTCTTGGCAGGCCAGTAGCTGCTGACTGTCCTCTATTAGATCGTCCTCAGTGAATAGTGGAGCTGAACCCGAAGCATAAGATACTTCTCTAGGAGAGGGAACAGCATAGGGCAAAGGCAATGGGAGAACAGGGACTGCTCCCAGGCCATGCCAACTGAGGGTTGTGTCTGGGGAACCCACCGACTGTTGACTGGGGGTGTCAGATGTAACTTGTAATGAAGTGGATGAGCGTGTTAACCAATCAACGACGGCAGATGGGTTGCTGGTCGAGACACGACCGCTGGCTGATAACAGGAGCTCAGGCCTCTCGCTGCAACTCCTGCTGCCACTCGCCCCTAGTCTGCTGCGACCTCTGCCTGAAGTATTTAGGCCTTTGCCTGACATACTTAGTGCGTATATGAGGGTATTACAAAATGCTTCACTACTCTTTAAACAGTATTTGTCTAGAACAGCAGCAGGTGATTACTTATGGCTGTCCTTTCACAGTATGTAGGCCCTTGACAGATTAACAGGTACAAAATGGCACACTCAGAGTCAATACAGGTAGAAGAAATAGACATTGTCGCACATCTACAATCTTGTATAATGATCTAATTGCTTCTCAGAGTAATATCAAAAACTAACAGGTTGTTAGTATACATTTTTGATCAAAAAGTACAAGCCCACTTGCCCCGTCAAGACCACCTATTTAGAGTGGGTCCCTAACGTCCCTAGCATAAAATGGCGTAGCACTGGGCGGCGACCACCACCGTCGCGACACCAATGCCCATGGGGGGGAACGACCCACTGGCAGAGCGGCCCCAATGCCACTCAAACCAGTCTATGGGTCGCACCCCCCCCCACAGACACAGCGCCACGGCAGCAACAGACGCCGCACAGCACCACACCAGTGTGAACAAGGTGTAACAGCACACTTACCATGCTCTTCCAGTCAGACTGGGAGGCTGCTAGGAAAGAAATGGCCCTTGTGTAGCTAATTACTACTTATATAGGGTTGGGCTGAGGGGATGGGGAAGAGTGCAGACACATGTTCAAACAAAAAAAAGGAGGGGATAGAAAACACAATGTGCATTCAGGTAGAAGAAACATACATGGTCGTACATCTAAAATCTTGTATAATGATCTAATTGCTTCTCTGCGTAATATCAAAAACTAACAGGTTGTTAGTATACATTTTTGATCAAAAAGTACAAGCCCACTCGCCACATCAAGGCCACCTATTTAGAGTGGGTCCCTAACGTACCTAGCATAAAATGGCGTAGCACTGGGCGGCGACCAACACCGCTGCGACACCACCGGGGGGGGGGGAATGACCCACTGGCAGAGCGGCCCCAATGCCACTCAAACCAGTCTATAGGTCGCACCCCCCCCCCCCCCCACAGACACGGCGCCACGGCAGCAACGGACGCCGCACAGCACCACATCAGTGTGAACAATTACTGAGAAGCAATTAGATCATTGTGCAAGATTGTAGATGTGCGACCATGTCTGTCTTCTACCTGAATTCATATTGTGTTTTCCATCTCCTCTTTTTTTTTTTTTTTCGAACATGTGTCTGCACTCTCCCCCATCCCCTCAGCCCAACCCTATATAAGTAGTAGTTAGCTACACATGGGCCATTTCTTTCCTAGCAGCCTCCCAGTCTGACTGGGAGTGCATGGTAAGTGAGCTGTAGCACCCTGTTCACACTGGTGTGGTGCTGTGCTGCGTCTGTTGCTGCTGTGGCGCTGTGTCTGCAGGGAGGTGTGACCCATGGACTAGTTTGAGTGGCATTGGGGCCGCTCTGCTAGTGGGTCGTTCCCCCTGTTGGCACTGGTGTCGCGGCGGTGGTGGTTGCCACCCAGTGCTACGCCATTTTTTGTACTTTTTTATCAAAACGTATATACTAACAACCTGTTAGTTTTTGAAATTATGCTGAGAAGCAATTAGATCATTGTGCAAGATTGTAGATGTGCAACCATGTCTGTCTTCTACCTGAATTCACAAAATGGTACACTACTTGGATGTACGTTTGTGGTATGCACTGATGAGGGCAGAAAAATGTGTAACAATACGCGGAAAAACTCTGTATTTTTGTAAAACACCAGCCAGTGAGTACTATTGCTTGGACTTTCACAGTATGTAGGCCCTTGACAGATTAACAGGTACAAAATGGTACACTTCTTAGATACAACAAATGACAGCACTGTAATCTTACCTTCATAGGAATAACTAACATATTTACCATATCTCAATAGTGCTGTGGGTCTATAGACTAGTACTTCAGTATAACTCCATGAATAACCATTGTATACTTAAAGAAGAGAAATTGAGCCATAGCTACTGATAAAAAAAAGAAATTTTATTAATATACCTTAAAATCACAACTGTGAATAATGAATATATTTTGCATAAAACCCAAAATCAATGTGTATACAGATGAACATATCCAAAAAAAGATGGTGGGACAGGTACAGTTTTAGTAACCAGTGCTAATGCATAATATATAAACAGATGAGAGCTGCAGCAGCAATGATGGATGTCAAACAGTAGTGTCACTAGGACAAAAAAAGGAAGGGTATGTAACCTCTACTGATATACTGTCCAGCCGCCCACCATGGACCGCTTGGATAGACACCACAAGTGCATGAAAATATACTGCACAAACAAGGCTGCCTCTCACTTACCCATAATAGAATTCTGCTACCACCGCCCCAACGTACGTTTCGTTAGCCTGGACTTTCTCAAAAGATGCTTATTAGATGTATGTATGTGGTATGCACGTATGAGGGCAAAAAATGCGCAACAATATGCAAAAAAACTCTATATTTTTGTAAAGCACCAGCTGGTGAGTACTGTTGCTGGGACTTTCACAGTGTGTAGGCCTTGACAGATTAACAGGTACAAAATGGTACACTAATTAAATGTACGAATGTGGTATACACATATGAGGGCAAAAAAATGCACAACAATACGCAGAAAAACTCTGTATTTTTGTAAAACACCATCCGGTGAGTAATTTTGCTTGGACTTTCACAGTATGTAGGCCCTTGACAGATTAACAGGTACAAAATGGTACACTAATTAGATGTATGTATGCAGTATTCACTGTTGAGGGCAGAAAAATGTGCAACAATACGACAAAAAAATCTGTATTTTTGTTAAACACCAGCAGGTGATTACTTTTGCTGGGACTTTCCCTGTATCTAGATTTGTTACAGATACAAAATAGTAGACTGCTTTGATGTAGGTATGTGGTGTGCACGTATGAGGGCAGACAAATGCACTACAGTCTGCTGAAAAAAACATATTTTTGAACAGCAGCAGGACACAACAGTGCAGCAGCAGGAGTGTTAGGAATGGTGTGCACTGATTTTTAGACAGTCTACACACAAATATAAGCAGCAGATGATTTCTGGAGGAAAAAAAACACAGAATTGCGCTGAAAAATAAGGTGATAAGGTGGTTCATAAAGTTCAGGCAGCTTGTTGATCTGTATGAGGCAACGAAAAGCTATCTGCCCCTCTCTGATGAAATGCTCAATAACGTGAATAGGAGGTTTATGTCATAATATTCTTCTCAGTGAGAACAACCAAAGCACTGCACTCCTGTCTGTCCACAATGCTGATGTGACTAGCAGTTGCCAATGGCACGCTGTGGTATAAGCAATTCACACGCACAGTCCGTCCTCTCTCTCTGAGTGCATGGATGAAATGAAGAGAGGCAAGATGGCTGCCGTTTATATAGGGGCTGTGACATCACAGGGGTCAATGAATGCTGATAGGCTGCATCTTGCATGTAATTCAGGGTCATCCCGCCTACTTCCCTTCCCGCCGTACTTTCCCGCCCTCCCATAATCCCCTGCCCCATGTACTCACATGTGGATCCGCCATTTTAAGTCTCCTTTAGCTGGGAACGCTGTAAAATGGAATTTAATGAAGCGATTTGCGAGATAGAATCGAGGCAATATTCGCATTTGTTGTGAATCGAATATTTCATGAAATTCTTAACGAATTCGGATTTGTCAGCTTCGATTCGCTCATCTCTATGTATTACCAATGGGGGAAACGCACCCACTTTGCCACGGTTTTATAAGCACATAGTTTTATGTATGATGTGCAACTTTTTCAAAAGTAGCAAATTTTTGAACAAAGGCCACTCAAGCTGGAACCACACACAGCTAGCCACAACATGTGGTATGGATTTATCTGTGTGATGGGTGCAGCATGCCCTGTTGGGGGTACAAACATATATTGAGTCTCCGGTGGCCAGATTCAGAAGTATCATTTGAAAACTGGGAAGCATTGCTACTCAACCCCTTAATGACGAGCACCGTAAATGTATGTCCTGGTGAGGTGGTACTTAACGCACCAGGACGTACATTTATGTCCTAAGCATAACCGCGAGCATCGGAGCGATGCTGGATCATGCGAGGCAGGTCCTGGCTGCTAATCGCAGCCAGGGACCCGCCCGTAAAGGCGGACACCTGCCATCCTTCGGATGTCCGCCTTCTGCAGCATCTGCAGCATCGCAGTCTCTAAAATGGATGATCGGATCACCTGCAGCACTGCCGCGGCGATCCGATCATCAAGCACGGCAGACGGAGACCAGAGCAGAAGATGACCAACAACCGACAAGTGCTGTGTCCTATACATAGCACTGAACAGGATTAGCAATTGAGTGATTGCTATAAATAGTCCACTATGGGGACTATTAAAGTGTAAAAAATTAAAGTAAAAAAAGAAGTAAAAAAAATTTGAAAAACCCCCTCCCCCAATAAAAACGTAAATTGTCCCATTTTCCCTATTTCACCCCCAAAAAGTGTTAACAAAATATTTTATATACCTGTTTGGTATTACCGCGTGTGTAAATATCTGAACTATTAAAATGAAATGTAAACAATACCGTATGGTGAACGGCATGAACGTAAAAATAAAAAAAAAGTCCAAAATAGATGCTTTTTTTTATAACAATTTATTCCCCAAAACATTTATAAAAAATTGATTAAAAGTTCTATATAAGCAAATATGGTATCAATAAAAAGTACAGATCACGGCACAAAAAATGAGCCCTCATACCGCCGCTTACACTCCTCCCATAGACATCTTAGCTGAGGACTGCCTACCATCATGGCTTCAGCACCCCAGACATCCGGTGCACGGAGCGAACTTCGCTCTGTGCCGGATGACTGGCGATGTGGGGTGGAGGCTCATGATGTCACGGCCATGCCCCCTTAATGCAAGTCTATGGGAGGGGGTGTGACGGCCATCTGCTCCCTCCCATAGACTTGCATTGAGGGTGTGTGGCCGTGATATCACGAGCGGTGCGTGACTGTGACGTCAGCACTCTAAACAAATGTGGGGTGCAGCAAGGAGCTTGTGGGGGTCCCCAGACATCAGACATCTTTTCCACTATCCTTTGATAAGATGTGTAGGGGTGGAGTACCTTTTAAACTTCTTCCTAGCTGGACAGGAGGTATACAATGTATATCTCCTGCTTAGCCCCAGTTCCTCCTCAGCTTAGAGCAGTGACTCCAGTTAAAAGAGTGATGAGAGTCGGGCTTCAATACAGTATACAGCAATGCGCTCTGCACCGCTGTATGCTATACAGCCAGCAGAGATAAGTAGTGATGTTATGCATCACTATTAACCTTCTTACACTCCGTGAGCTGGGCCCACTGCACCTAACTCTATTTATTATGCACAGCAAGCCAAGTCTATTTTTCCTAGCCAACTGTGCAAATCTCTGTGACAGTGACTATTGCACACTAACATTAACTGGTATGTATGAAGAAGCGCATACCTCTTCATATATTCTATACCAAAACTCACAGAGATGAATACATGACTCCGTATACGTTTTAATTATATTGAATAAAGGGATTTATGAGTATATACCCATTCAGAACAGTGCTTAAAGGGGTACTCCGCCCCTAGACATCTTATACCCTATCCTAAGGATAGGGGATAAGATGTCTGATTGTGGGGGTCCTGCAGCTGGGGACCCCTGCGATCTAGGCTGCAGCACCCCAGACATTTGGTGCACGGAGCAAACTTCGCTCCATGTCGGATGACTGGCAATGTGGGTCAGAAGCTTGTGACGTCACGATCAACGCCCCCTCAATGCAAGTCTATGGGAGGGGGAGTTATATCCATCATGCCCCTCCCATATACTTGCATTGAGGGGGCGTGGCCGTGATGTCACAAGCGGGGGTGAGCCATGATGTCACGAGCCTTTGGTGCTGCACCCAATGCTTTAAACGAATGCCGGGTGCCACAGGGAGTTGGGGATAGATAGGGGATAAGATGTCTAGGGGCGGAGTACCCCTTTAAAGAAACAAACCATATTTTCCATGAGCTTTTCCACAAGCTGCTTTAGATAAATAATCATTGGATAATTTTATTTTGCATTGGTGGCAGGTGGTGTTTGTTTTGTAGAAATGTTCAAGATTTAGTCAACATCAGCTGATTCCCTTTCTATCTACTGTATATAGAGGTGTAACTTAAAATTATAGGGCCTAAATGCAGTTCTGTCTACCATGTGCTATTTATAATACTGATTTGGGTGTAACTTCTGTTGCTATAGGGAATTTCCACTCATAACTTAGAGCACTTAGAGCAAATTGGTAGTTAATTTAAATTCTTTCTGACATTTTTCTGTTTTGTACTTTTTTTGAATGGGAAGCGTGTTGGTTGGTAATTTTAAACTGGCTTCCTAGAAATTGATTGTAAATGGTCATTTTATCCGCAGGTTCTCTCCATAACAAAGAGTCAGCTGCCGAGAAGCTGTGTTCTTGTACACTCTTCTGCAATGCAACAATTATATTGTACTTACATAAAACACTATTGTGCCCCTTGTATTTACTCTTCACATGATACTGATCCTATTGATACCCCAGAGTTTCACCATAAGTAATTGAGACAGATGAATGTTTACGGGTGATTTCTGTAACATGACTGTGCTTTTAGAAAAGACATGTAACTTGGGCCCCAATCTACAAAACAAATTAAATCCCTTCACATGATTTCTCTCAGCGCCAACCATGTATCTAATCAGTTAATTCTACACAAAAGGTCTTTACTTTTATTCTTGATCTGGTTGGTGAGTTGTGACACGTAGTCTAAACAAGAAGAGAAACATATTCCCCATAATGAAGTGTCCCTTACGATACCCAAATATATTTCTGAATTCTGATTTGCATACACCAAAAATGACAGAGAAATAATACACCTGAGTAATTGCATTTAATAAAGTGCCTGTCAGTGAAGGAACAGGCCCGAGTTCATGACAGATGATGAGGCAGAGCGCTGTTAGATTCTGTCAGCTAAACCTAAGGATGTTTGCAATGCAAAGTACCCAGGGTCATACATTAGCCTGCCAGATTGGATTGGTCCAGGGAATCTGGGTCACATTTAATCAGTGTTCACCCACAAGGCAGCTTATAACTATTCCTGTTACAGCTTATTTATAACATATAGAAGATAATGCCTGAGACCTGGCTGGTGCCATTCTTTTTTTCTAATTGAAATCCAAAAATACTTAATATTTAAACTTCTTTAAATTTGGAAATTATGTACACTTGTTTGGCCTTTCTCTTTTTTTTAAAGCGGTACTCTGGCGCTAAGACATCTTATCCTCTATGCAATGGATAGGGGATAAGATGCCTGATCGCGAGGGTCCCGCCGCTGGGGACCGCCGTGATCTTGCACGCAGCAACCCGTTAGAATCAGTCCCCGGGGCACGTTCACTTCGGGTCTGATTACTGGCGATCACGGGGGCCGGAGCATTGTGACATCACCGCTCCACCCCCGTGTGACATCACACTCCGCCCCCTGAATGCAAGCCTATGGGAGGGGGCGTGACAGCTGTCACACCCCCTCACATAGGCTTGCATTTAGGAAGCATGTCGTCACAAGGGGCGGGGCCGTGATGTCACAATGCTCCAACCCCCTTGATCGCCAGTAATCAGACCCGGAACATGCTCCGGAGACTGATTCTAGCGGGGTGCTGAGTGGAAGATCACGGGGGTCCCCAGCGGCAGGACACCCGCGATCAGGCATCTTATCCCCTATCCTTTGTATAGGGGATAAGATGTCTTAGTGCCCTTAAAGTTTTACTGTCATTTAAAAAAAAAAAAAAGTGATGATATGTCATAGAGATGTGTCAAAAGTTTTGATCGGCCAGGGCCTGGATGCTGTGAACCCCAATGATCACTAGAATGAGGTGAAATAAGCACTTAGTTCTCTCCCCATTTCTCTCCTTGCTGCAGGAGAGGGGCTCCATAGACTTTCTATAAAATCCATCTCCTGCAGCCAGGAAAGAGAGAAGGAGAAAAATGCTTAGCTGGTGGAAGTCTCAGCACCCAAACCTTGATTGATCAAAATTTTATTTGAACAGGGGCTGAACTGCGGTAATGTGACACCACCCTTAAACAGTCAATTGAGCCAACAGCTTCTGGTCCCATTTACTGTGCAGTGCAGGCACCAAACTGATCGGCAGGGGTGTCGGGTGTCAGCACCCTACTGATCAGTGATTAATGTCCTATGCTGTAGTTAGAACATCAATCATACTGGCTCAAAATAACTCTTTAAATTACAGTGACCCTTTAAAATTGATGGTTTATTGGATGTCCATAACTGTGAAGGGATAGCTCTTGGCATTACTGCCAATAAGCTGTCTAAAAGGGTTATATTTTTTTTTTACTAGCTCCATACTTTTATTAGTAGTTGTACAGACAAATCTCATTCACATTTATAGGAAAAAGGTGTAGTCAACTGTAATAATAAGCACAGCCAGTACTGTTCAGTGCCTAATAAACAATGATGGGGATGTTGCACTCACCACAATGTCTATATCAAAAAGCTGATCAGTGGGGTGCCAGGAGTCAGACTCCCTATCAATCTAATATTGATGGCCTGTCCTAAGCCAATCTTTTTAATGAAGGGGTCTGCTTGCTTCTGTATGGGGTTAATAATATTTCAATAAAGTAAGCACAAAATGAGGCACTATTATTGTGGGGGTACCAAAAATTGGAAAAAGAACTACTCCAAACAGAGAAGATGCTACCTCTAAATCCAAATCTTTCCCAGTGAGGATGCTATTATATGTAGTACTTTTGTTGTGCACATGTGAGTTTTTAAAAACACATGTTCTTGAACATCACTAACCAGTATCATTCACCAAAACAGGCTTTTCAAGAAAATGACATTTCAAGAAGCAGACATTTGCACATGCATTTTTGTTAGGTTTAAGACGCATTACAAAACATGTTTAATAGCATGGTACTGTGTTTTAATTGGGGTAATCATGGAAACTTTGCAATGGCCCCATCAATCTGTAAAAATGTCCCTATTCAAGGGGATTGTGAATGCTAGAAAAACACTGATATTAAAGGGGTTAGCCACTGTTTTTCTAGCATTCACGATCCCCTTGATTAGGGCAATTTTTACACATTTTACACATTAATGTGTCTTAGTGCCTCCTTTTGTGCTTACTTCACAGAAATATTATGAACCCCATAGAGTAGGCAAGTAGACCCCTTCATTGAGTAGGTATATAGGGAAACCCTTACTCACCCCTATTAGCCAGGGTCAGGGTTTTTGCTTAAAGTCCCATACAAGTCTATGGGAAATATATGTTACTGCATAACTTCCAAATGGCTGGAGATATTTTGATAATACTTGGTCACATGTTACTTATATGTCCACTTAAAATATAGGATAGTTAATTTAACCCTTAACTACCCCCATTTGTGAGGGTTGGAGTTTTTGTTTAAAGTCCCATGCAAATCAATGGGAAATGTATGTTCCCACATAACTTCCGTACGGCTGGAGATATTTCAATACCTGTTACACATATTAGTTATATGTCAAATGAAAAGATATGATAGTTAAATTAACCCTTACATAAAAGATATGGGACTTCCAGTACCTTACTCTACAAGCTCTGCTCTGCATCTCCTGGTGAATGTGTCAATCCGGCTTGCAAGCCACACTCCATCTCACAAAGAGAGGAGGCCGGGATAGGAGGTCGAGATATGAGGATGGGATATGAGGTCGGGATATGAGGTCAAGATAGGAGGATGGGATAGGAGATTGGGATATGAGGACAGGATAGGAGGATGGGATAGGAGGTTGGGATAGGAGGTCAGAATAGGAGGTCGGGATAGGAGGTCGGGATATGAGGACAGAATATGAGGAAGGGATAGGAGGTCGAGTTAGGAGGACGGGATAGGAGGTCGAGATATGAGGTGTGGATATCAGACAGGACGGGATATAAGGATGGGATATGAGGATGGGATATGAGGTTGAGATATGGGGAGGGGATATGTGGAGGGGATATGGGGTTGGGATATAGCAACAATATATGGGGATGGGATATGAAGACAACAGCTTCCTCCTTTGTTGATTTTACTCCCCAACAAGGATGAGGAAGGAAAAACCGGGCACCGCCGGGTACTCAGCTAGTATATATATATATATATATATATATATATATATATGCAGACCCACATTTATGAAGTAATATTATTTTACAGTAAAAATAAATATAGTCTACATACAATGATAAATTCCCTCCAAAAAAATTATCAGCCATGTTTTTTGTAGTTTTTTTTTTGTTGTCAGTCTACTTTTGTTTTTAAATCAGAGAAACATGATTTCAGGCATCCAAAGGAAAGCTGTTGAGGTGTGGTGCAGTACAAGATACAATACTGAAGGCTTAGTTTGGTGGAGATAACGGGGCATACACTATGTTCCAAGAGCGTTGAGCCAGATAGAACCAACAAGTCAAAGCATTTAATAGACTAGCGTATTGAAGAAAAGGACTAGGACAGCACATGGCAAGTACAGTAAATTTTAGTGAGGAAGACCTAATTATGACTCTGTAGTTCTGAATCCCCAATGAAAATATGCAACACATACTTCATGAACATGACCTTAGACTCAGTCACCCTAAACATGTCCTGTTATATTTCTGAACACTGACAGCAGAAAACACACTAGACGCATTAAACATTGTGAATTACTAAATGAAGCATAGCGCTTGACATGTTCCACATGATGTATGGATTCTGTACAGCACCTTAAATATTTATGATTTGTAAAGATTATGTATAGCTTGGCATATTCCTAAATTGGCTTTATTCCCAGCAGAAATATAAAGGTTTTGACTTCTTTTCCATTTTGCAGTGTTTTAAAAAAGTTCTCCCATGGGTCCTAATACACTCCTTCTCTATCAGGAAAGTATGAGATTCATATTCTCAGCATTATTTAGTTTTTGTTAATCAAAAATTAAAGCAAACTAAACACCTTCTGGAATTTACTTTATTCAAATTTATACTCCATTGACAGATGATATACTAGAGAAAATGGCAGACGGGTTGTCTGCAATGTTCATGAAAGTAGGTGTGTGGGTAATACAGGTCATAAACACAAGCAAACAAAGAGTCCAGCTTCAATCTCCAAACCACACCCTTCACTGTATGGACTGGCCAGAAGTGCAAATATCCTGTAATCTGCAGTGATGAAGCAAGAAATAAAAATCGGCCAGCAGCAGGTGAAGATGCAGGTGCTTACTTTAATTTAATCCCGATAAAATGCATTATAGAGGCAGATATAGAAACCAATGCGTTTTGAGTCTTAAGGACCCTTAATCATGGCATGATCGAGGCTCAAGTCTGCCTTGCTATACAAGAGGACTAGTAAGTCACTGATCAGGTTACATGTTTAAAACAAGTCTAGAGAGAGGAGAGTGGCTGGTAAGAGACCAAACTGAACAGGGAGACTGCAGAGAGACCACAAACACACTTCAGGTAAGCAGGTAAGTCTCAAGATTGTCTAATAGGCATTGCCCTCTCAATAAATCCTGCGCTTCTGTGGCTGCTCATACGGCATCCTTAGATATCTATACCAGCTCCTAGGTAATATAAATTTCCATTCTAATTGATGCTGCATACAGACATAAATTGTATTAAGCTGGTTAAAAGCAGTGGCCCTGTTTCCAGCCAAAAAAAGAGGGGTAGAAAAAAGAACCAGAAAAATTACACAAAAAAAATTACACAAAAAATTACATTTTTCCAAAATTTTTACAAAAGTGTGCACATTTTTAAGCCAAAAATTGGCATAAATTCAAGATTTACATTGATTTTAGAAAAAAAAATTAATAGACTGTGTCATCAAAAAAAATACCTATTTTTCAAATCAAGTTATTATACTAACCATTTTTAAGGATTTTTGGTGCTGTTTTTTTTTAATTTTCTATTTGACTATCTATATTTTATAATAATCTTAAAATGTTTCAGTTTCCATTCTGGCCACTAGGTCTAAAACTAAGCTAAGGCTTTCTGTTATGTACAGTTTATTTCCCAGTATTGTCTTTTGTCTCAGGAGTTCAGTTAAATGTGACACCAGTAGAGTGATAACACAATGGATCTACCACCATTCACAACAGAGATCAGTCTCCCATAACTGTAGAATGACCTCTGAAAAGGTCACAGAGAATGCTCAGCAGTGTCTCCAATTCATCTTATTGGGACAGTTTCAGTCTATTGTTGTCTATGTTCTTTTAGTCCTGCTGTAAAACATATCACTAAATGCTATTAAAATCAGCTCAGACAAGATGGCAGCCCTATAATAAAGTACAAAAAAATATTTACAATCAGAAAATAAAATCAAATTACAGAAAAAAAGGAAAAAATTATGTTTCCATAACTGTCTCTAATGAGGGTGAAAAAAAGGCTCTCAGAGCATGCTGGGAGTTGTAGTTTTGCAATAGTAGGAGGCACCCTGGTTGGGAAACACCATATCTGTCATTTCTTCTGAGGATTACATTAAAACAGAGATTTTTTTTTAAATATATCTAGGACAACAGTTTAATATGCTAAAATAAGAATTCTATTTATTCTATATATGCCAAAAAAAAAAAAACATAAAAATTGATAATTTAACAGCACTGACAGGGCCCTTGACAGTGCAGTAACAGTATAAATTAATTCTTAGTACCATAAACACTTGTATTGCACAGGGATAATAATCACTGCTACAGTAGAGCTAAAAATATCTCATTAAAAAAGTTCCATAATCCATCAAGAAATCAACAATCTTTGATGAAAAATAGTCCGACAGTATTAGTAGAATAAAATGTCTGGTACTATGTTCTTGCACCCAGAACACCTATGGTGTGAGCTGTTGGTGCAGACCTCACTGGAAGCTGATGGCTTGCCGTTCTCTTTAATAGATCGTGCAAACATACATGGTTCTTGCACACAGCAACCTGTTTTTGGGGGCATGGGAAAGGGACATTTTTCTCTCACAAACCTACCCACAGGTGGACAAGGTCCACCTGTGGGCAAGGTACATTGACGACATCATTTTTGTGTGGAAGGGATCAGCTGATGAACTTCAGACATTCATTGATGCTCTAAATATTAATGAGCGCAATATCAAACTCACATACAAATTTGGCAGGCAAAACATGGAATTTTTGGATATCTTATTCCATGTTGATGACCAAGGCGTTCTCCATTCTGATCTCTACAGAAAACCAACTTCTACAAATGCCCTCCTTCATGCCAACTCTTCCCATCCAACCAAACTAATACAGAGTATTCTGACCGGGCAGTTCCTACGAATTCGCCGGATCTGCTCCACCATGGAAACATTTGAATGTAGAGCCAAAGAATTAAGTATGAGATTTAGAGAGCGAGGCTACAACGAAAGATGCATCAGGAAGGCATACAAACGGGCCAAATATACGAATCGTGACCTTCTCCTCCAGACCAAACCCCCAAAAGGACGGGACAACCAGGTGAGGTTCATTACTATGTATCACTCACAATCAGACCAAGTTCGCAATATCTTGGCAAAGCACTGGGACATCCTATGCTTAGACCCCACATTGTCACTGTATCTGCAACCACATCCCTCCATTACGTATAAGAGGGCACCGAACCTCAGGGATATGCTCGTCCATAGCCATTATGGGGGCAAACAACCACCAAAACTATTTGGATCCAAAGGTCCACAGTGGGGATGTAAACCATGTGGATCCTGTGTGGCATGCCCGAATATTCTCCTAAGCAATAGCTTCCTTGATTCCAGTGGGATAAAAGAATATAAGATCACACATGCAATCACATGCAATACAGTCGGTGTCATATATTATGCTACCTGTCCCTGTAATTTGGTTTACATAGGCCTCACTTCAAGAGAATTGAAGAGAAGGGTGCGTGAGCATGTCTTGGGGATTATATCAGCCAAGGAAGAAGAAGATCTATCTAGACTTACTACAATTCCACGCCATTTCAAACTTCAGCATTCATGTGATCCCACAAATCTACAGGTAAGAGGCATAGACAGGATTTTTCTAAGCCCTCGTGGAGGAAACTGGAAAAAACTTCTAGCCCAAAGAGAAACACAGTGGATCCACCGCTTGAAAACTTTACATCCACTTGGTTTGAATGAGAATTTGTCCTTTGCTCCATTTTTATAATACCTGATTCCATCCTCCTTCATGCGCTTGTTGAATTTATTACTCTTATATTTCTCTTGATCGGATACCTCTAGTGTTGTGACTAACCGTTAGGTTGTTCACTTTTTAATTTATATTATCTGTTTTTAATTTTTCTTTCCTTTCCTCTTTTGTCTAGTTTTGAGAGTTGGAAGCCTGTCTTGAATAACCGTTCTTTGGGAATCCTGTTCATGTTTTGTCTATCATGATCGCATACATCCATTTTTTCCCCTTCTCCCCCCCCCCCTCTTTTTTTGAACATTGTTTTATAATATCTCTGAAGGGTGCCAGACCATAACCTTACTTCTAAAAAATATAATTTTTTAATAATTTTTATTCTTATATGATATTCATTGTGTATTAAAAATATTACATATGTTTTTCTTTGCATATATTGTCCACATATGCACATATTTGCACGTTTTGCACTTTATTCATCTCTACTATATACGCATGCACGCGTATGTTTACATACACACGAGTGACATATCTTATGTCATGACCCACTTGTACCATTCACATATGCCTTTGTGCACATTACTCATGTATACTATTTCTACACATATCTTTATTTTCACACACTTATTAGTTGCTTATTCATACAATTAAATATACATCCTCTAATTATTTATTTCACTGTCCTTTTATCAATTTCTTTATAAATCAATCTGTTTTATTATAATTTATATACCCCATGAATTTGGTCACTAATTTATTTATCCTATATATTTATTTGTACTATAAGATATTAATCACACATACTATGGGGTTTTACTGTTCCCCATCTGCTATTGATTTAATTCTTTGATTTCTTTCATAATATTTTTATTTTTATATATATATATATATATATATAACATATATATATATATATATATCATGATTATTTTATTATATATATATATATATATATTTTTCCACCACACATTTAATCCATCTATTATTAATTTTTTACAATTTTTAATAATTTGATTATGTTTAATATTAATTTTTCTTCTTTATTACTTTTAGGTATAATCATTATTTTATTTCCCTTTTAAATTTACTTTTGGTTGTTGGTCTTTTATTTATTATATTCGTATGCTTTACTATGCATTCACTATCACTTGTCACTTCTTGTCACCTTTATTTTATCACTAGTTTATTTGATTACTCACCTGGTGGTTTGCTGTATTGTTGGTGTTAGGTTTCTGCGCTTGCGACTACTGTTCGCTATCAATAAAGTTAAAAAAAATTTCCGGCTAAGACCCTATCATGTGACTACACTTAGCGGTCACATGATATGCTGTCAATGCAGCCGTGTTGGAGATCTCTGGCTGCGCCCATTTGGTTGTGTTCCCAGAGATCTCGTGCTGACAGGTCATGTGACCGCAGAATGCGGTCATGTGACATGTCACCATCACGGACGCACTGGAGACTTCCGGTTGCGCCTGCGCACTATAGGGATTCCTGCGTTCCACGCTGGAAAGCACGCCACGGAGATATGTGCTCACATGCACAATAGGAAGTGAGGTTAGTGGTAGCACCTGTGTGTTAACTACGGGCTATGCTACAATTGGAGTATATAGATGCCGATCATAATAGTGAGGATCCCATTGGTTAGGGCAGGATATAAAGGTTACAGACTCTCTCAGGTTAGTCACGCCCCCTGAAGAAGCGGCATAACAGCGAAACGATCGTTGGGGTTCAGGTGTAGGTATGGTTTGGCACCCTTTATTGCATATTTTTGGCAGGCATCACCCTTGTATCCTACCAGCTATTGTGGCATTTATTCCTTATACTTCTATATTTTGATGTATTTGTGTCCTACCATTGTCCTATACCTTTGTATGTCCACCAGTGCCTATTTATTCCCTCTTTTTTCAAATTTTAATATATTTTTTATCACTAAATTGTATTAATAAAGATTGATTTTGTATATTCTATTATCTTGCTGTTTATTCTGTGGTATGGTTCTCTTTTCGGTGTTATAATTACAATCACATACCTTTACCTACTATATATGTAGGGTTATATGTACCTTTGGTGACATCAGTCTCCCATAACTGTAGAATGACCTCTGAAAAGGTCACAGAGAATGCTCAGCAGTGTCTCCAATTCATCTTATTGGGACAGTTTCAGTCTATTGTTGTCTATGTTCTTTTAGTCCTGCTGTAAAACATATCACTAAATGCTATTAAAATCAGCTCAGACAAGATGGCAGCCCTATAATAAAGTACAAAAAAATATTTACAATCAGAAAATAAAATCAAATTACAGAAAAAAAGGAAAAAATAATGTTTCCATAACTGTCTCTAATGAGGGTGAAAAAAAGGCTCTCAGAGCATGCTGGGAGTTGTAGTTTTGCAATAGTAGGAGGCACCCTGGTTGGGAAACACCATATCTGTCATTTCTTCTGAGGATTACATTAAAACAGAGATTTTTTTTTAAATATATCTAGGACAACAGTTTAATATGCTAAAATAAGAATTCTATTTATTCTATGTATGCCAAAAAAAAAAAAAAACATAAAAATTGATAATTTAACAGCACTGACAGGGCCCTTGACAGTGCAGTAACAGTATAAATTAATTCTTAGTACCATAAACACTTGTATTGCACAGGGATAATAATCACTGCTACAGTAGAGCTAAAAATATCTCATTAAAAAAGTTCCATAATCCATCAAGAAATCAACAATCTTTGATGAAAAATAGTCCGACAGTATTAGTAGAATAAAATGTCTGGTACTATGTTCTTGCACCCAGAACACCTATGGTGTGAGCTGTTGGTGCAGACCTCACTGGAAGCTGATGGCTTGCCGTTCTCTTTAATAGATCGTGCAAACATACATGGTTCTTGCACACAGCATGATGCTGATTAATACTGGATGTTCAGATCTAGATGCTATAGAAGATTGCCGATGATAGACGGAAAGATCTTGCAGTAGTTTATGATGCTTTATGCTGGAACCTACCTCAGTAATGTCAGCATACTGTATGAAATATATATATATATATATATATATATATATATATATATATATATATATATATATATATATATACATATTGTAACAACAAGAAACAAAAGCTTTCTGCACTCACCGCAAGGCTTCTGACTCGATGCTCCTACACAGAGATGCTGATGGACCTGGATAGCACGGGATGCGTAGTGCTCAGAGGCTATTACCTGCAATTTCACGCAGTATGAACTTCTTCTAGCCATACTGCGTGAAATTTCTGGTAATAGCCTCTGAGCGCTACGCATCCCGAGCTATATAGGTCCGTCAGCATCTCCGTTAGGAGCTTAGAGTCAGAAGCCTTGCGGTGAGTGCGGAAAGCTTTTGTTTCTTGTTGTTACAATATTTCTGACACATCTATTTGCTGATTATTTCCAGCACCTCCGCTGAGTCCATTACCAGTGTCTTTATTGCTGCACTGCTTCCGGATGGTGAATTCACCTTAGTTAACTCTTGATTTACCCCTAGCTGGAGGTGCCATGCTAAGAATTATTTTTACATATATATATATATATATATATATATATATATATATATATATATATAGATAAAAAATTGTATTCAGTGTATATATATATATATATATATATATATATATATATATATATATACATACTGCTCAAAAAAATAGAGGGAACACTTAAACAACACAATGTAACCCCAAGTCGATCACACTGTCCAATAAATTTCACATGCTGTTGTGCAAATGGAACAGGCAACAGGTGGAAATTATAAGCAATTAGCAAGACCCCCTTATAAAAGAGTGGTTCTGCAGGTGGTTACCACAGACCACTTCACAGTTCCTATGCTTCCTGGCTAATGTTTTGGTCACTTTTGAATGCTGGCTGTGCTTCAACTCTAGTGGTAGCATGAGACAACCCATGAGTTTACAAGCCACACAATTGACTCAGGTAGTGCAGCTCATCCAGGATGGCACATCAATGCAAGCTGTGGCAAGAAGGTTTGCTGTGTCTGTCAGCATAGTGTCCAGAGCATGGAGGCACTACCAGGAGACGGGCCAGTACATCAGGAGACGTGGAGGAGGCCCGTAGGAGGGCAGCAACCCAGCAGCCGAACCGCCACCTCCGCTTTTGTGCAAGGAGGAGCAGGAGTAGCACTGCCAGAGCCCTGCAAAATGACCTTCAACAGTCCACAAATGTGCATGTGTCTACTCAAACGGTCAGAAACAGACTCCATGAGGGTGGTATAAGGGCCGGACATACACAGGTGGGGGTTGTGCTTACAGCCCTTCACCATGCAGGATGTTTGGCATTTGCCAGAGAACACCAAGATTGACAAATTTGCCACTGGCGCACTGTGCTCTTCACAGTTGAAAGCAGGTTCACACTGAACACATGTGACAGACGTGACAGAGTCTGGAGGTGCCATGGAGAACATTCTGCTGTCTCCTCCAGCATGACCGGTTTGGCGGTGGGTCAGTAATGGTGTGGGGCGGAATTTCCACACAACCCACCATGTGCTTGCCATAGGTAGTCTGACTGCTAATAGGTACCGAGATGAGATCCTTAGACCCCTTGTGAAACCATATGCTGTTGCAGTTGGCCCTGGGTTCCTCCTAATGCAAGACAATGCTAGACCTCCTGTGGCTGGAGTGTATCAGCAGTTCCTGCAAGAGGAAGGCATTGATGCTATGGACAGGCCTGCCCGTTCCCCTGACCTGAATCCAATTGAGCACATCTGGGACATCATGTCTCACTCCATCCACCAACGCCACATTGCACCACAGACTGTCCAGGAGTTGGCGGATGCTTTAGTCCAGGTCTGGGAGAACATCCCTCAGGAGACCATCTGCCACCTCCTCAGGAGCATGCCCAGGCATTGTAGGGAGGTCATACGGGCACTTGGAGGCCACACACACACACATTGAGCCTCATTTTGACTTGTTTTAAGGACATTACATCAAAGTTGGATCAGCCTGTAGTGTGGTTTTTCCACTTTGATTCTGAGAGTGACTCCATATCCAGACCTCCATGGGTTGATAAATTGGATTTCCATTGATAATTTTTGTGTGATTTTGTTGTCAGCACATTCAACTATGTAAAGATGAAAGTATTTCATACGATTAGTTCATTCATTCAGATCTAGGATATGTTATCTTAGTGTTCCCTTTATTTCCCTATATAAATTCTTCCTGCAGCTTGCTTGAAAAAGGCTTGTCAGCCGAAACGTCGCATTGTATATCATGATGCAATAAAGACTTTGTAGCTTGCACTTTAAGCTGGACCTCGTGGGTGCTGTTTCCAAGAAGAGGAAGAATTTATGTGGATCCAGTTTGGCACACTGGGGGTTACGCTGCACCACACCTAAGCCATCCTGTGCTGAAGTTACCACAGTGATTTCTGTATATATATATATATATATATATATATATATATATATATATATATATATCAAATTTATCAAAACCTGTCCAGAGGAAAAGTTGATGAGTTGCCCATAGCAACCAATCAGATCACTTCTTAATTTTTTTAAAAGGCCTCTAAGAAATGAAAGAAGCGATCTGATTGGTGGTTATGGGCAACTCAGCAGCTTTTCCTTTGGACAGGTTTTGATAAATCTCCCCCTAAGTGTCTAAATATTGTAGGGGACAGAAATATTATTACAAATGCCTGGTAGCGTATAACAATGGATAGAGACATGTCCGCAACTGTATATTCCAGTCCACAGCGAGATACTCCACATAAAAGATAAAATAACGATGCATTTTATAGTAACAGAAATAAACCTATTGTTATATAAACAAGAAAATTAATAAGGGGATTAATAAAGCATAATAAAAAAAAATCTATAAATAGAAAAACCATAAAATAAAAATAGAATAATTGAAAAGCAGGGCAACACAACAGATAGCGTATTGATGACTACATTATTACATTACTATGCTCCATGTAATGTAGTAATCAAGACACGAAACACGTCTAACATAGCAGCATAAAGCACCATAAACTATTGTGGACTTAAAACACTGCATTTGCAAACCTTTACTATTGGAAGTTCTGGCTTGGCACCCTCTGGTATCAAAAGGATACCAGTAAGCATCTGGATTCTGGACCACACCATTTTTACTCCATACCCAGATTCTGCAGGATCTTCCTGTCCATCATTGGCAATCTCCTAATCAGGGCCGGACTGGGGATAAAACCCAGTTCTGGAAATTATTGCATACTCGCCCCACAGTACTGTGTCATTGTGCCAGCCAATGGCTGGTGTCACTATATATATATATATATATATATATATATATATATATATATATATATATATATACACACGCATATCTGTATTGAAGGGGTATTCCAGGATTCTTTTTTATTCGACTATGCAGGGGCTGTAAAGTTAGTGTAGTTCATAATATAGTGTCTGTACCTGTGTGTGACAGTTTCTCACAATTCTTATGTCAGTTTTACCCCAATGTTTATTTTTATCAGCATACAAAATTACTGTTGTCTCAGATTTTTCCCAGGTTGCAATGCGGCCGAGACCTGATTCACTAGTCAGCTGATGACAGGGAGCCTGTCTGCTTCAATGGGTGGAGAGATCGCTTGGTGGGAGAGAGATGAATCTGCAACTAATGCAACAGCTGATTGAAAACCACAGGTCTTTTAAATGGATGCAGCTCATTTATGTTTCAGTGGGTGGGGTACTGATGTGTGGGAGGGAGGAAAATTTTATTATGGGATTTGTTGTCAAAAAAAGGAATCAAACAGGAAATACCAGTTCACAAAAAGCTAGCCACAGTGTTATAATAATCTCATGACATAGCCATTTAGTCTCTAGACAAGCGCAGATCCTTCCTAAGCATGTCCATTACTGTCTGCCAGGTACATGCTAAAATCCCCTTATGGTGGATAACCCCTTTAATCTGTCTATATATAAAGATGTGTGTGTCACAGAAGGAATACACCACTACTTCGCCAAAAGTTTTCAATAAAATGGTGCCAACATCCAGGACCAAATCTTAGTCCACAGATTCAAAACGTAAAATGGCGCAGCACTCCATTATAGTAAAAAATAAATAAATGGTGGCGATGCTTGAAAAAGGTTCTATGGAGGAACTGAAGTATTGCATATGAAAATCCAGTATACCGAGACCAATATTACCAATAATACCAGAATACAAATATTATTACCATACATATTACCATCATATTGTTACTGGCCTAATTGTGTATACTGAGACCAACATTACCAATAATACTACATACAAAGAGGAATATTATCACCATACAAGTTACCATCATATGTTTACTTATCAAATCCTGTATACTGAAACCAATGTCTCTGATAAAACCAGAATACATGGGACAAATAATACCCCCACCCCATGACCACTACCACCACAGAATGACTAATATCCCCATACTTACTAAAAAGATCCGCTATGCAAAGACCAAGATTTACCCCATACAGTTACATATACAGGTATGCACAGGTAGGCAATGACACTACACAGGATCTCCAGACTATATAAGTGCTTACAGTTACATCCAGTAAATCACAGTTGACATCTTCTTTGATCAGAGTCATTCCTTTTTACTTTTCTTCTCCATCTGTCCTGGGCATCATGGAGACTTCTCTCAGGCCAAGACTTATAACTGCAGAATCTTCCAGACAAACATTTTAGTCTCCTCACTTCAGCACCATCCTCACTTCTATACTAACTTCCCATTAATATTGCCCCATAATAGTAATAGTAATAGTGTGTGCTCCCTTATAGCAGGCCCTCTCTGTGCCCCCGTACAGTAGTAAGGCCCCTTCTGTGCCCCCATACAGTAGTTAGACCCCCTCTGTACCTTGATGTAGCAGTTAGGCCCCCTGTGCTCCCACACAGTAGTAAGCCCTCCTCTGCACCCCCATATGGCAGTTAGACCTTCTCTGTGCTCTCCATATAGCACTTTGGCCCCTTCTGTGACCCCATATAGCAGGTAGATCCTCCCTCCATCTTAGCTGGGCAAATTTTCCACCTATTTATATTAGGTTGGTAGGCAGGTTTCTTTTCCCAATAAAAAAAAAAAAAAAAACTTACCTTCCACCATACCCACGCAGAGCCGTTCTGTCCGGTGCAGTAGCGTCCACACATAGCGTAGGCGGCATGATAACGTCATATCATAGCGCCACCCATGCTATAACACAGATATCCTGCATGCCCAGAGTCAGTGAGTGGAGTGAGTGGCGGGACTGGGAACTAATAGCTCTTAGCGCCGCCACTCTGTGGCCGTTACATACAAGGTCCTGATACTAGTGTAAGGACCTTGTATGCTAGTGCAAGTCGCCGGCTGCTGCCGGTATTCTGGTAAGCCAGTCCAGCCCGGCTCCTATACCATCAAAGTCTGTACATCCAGTACTAATCAACATCACGCTGTGCGCACAAACCAGGTAGGTTTGCATGATCTATCAAAGAGAGCAGCAACCCCGAACGTCAGCATTCGGCAGTGGCTTACTGCCAGAATTGCTGTCATCTTCCAATGAGGTTTGCACCAACATCTCGCCCCATAGGTGTGCTGGGTATAAGAACCGGGATACCTGTACACACCACTCGGGTGAGTGGTACATAGTACCAGACATTTTTAATTATACTAATACTATTGGACTATTTTTCATCAAGACTGTTGATTTCTTTATGGACTATGGAACTTTTTTAATGAGATATTTTTAGTTCTACATAGCAGTTATTATTATCCTTGTGCACTACAAGTGTTTATGGTACTAAGAATTCATTTAAACTGTTACCACACTGGCAAGGACCCTGTCAGTGCTGTTATATTATAAATTTTTATGTTCTTTTTTTTTTTTTTGGCATACATAGAAATGAATAGAATTGTTATTTTAGCATATTCAACTGTTGTCCTTGATATTTTAGACCTTGAGTGCCAGTTCTGATTTAGTCCTTTATTTTTGTTTACACCTGAAGTATAGGTGTGTTACTAGCTAGCCTGGTCCTATTCATTGTGCCTTTGGGTCAGAGAGCTATCCCTAATTATGTGCTCTTTTAAAGAGTTTTTTAACACTTGACCTTTACTTTTTTATTTTTTTATTAAGCTTAAATGGGCACTGTCAGATTCAATATATTTTTATATGTTGTACATCTTGGCAAAGCATGAACCTTTCTAATATACTTTATAAAAATAATGTTATTTCCTTTTTATAGAAATCATGATAAAAAAAACAACATTAACCCCTTGAGGACGGAGCCCATTATAACCCTAAGGACGGGAGCATTTTTTGCACATTTGACCACTGTCACTTTAAGCATTAATAACTCTGGGACGCTTTTACCTTTCATTCTGATTCCGAGACTGTTTTTTCGTGACAAATTCTACTTTATGTTAGTGGTAAATTTTTGTTGATACTTGCATCATTTCTTGGTGAAAAATTCCAAAATGTTATGAAAAAAATGAAAATTTAGCATTTTTCTAACTCTGAAGCTCTCTGCTTGTAAGGAAAATAGACATCCCAAATAAATGATATATTGATTCACATTTACAATATGTCTACTTAATGTCTGCATCATAAAGTTGACATGTTTTTACTTTTAGAAAACATCAGAGGGCTTCAAAGTTCAGCAGAAATTTTCCAATTTTTCACATTTTCAAAATCAGAATTTTTCAGGGACCAGTTCAGTTTTGAAGTGGATTTGAAGGGCCTTCATATTAGAAATACCACATTAATTACCCCATTATAAAAACTGCACCCCTCAAAGTATTCAAAATGACATTCAGAAAGTTTGTTAACCCTTTTGGTGTTTCACAGGAATAGCAGCAAAGTGATGTTGAAAATTCAAAATCTTCATTTTTTACACTTGCATGTTCTTGTAGCCCCAGTTTTTGAATTTTACAAGGGGTAATAGGAGAAAAAGCCCCCCAAAATTTGTAACCAAATTTCTCTTGAGTAAGGAAATACCTGATATATGTATGTGAAGTGCTCGGCGAGCGCAGTAGAGGCCTCAGAAGGGAAGGAGAAACATTGGGATTTTGGAGAGTGAATTTTTCTGAAATGGTTTTTGAAGGGCATGTCACATTTAGGAAGCCCCTATGGTGCCAGAACAGCAAAAAAAAAAAAAAAAAAACACATGGCATACTATTTTGGAAATTACACCCCTCAAGGCAAGTAACAAGAGGTCCAGTGAGCCTTAACACCCCACAGGTGTTTGATGACTTTTCGTTAAAGTCGGATGTGTAAATGAAAAAAAAAGTGCAGTTTCTTTTCCCAAATTTGCCATTTTTACAAAGGGTAATGGGAGAAAATGCCCCCCAAAATTTGTAACCCCATCTCTTCTGAGTATGGAAATACCCCATGTTAGGGCGTAAAATGCCCTGCGGGCGAACTACAATGTTCAGAAGAGAAGGAGTCACATTTGGCTTTTGGAAAGCAAATTTTGCTGAAATGGTTTTTGGGGGGCATGTGGCATTTAGGAAGCCCTATGGTGCCAGAACAGCAAACAAAAACCACATGGTCTACTATCTTGGAAACTACACCCCTCAAGGAACGTAACAAGGGGTACAGTGAGCCTTAACACCCCACAGGTGATTGACAAACTTTCGTTAAATTGGGACGTGAAAATGAAAAATTAGATTTTTTTATAAAATTTATTTTTATTTTTAGAAATGCTAGAACAGACAAATCTTATGAATTCCATCAGATGCAAATTCCATCAAAATACCAATTTTACAATTCACCCCTTTAGACCCCCCCCTTCCCCCCGACCACCCGTGAGCAAAAATAAATAGATAAATAAATAATAATAAAAAAGGGACTTATACCCTCAGATATTCCTTTTTTAGTCCGGCCCACCATTCTTGAACATGCAGTGGCTCAGTTGAAATCCATTTTCGACCCAGAGTTAATCCCCCATAGAAAAAGCCCAAAGCAACCTTTTTTCTAATTTGGTACCCTCTAATATTTACCAGGTCCTCCCCCAAAATTGCTGAGACCACAGCTGGTTCCACACTAACCTTCCATTCTTTTTCCATTCTTATGCAAATATTTGACCAAAATTTTCGCACTTCCTCACACTCCCACATCATGTGCAGAAAACCAACCCCGTCCTACCCACATTTTGGGCACATACAAAGCTAGTCTTCCCGATTTTTTCATGAAATAAGAAGTATAATATAATCTATATATGATATTATATTGTATCATCTTATGATTATTATTTTTTGTAATTGAGTTCATTCTTAAGTATATTCTTTTCCATTGTTATTACCCCCAATTCCCTCTCCCACTTCTTTCTACTAAAATGTTCTGGTACATTTTTGGCTTTATTTCTAATTTCTCCATACACCACTGAAAGTACTTTTTTTTTATCACTCCGCCTATTAGTTTTTGGATTAAAGTGTCTCCACTCGTGATCACCAGCCCTTCCTTGATCAATTTCATAAATGTTTCTCTAATTTTCAGATATTCCAACCATCCTCCACCTCCCAGTCTAGTTTGTCCCCCCAACTCCTCCCATGATACAAATTTCCCATTATACCAAAAATCCTTAATAATTTTTATCCCGGAACTCCTCATCCTCTCAAACTCCGTACTTCTTAGTTCCACTGTGAAGTGTTTATAATCCCAGATTGTGCTATGTTCCAAAATACCTTTAATCCCTAGTGTTTGTTTTAATATTTTCCATGATTTCCTTAATTGTATAAAAAGTTTATTATTCTCTAATCCTGTACTCGTGCCCGTGCCCTTCCCCCCTGCCTCTAAAAATTGATAGGTATCATCATAAATTCCCTGTTGAGATTTAATAATGTGTCTAAAAAAATCCACTTCACCCCATCTGTTAATAAAATAGATCTGTGAAGCCAAAAAGTACCCTCTAATACTATCCCCCACCCCCACCGTGATCTCTATTGCGGCGTGGTCGGACAGACTCCGGGTCAGGTATCTAATCTTTTTTATCTTGTCCAGGCTATGAAAGTTACCAATGGCGACATCAATTCTGGACAAAGTCTGGGAGGTTTTGTTCCAGCAAGAAAATCCCCTCTATCTGGATATTGCATACGCCAGACATCAATCCAGCCCAATTGTCCACATAATTTAGCTATTAGGGTAACCCCCCCCCCCCTCAATTTAACTTTGTTGACCCGGTATCTGTCCAACTCCTCCAAGAACACACAATTAACACCCCCTGTGCGAATATAGGACATTCTCTTCTGTTAGACCCAAATTCATATAATTTCTGCAGTACCCAAGACGTATAGGGTGGGGGTATATAAACAAAAGCAAGAATACAAACTAAATTACCCAATTTCCCATAAAGAAATACAAATCTCCCCTGTTCATCTATTAATTTCCCATATAATTCCCACTGAATACTTTTATGAAAAAATACTGAGACCCCTCTAGACTGGGAAGTAAAATATGAATGATAGCTACATCTCCACCAGCTCCTATCCAAGACAGAAACGGATTCCCTAGTTAAATGAGTCTCCAACAGCCCTACTACACACGTTAGAGAATTTTTTATTACCCCAAACACCGCCATCCTTTTCACTCTATCCCCCAACCCCCTAACATTCCATGCAATTAATCTAATCCCATTCATTCATATAGGCATTTAATGACCAGTACGGGAGAAGCGGCAAGAGAAAAAAACAAAAAACAAAAGAAAAAACAGCAGCCCTTTTTTGCTCACGGGTAACCCCTCCCCCTAAACTTCCCCCATCCCCCCCCCTTACCCCACCCCTTCAGTCTGCCCAAACTGGCAAGCCTCTATCCTAGCATGATTTATTCCCCCCCGGTCACCTTAACAAAACAACATCATCATTTTCATTTTAACCCCTGCGCGTCCATCCATCCCACTGCCTCTTCAGCTCCTGTCAAAAAAAATAGTCTCATTGTTGTAAATCACACGTAGTCTCGCTGGAAACATTAAAGCAAATTTAACACCATTCATAGTAAGCCTCCTCTTAACCTCCGCAAAGGACATCCTCAGTTTTTGTGTCTCATAGGCGTAATCAGGAAACAACATAATTTTTTTCCCCTCATAGTTCACATCTTTTTTCTTGCGGGCCGTCATCAAAACATTATCTCTGTCCTGATCATTTAACATTTTCATGATTATCGTCCGGGGTCTCCCCCCAGGCGGGGGTAACTGGGACGGGATCTTGTGTGCTCTTATAATTGCAAACTGGGGCGACAGATTTTCCCTCCCACATTGAGAGATCAGCCATTTCTGCATAAATTCCACCATGTTTTTGCCCTCCACCCCCTCTGGGATCCCGACCACTCTTAAATTACCCCTCCTAGCACGATCTTCTAATTCAATCATTTTTTTGTTACGCATTTTATTTTCTACTGCTATTCGCTGCACCTCCTTTTTTAAGTTATGCACCTCATCCTCCACTCCGGAGACTCTAGTTTCCACCTCTACGCACCTTTCCCTAATTTTTTTCAAATCTTCCCGCATTAAATTAATGTCTACTCCAATTAAATTTTATTTTTAACACTAAAATGCTGGTGTTACCCCAAACTTTTCATTTTCACAAGGAGTCATAGGAGAAAATGTCCCACAAAATTTGTAACCCCTTTTCTCTAGAGTAAGGAAATACCTCATATGTGGATGTAAAGTGATCTGAGGATGCACTAGAGGGCTCAGAAGGGAAGGAGCGACATTGGGCTTTTGGAGAGTGAATTTTGCTGAAATGGTTTTTGGGGGCATGTCACATTTAGGAAACCCCCATGATGCCAGAACAGTAAAAAAAAAAAAAAACACATGGCATACTATTTTGGAAACTAAACCCCTCACAGAATGTAATAAGGGGTGCAGTGAGCATGTACACCCCACTGGCATTTGACAGATCTTTGGAAAAGTGGGCTGTGGAAATGAAAAAGTACATTTTTAATTTTTACGGACGACTGTCCAAAAAATCTGTCAGACACCTGTGGGGCGTAACTGCTCACTGCACCCCTTGTTACATGCCGTGAGGGGTTTAGTTTCCAAAATGGGGTCACATGTGGAGGGGGTCCACTGTTCTGGCACCATGGGGGCTTTGTAAACACACATAGCCTTCAATTCCAGCTTAATTCTCTCTCAAAAAGCCCAATGGCGTCCCTTCTCTTCTGAGCATGGGAGTTCGCCCGCAGAGCACTTTTCATCCACATATGGGGTATTTATATACTCAGAAGAAATGGGGTTACAAATTTTGGGGGGCTTTTTTCCTATTACCCCTTGTGAAAATGAAAAATTTGGGGTAACACCAGCATTTCAGGGGAATTTTTATTTTTTTTCATGTCCAACTTAAGCGAAAATTTGTCAAAGGCCTGTGGGTTCTTAAGGCTCACTATACCCTTTGTTACATTCCGTGAGGGGTGTAGTTTCCAAAATGGGGTCACATGTGGGTGTTTTTTTTTTTTTGCGTTCATATCAGAACCGTTGTAACGATCAGCCACCCCTGTGCAAATCACCAATTTAGGCCCAAATGTACATGGCGCTTTCTCACTCCTGATCCATGTAGTTCATCCGCAGAGCATTTTATGTACACATATGGGGTATTTCCGTACTCAGAAGAAATAGCGTTCGAAATTTTGGGGTCTTTTTCTTCTTTTACCTTTTGTGAAAATGAAAAGTATGGGGCAACACCAGCATGTTAGTGTAAATATTTGAATTTTTTTACACTAACATGCTGGTGTAGCCCCCAACTTTACCTTTTCATAAGTGGTAAAAGGAGAAAAATCCCCCCAAAATTTGTAATGCAATTTCTCCCGAGTACGGAAATACCCCATATGTGGCCCTAAACTGTTGCCTTGAAATACCGGGCTCTGAAGTGAGAGAGCGCCATGCGCATTTTTGGCCTAAATAAGGAATTTGCAATAGGTGCGTACCCTGTTACAAGTATGGGGCTTGTCTCCACCAAAACCCTACAGCAGTGTTTCCCAATCATGGTGCCTTCAGCTGTTGCAAGACTCCCAGCCTGCCAGGACAGTCTATGGCTGTCCGGCAATACTGGGAGTTGTGGTTTTGCAACAGCTGGAGTCTCCGTTTAGGAAACACTGCCATATGAGACGTTTTTCCTTTTTATTGGGGGGGAGGGGGGACGTGTAAGGGCGTGTATATGTAGTCTTTTACTTTTTATTATTTGTTAGTGTAGTGTAGTGTAGTGTAGTGTTTTTAGGGTACATTCACACAGGCAGGGGTTCACAGTAAGTTTTCCACTGGGAGTTTGAGCTGCACCGGAAAATTTGCCACAGCTCAAACTTGTAGAAGGAAACCCCCTGTAAACCCGCCCATGTGATTGTACCCTGTACATTCATATGGGGCTGAAAATAGAAAAAAGAGAGACCGATGAGGGCACCTTGTGCGTTACCACTACAATGGGATGGCAAACTTGAACACGGTAACCGTGAGAGGGCTGAACTTGCCCCTAAGTAACGGCCGCTCACCTTGAGCGAATAAAATATTTGCATATAACCCACACCGTGGGTAGCAAATAGGCAGGAACAGCTGCTGTGCCTGGGTCCCAGGGAAGGGAATGATCCGATCCTGATGGAGGCAAAGGTGAAGAGAGAAAACTTGACCCTTGTGATGGCGCTGCTAGTTCCAAAATAACGTGGATGCCAAACCAGAGGTATTTGTAAAAACACCGGAGTGGTTTATATAGACATAAAAAACAATAAAGTACATGCAGAGGGGAAGTACAGTCACATGGGGGGGCACCCCAAACCTTCAGCTGTGGCAAAATGACAACTCCCAGAATGCACTGAAAGACCGTACATGCTGGGAGTTGTAGTTTTACAACAGCTGGAGGTACACTGGTGGGGAACCACTGAGTTAAAAAACCAGACTCTAGCTCAGTGATTCCAACCAGTGTGGCTCCAGCTGTTGTAAAACTACAACTCCCAGCATGTACTGTCTGTCAGTGCATTCTGGGAGTTGTAGTTTTGCAACAGCTTGAGGCACATGGGTTGGAATCACTGAGTTAGGAAACAGACTCTAGCTCAGTGTTTCCCAACCAGTGTGCCTACAGCTGTTGCAGAACTACAATTCCCAGCATGACCAGACAGTCAGGGATGCTTGGCGTGTAGTTCTGCAATATCTGGCCCTTCATATGTTGCAGAACTACAACTCCTAGCATGCCTGGACAGTCTGGGCATGCTAGGAGTTGTAGTTATTCAACAACTGGGGAAGAACAGTTTGGAGACCACTAAGTAGTGGTCTCCAAACTGTAGCCCTCCAGATGTTGCAAAATTACAACTCCAAGCATGCCCAGACTATCCAGGCATGCTGGGAGTTGTATAGTTCTGCAACATATGAAGGGCCAGATATTGCAGAATTATATGCCCAGCATCCCTGACTGTCTGGCCATGCTGGGAATTGTACTTTTGCAACATCTGGAGGGCTACAGTTTGGAGACCACCGTATAGGGGTCTCCAAACTGTGCCATTTAAGATGTTGCAAAACTACAACTCCCAGCATACCCGGACAGTCAGTGCATGCTGAAAGTTGTAGTTTTGCAACATCTGGAGGACCACAGTTTAGAGACCACTACACAGTGGTCTCCAAACTGTGACCCTCCAGATGTTGCAAATCTACAACTCCCAGCATGCACAGACAGCCTTTGGCTGTCTGGGCATGCTGGGAGTTGTAGTTTTGCAGCTTTTAGAAGGCCACAGTGAAGATCACTTACCGTGATCTTCGCTGCAGCCTTCTCCATTCCGCACTTTCCGGCCTGCCTCCTCCTGCTGCCTCCGCTCCTCCAGGAAGCCGCCTCCGCCGCCTCCGTTGGTGCAGTAAGCCGGGCCATGCTTCCCCCTCGTGTCCCCCCCCCCCCCCCCACTCTGCCCAGACTTCGATCGGTAGGCAGAGTGGGGGAAATGAACTCTAACCCCCTCGCCCCCCTCCTGTCATTGGTCGTCAGCCTGATTGACCAATGGTAGGGTATAGGAGGGGGTGACAACATTGCCATCATTCTTATTTTCCAGGCGATCGGGTCACCAGTGACCCGATTGGGCCGGATCGCGGCAAATCGCCGGTCTGAATTGACCGGCGATTTGCTGCGATCGCCGACATGGGGGGTCTCAGGACCCCCCTAGGCATTGCCACAGGATGCCTGCTGATAGATATCAGCAGTCATCCTGGTCCGATCACCGCCCGGTGAGTGGTGGTGATCGGAAATATGGAGGGCGTATGGATATGCTCTCCGTCCTTAAGTGACGGTACACGAGGCCGTATGCATACGCCCTCCATCCCCAAGGATTTAAGTCCAATAAGTTAGGGTGGGACTAGCACTCCTCTGTGTTCACTCCGGTCCTATCAGACTGCAGCATGAAAACAGAGAGGAGAGGTTACAAACCAGTCTGCAGTGATTGGATGAAGAGACCAAACACAGCACACCAGACTCAGGGAGGAAGAACGGTCATGCAGAGTGAGGATACGCCCCTCCAAAGAACAGAATGACATACAAGAGAAAGCAAGAGATAAAAGGTATTTGTGAGAGAAGTATAGGTGTTAGACGCATAACAATTGTGTGTACATGATCAGGATTAAGGACTGAGAAATTTATAAAAAAAAAAAAAAAATTTGTGTGGGATATGACAGGTACTCTTTAAGTCAAGTTTTATTTACATATTATTAGTGAATAGAAAAACAAGATATTACTTTCCAATTTACCAACTTAGAAATTGTGACTATACTAGGTACAGGTAACCCATGCTTCCATTAATGCATCTAGAATCAGCTTACTATAGACTGCCATAATGAGGGAATTTGATTACCCTGTGCGTTGCCAACCTTTGGGGCATTAGCAAAGGTATAGTGGAATTAAGGGCATGTCATGGCAGACCAGGGCACCTTCACCGAAATGTAGACGGGATTGTCTACACCTTCTTTAGTTTCATCCTGAATAATTGTACAATTCCTTTGATAATTACAATGTTCTGTCTTTAGCATTAAAACTCCAACTTTACTCAATGCATGCTCTTCAAAAAAAGTTATCGGTGTACATAAGTTCTCAATGTTAATGTTCCATGTGCTGAAGCTTATAAACCTTTAGTCTGAAATGGCATTAGAAACACAATGGATGTTAATCAGAGCTCTTCACAAGGGAGGTCAATATTGGAGGCCAGAGTTGTTTAAATATTTCAAGAGTTGAAAAAGCCAGCATAATGCCGAGGTTTAGACATGTATTATTGCTGGCACAATTAATAAAACTGGGAAATGTTAATTGGAAAGATAAAGGTCTCTCTATAGTTAGCATGTCTTTTAGAACCGCTCTCTAAATACATTAAAAAGCAGACATTCAAAATTGCCCAGAAGTAATATCTGCATAGATTTTGAGTTTGTTTTTCTGCACCTTTACTGATTGCCTATGCTTAGGATAAGCCATTAATATCAGATTGATAATAGCGACTTCCAACTGGGCAATGGTCTTTACTAGAGATGAGCGAATCGAAGTTGACGAACCTGAATTCCTTCCTTCATGAAAAATTTGATTTGCAACGAATGCGAATATCACCGCGATTCGATTGCGCAAATCGCTTCATTAAACTCCATTTTACAGCGTTCCAGGCTATTGGAGAGCTAAGATGACGGATCCACATGTGAGTACATGGGGCAGGGGATTATGGGAGAGTGGGAAACAGCAGCGGGAATGAAGGTAGGCGGGCTGACCCTGAATCACATGTGAGATGCAGCCTATCAGTGTTCACTGACCCCTGTGATGTCACAGCCCCTATATAATCGGCGGCCATCTTGCCTCTCTTCATTTCATCTATGCACTCAGATAGAGAGGACGGGACTGTGTGTGTGTGTGAATAGCTCATACCACAGCGTTACACTGCAACTGCTAGTCACATCAGCATTAGGGAAAGGCAGGAGTGCAGAGTGCTGTGCTGTTACACTGAGAAGGATCATTGATTGCTAAACCTCCTATTCACATTATTGAGCATTGTAGCAGAGAGGGGCTGATAGCTGTCAGCTGCCTCAAACAGATCTCCAAGCTGCCTGAACTTTCTGAAGCATCTTATCTCTTATTTTTTTTTGCTCCACAAATCTTCTGCTGCTCAGAATTGTGTGACAGAGTGCAATTTAGGCTTCTTTATTTCATAAAAAAAAATATTTTATAGAGGAATGTCTTTTGGTGGTCCATCGTCCTGCATTATAGAGTCTTCTGGACTCTTGAATACGCGCTTGTTCTTAAACATAGGTAAAAAAACAAAAAATGGCCGGTCAGGGCTATGGAGACGTTGTTCCTACATCTTACGGCCACATGAGCCCTGTGGGTGCTTGTGAGATTAGGTCCTTTGTACCCACACGGCGTGGTCCGGGACATGCAAATGTTGTTTTAAATTTCAAATCAAAAAATGATGGCGCTGCTGGGCCTGGGTCTGGGAATTTCAAATTTTCTCATGGGTAGCACCCGCTATCCAAAATCTTTTTCAAAAATTTCTAAAATTGTGGTGTTTTTTGGGGGGATTGTGTAGCCCTGGTGTGTGCTTGTGCATCAGCCAACTCCAGACTGTGTCATTCAGGCAATATTTGGGTTACTGATGCCGCTGTGGGGCCTGGGTCTGGGAATTTTAAATTTTCTCATAGGTAGCACCCGCTATCCAAAATCTTTTAAAAACATTTCTAAAGTTGGGGTGTTTTTTGGGGGGATTGTGAAGCCCTGGTGTGTACTCGTGTATCAGCCAACTCCAGGCTGTGTCATTCAGACAATATATGGCTTACTGATGCCGCTGTGGGGCCTGGGTCTGGGAATTTCAGATTTTCTCACAGGTAGCACCCGCTATCCAAAATCTTTGGTTTAAATTTCTTAATTCATCTTTTAATCTTAGGGATTGTGAAGGCCTAGCGCCTACTCAGGCTGCTGGCAACTTAGGGCTGTGCCATTCATCTACTATATGGTCTCCTCATGCTGCCAACACCTCCATGTTGTGTCATTCAGCCACTATATGGTCTCCTCATGTTGACAACATGTCCATGCTGTGTCATTCAGCCACTATATGGTGTCCTCATGCTGCCAACACCTCCAGGCTGTGCCATTCAGCCACTATATGGTCTGCTCATGCTGCCAACACCTCCATGCTGTGTCATTTAGCCACTATATGGTGTCCTCATGCTTCAGCCTCATCCAAGCTGTGTCATTCAGCCACTATATGGTGTCCTCATGCTGCTAACACCTCCACACTGTGCCATTCAGCCACTATATGGTGTCCTCATGCTGCCAACACCTCCACGCTGTGTCATTCAGCCACTTTATGGTGTTCTCATGCTGACAACATGTCCATGCAGTTTCATTCAGCAACTATATGGTGTCCTTATGCTGCCAACACCTCCACGCTGTGTCATTCAGCCACTATATGTTCTCCTCATGCTGCCAACACCTCCACGCTGTGTCATTCAGCCACTATATGGTGTCCTCATGCTTCAGCCTCATCCAAGCTGTGTCATTCAGCCACTATATGGTGTCCTCATGCTGCCTACACCTCCACACTGTGCTATTCAGCCACTATATGGTGTCCTCATGCTGCCAACACCTCCACGCTGTGCTATTCAGCCACCATATGGTCTCCTCATGCTGCCAACACCTCCACGCTGTGTCATTCAGCCACTATATGGTCTCCTCACACTGATGCAACCTCCAGGCTCTGTCATTGTGCCGCTCTGCGGCAGTGATTCTATAAGCGATGCCGCTATATGGTGTCCTCATGCTTCAGCCTCATCCAAGCTGTGTCATGCTGCCAACACCTCCACGCTCGCCGTGTCAAAAGTGAAACTAAATTGCTGCCAGTTAGCTCAGGGGGCTGTTCGTGATCCCTGAGGCTAAATCACGGTGTCCAGAACAGCTGTAGGACACGAAGAGGGTCCCCCTACCTGCCTCCTGATGTCCAATCGCCGAATGACTGCTCAGTGCCTGAGATCCAGGCATGAGCAGTCAAGCTGCAGAATCATTGATCTATGTTATCCTATGGGATAACAAAGATCAATGTAAAAGATCATTGTTTGCAGTGTTATAGCCCCCTATGGGGGCTATAATATTGCAAAAAATAAGTGAAAAAAAATAAGGTAATAAAAATCATTTAACCCCTTCCCTAATAAAAGTTTAAATCACCCACCTTTTCCCATTAAAAAAAAAAACATTGTAAATAAAAATAAACATATGTGGTATTGCCGCGTCCGAATGATAAAAATATATTGTTAATTAAACCTCACGGTCAATGGTGTATGCGTAAAAAAATTCCAAAATCCAACATAGCGTATTTTTGGTCACTTTTTATATCATGAAAAAATTAATAAAAAGCAATCAAAAAGTCCGATCAATAAAAAAAAAAAATAGCCCTCATACAGCCCCGTACGCAGAAAAATAAAAAAATTATAGGAGTCAGAAGATGACAATTTTCAATGTATAAATTTTCCTGCATGTAGTTATGATTTTTTCCAGAAGAATGGACCTACAGAATAAAGACAAGGTGACATTTTTACCGAAAAATTTACTTCTTAGAAACGGAAGCCCCCCAAATTTACAAAATGCCATTTTTTCTTAAATTTTGTCGCACAATGATTTTTTTTTCCCCTTTTGCCGTAGATTTTTGGGTTAAATGACTGATGTCATTACAAAGTAGAATTGGTGGTGCAAAAAATAAGCCATCATATGGATTTTTTCGGTGCAAAATTGAAAGGGTTATGATTTTCAAAAGGTAAGGAGGAAAAAATGAAAGTGCAAAAACGGAAAAACCCTCCATCCCCAAGGGGTTAAATCCCTAAGCCTGACTTATTTGAAAACAATGTCCTTTTATAGGCTGTTTCCTATACAGTAACCCCCCGACATGCGATGGCCCCGACATATGATCAAATCGACAAACGATGGCCTCTCAGAGGCCATCGCATGTCAATGTCAGCATCGACATACGATGCTTTTATATGTCGGGGCCATTGCATTAACTGCTATCCGACAGCACAAAATGATTAAGCTGCTGTCAGATAGCAGTTTAAGCATCCCAGACTGGTTCGCTTACCTATCCCCGCTGCTCCGGGTCCACTTCGCGATCCTCCGGTGTCTTCTGTATCTTCTCCAGGGTCCGGGCCTCACTTTCCGGTGTCATTATTACGTCATTACGCAAGCCGTGCCGGCGCAGCAGCGTAATAATGCCACCAGAAAGCGGGGCCCGGACCCTGCAGAAGATGCGGAAGAAGCCGGAGGATCCCGAAGTGGACCCGGAGCAGCGGGACAGCATTGAGAGCCCCTGGGACAGCATCGGGAGCGGTGTGGATGCGGTCCGGAGCGGCGGGGACAGGTGAGTATAACTTCCTATACTTTATATTGCACGAATCCCTCAACATACGATGGATTCGACAAACGATGGGTCGTTTGGAACGAATTACCATCGTATGTTGAGGGACCACTGTATACTCCTTTAGCATACATTACTTTTTCCTTTTTTACATCATGGATTTGGGTTGACCTCACATCTGCTGAGTCTTTATGTTTTTATACTTCATGCCTACTGAGATGTTGTGCTCCGAGCACACCTATTTTTCACTTTCCTATAGCACTGGAGGGCCCATGCTTCCATGCAACAATGGGCTGAAATTCACTATTTATGGCTGATGTAAAAGCGGTCACACACCCACATGTTCTGTATGGATGCAGGATGGGTCCTCAGAATTTGGTAAGTGAAAGGAACCCTAGTCTGGCACTCTCTTAAACACCTTGCACTCATATAAGGTACCTGGAAACCGAATCAAGTCTAAATTGATCCTGGGATATGAATAAACCCTAGTTGTGCTAGTGACAAAATGCAGTAGCGTGCACTTTATATCATATCACCTTATGACAACGCAAACCTTATAATTATCCAAACTTTATTCCCTTATGTCTTGCTGGAGGGGAACATGTTTACCAATACACTGGCCATGTGTTCACACTGCATTCCTGAGGCAAACTCCTGCCAAGAGTGTCTGCATGCAAACTGGCCGTGAAGTTAACTATTTTACTCAACCCTGAGGCAAAATCCTGATGTGAGCGTCTTTATGTAAATATATTGAGGAGTTAGCTGTGCGGATCCCTGCTGTGGCATTGCTGGTGATTTACGTGACATTTACCACCTACAGCAGAGATATGCAGATAGATTGTGCTTGCTCTACACCCAGCTATTCTTAACTGTGGATAATAAGCATTTCATACACTGTCTGTATAGTGTTATACCTCTGCTAGTACCTTAGTCAGTTATGATGGACTGATATACTACCTGGTGTGTGGAAAGCAGGCATGATCTTTGAACCGTGTACTTTATGTATTCATAAATTTTCATTTTGTCCATATTATTTATGAGCTCATATATTTACCAGGACTGTACGATTACCATTAATATTCAATATATCAATTTGACATCAAGCCATTTGCACAATATGACAAATTACATAGCATGGGCGCCGTTTTAACTACATTATAACTTGAAACTCAATTTGATGCCACATGTTTTTAGTGTATGAGACAGGGTGTCATTGATCAATATGCCTAACTTATTAGGATATGCAGTGAAAATGTATAAAACCTCTTAAAAAAACAGAGGGCGGCAATTAATAAAGCATTTGTGCCTGTAAACATAAACCAAAAAGCTGTGTTCAGCGCATTTTTTATGCAACTTTTCACACACGCACATGACATTTGCGGTGTCCATGCCAGAAATGTTGCTGAAATATCATGCTGCCCCGAATGCCTCTACCTAAATGTGCAATATTTGCTTTAACCCGTTATAGACTTTTTTTGCACTTTAATTTTTTCCTTCTCGGCTTCTAATAGCCATAACATTTAAAATTTTCCAAAAATAATTATTTGTGAGGCAAAATTGAAAAATATTTTTTTTCAAATTTGGGGGCCTCCGTTTCGACGCCGTGTATTTTTTTTATAGTAAAAATCTAAATTTTGTAAGTTTATATTATTAAAATGATACAAAATTTATACGGGTTATATTATTTCTTTTGTTTTATTTTACTACTTTTGCACAAAATGTTTTGACTTTTTGTATAAAAATTTGTAATTGTCCTCTTTTAACCCCTATAACTCAAATTCTTCCGTATACAGAGGTATATGAGGACAATTTTCTTTTGTGTTGTGATCTGTTGTTTTTATCGGTACCATGTTTGTTTTGATGGGATTCTTTTATCACCTTTTATTATTTTATTGCCTGATATTTGAAGTGACCAAAAATATGCAATTCTGGGTATTTTTTTTTTTGTTACCTCTACGCCATTGATCGTGCAGTTTAATTAACATTAATTTGACAGCAGGGAGACAGGCAAGGGCCCTCCCTCAGCTGATCTGTCCCCACAATATTTTCATGGTGGTCCCAATCTGCCCACTGAACTAGAAGGGATTAAGTTTTTCCTGTTTTAGACAGACTTCGGCCTGATCGGAAATGTCCGACATTAGCCGTGAGTCCCAGCTGCTGATAGCATATGGGACCCACCGGGCATGAAGCTTGCTCTACTCCTGAGCGCATTTTATATAATGGGTGTAAGACTAGGGTGTACAGGTAAGCCGTATTTCCTAAAGGGGTTAAATTAAACAACCCTGCATACAAAAACATTCTATCACTCTGGTTTAAATTGCAACTTTACTGATCATTAAATGGTCTACATAGCTGAGATTTTAATTTAACCCCTTAAGGACCAAGGACGTACTGGTACGTCCTGAGTCCTTTCCCTTTCTATAACGCGGGGCCACGGCGTGGCCCCGCGTCATAGCGGGTCAGGCCCGGCCTCTAACAATGGCCGCGACCCGTGGCTAATATCGTGCAGAAGTGATCGCGGTGCCGCGTGCTATTAACCCTTTAGACGCAACGTTCAAAGTTGAACGCTGCGTCCAAAGTGAAAGTGAAACCATGCCGGTTAGCTCAGTGAGCTGTTCGGGATCGCCGCAGCGAAATTACGGCATCCCGAACAGCTGTTAGACACGAGGGGGGTCTCCTACCTTGCCTCCTGGTGTCCAATTACCGAATGACTGCTCAGTGCCTGAGATCCAGGCATGAGCAGTCAAGCGGCAGAATCATCGATCACTGGTTTCCTATGAGAAACCAGTGATCAATGTAAAAGATCAGTGTGTGCAGTGTTATAGGTCCCTATGGGAGCTATAACACTGCAAAAAAAAAGTGAAAAAAAAGTGAATAAAGATCATATAACCCATCCCCTATTAAAAGTTTGAATCACCCCCCTTTTCCCATTTAAAGAAAAAAAAAACCGTGTAAATAAAAATAAACTTATGTGATATCGTCCCATGCGGAAATTTCCGAATTATAAAAATATGAAGTTAATTAAACTGCACGGTCAATGGCGTATGCGCAAAAAAATTCCAAAATAGTGTATTTTTGGTCACTTTTTATATCATGAAAAAATTAATAAAAAGTGATCAAAAAGTCCGATCAATACAAAAATTGTACCGCAAAAAACTTCAGATCACGGCACAAAAAATTAGCCCTCATACCGCCCCATACATGGAAAAATAAAAAAGTTATAGGAGTCAGAAGATGACAATTTTAAAGGTATACATTTTCCTGCATGTAGTTATGATTTTTTTCAGAAGTACGACAAAATCAAACCGATATAAGTAGGGTATCATTTTAATCGTATGGACCTACAGAATAAAGAGAATGTGTCATTCTTACCAAAAAAATTACTGCGTAGAAACAGAAGCCCCCAAAATTTACAAAATGGCGTTTTTTTTCCAATTTTGTCACACAATGATTTTTTTCCCGTTTCACTGTAGATTTTTGGATAAAATGACTGATGTCACTGTAAAGTTGAATTGGTGGCACAAAAAATAAGCCATAATGTGGATTTTTAGGTGCAAAATTGAAAGGGTTATGATTCTTTAGAGGTAAGGAGGAAAAAACGAAAGTGCAAAAACGGAAAACCCCCTGGTCCTTAAGGGGTTAAAGGGGTTTTACAGTAACTTCATAGATGCTAGATAACCCCTTTGAGGCTACAGCAATTTTTTGAAATGTTGGAAACATTGTGCAATTTTACTGCTAATTGCACAATTTTTACAGCAATTTTTGATAATAGTGGTAAAATATTTGGGAAGTTAGTGCTGTTACCACTAATTAAAATGCCCTGTGTGAACATAGCCTAAAAGGGGGTTTAAATGAGGATTCAGTAACTTCATTTTGCGAGTTTGGTAATATGTCCTCTCTGGTTGGAGCCATTGATGGAAGAGGGGGCAGTTATGAGTGCCAAACGGCATCATAATGTCAAACTTTACAATTAACTGGAATTTATTACAAGGTGTATGGTAAATTCTGGCCAGTGGATAGACACAGAAAATTGTGCAAAATAATTGCGCAATATTGCACTAAAACACTGCAGATAGTATATGTCCCCAACAGTGTTTTTGTTTTACGTAACTTTGTGCATATTCCTTCTCAGGGAACATGTCTTGTTTTCCCGCCAGCCTGCTTTGCGCGTTTATCAGTTCTCAGGGCATCATCGATGATGTATTATTTTGCGCGTGACTGATACATTTGTGTGCCAGCTTTCAAGCTGATAGCCTGCTGTCACACCTGTTCTGAAGATGTGGCGGTTTATTAGTCTGGTTTATGACCCATCAAGCCTTTATCTGTCCTTCAAATAACAAGGCAAAAATTTATGGATGTCTGAGTCCACTAAATTATATCATTGCTGTATCTGATAGGAATGGAAGGTTTGGCTGTTTATGGGGATGTGTGGGAGTTTAAATAATGTAGCATTGGGGCAGAGGTGGGATGGAGGTATTTTACAAATCACAGGCTCTTTTTATCACAGGAAGACAGACACTCAGATCAGCTCTAAGGCTAAGTTTCGATAACATCGCTGACATTTTAAAAACTTTGTGATTTATATGATGAAAAACAAGTCATTCAATGATTATGTCTTCTTCACAAGGAGCTACAAAGAACAACTGAGTACAATGCAAACTGGTAAGTTCACTATTCAACTCCATTGTAGTCTATATGCAGATTTGATTTTCAAAAAAGAGAGTGGCCTTCTCAATAAAATACATTACTACTTGGTTAAAGGGACTGCACATAACTTTTTTCAGGTAAATTGAACTCTGGAAACTATAGGGGGAGATTTATCATCTGCAGAATTTTGGTACACCACACATAAATTAGGCTCCACCTATTTTTGGTTTTCTGGATTTACTAACAGGCACATGCCTCTTAATAAACCCAGAAGCAACATGGCTCCAGCAGCCTATTGAGGTGGGCAATTGAAGTGGTGTATATTGTTGGGACTTTTGGTGTCACAAGGACGTGCCCCTAGCATTTCCGCCTCACTTGCGAGGCCAAGCCCTCTCCCAGCCTCTTTCCCTTACCCTTGGCACGAGGGGTGTAGATTCTCTAAAATCACACAATCTTGCACAGAAATGACAATATTTGAGCAAACATTGCCATTTTTACACAGAAATTTGCTAATTTTAGAGGTAAATGTGATAGCTGTCTCTATAATCTCTATGTAAGGTATCCTGAGAAAAAACAGAGATGGTGCACTTACTGTAGATATATGTAAATATGACTATATACAATGTGAAGTTGTTTTCTTTGCTGGAGTAAAGCAGGGCTGAGGGTAACCTTTGCATGCATGGGATATGGCTATGCTTCAAATATGATTGGGGAGGGACTATTAATACAGTGGGGATCAAAAGTTTGGGCACCCCAGGTTTGGAGAAGAAGGGGAACAGAATTTAATGAAAATAACCTTTGTCCAACTGTTAACCCCTTAAGGACTCAGGGTTTTTCCGTTTTTGCACTTTCGTTTTTTCCTCCTTACCTTTTAATTTTCCACCTAAAAATCCATATTATGGCTTATTTTTTGCGTCGCCAATTCTACTTTGCAGTGACATTAGTCATTTTACCCAAAAATGCACAGCGAAACGGAAAAAAAAATCATTGTGTGACAAAATCGGAAAAAAAACGCCATTTTGTAACTTTTGGGGGCTTCCGTTTCTACGCAGTGCATATTTCGGTGAAAATTACACCTTATCATTATTCTGTAGGTCCATACGGTTAAAATGATACCCTACTTATATAGGTTTGATTTTGTCGCACTTCTGGAAAAAATCATAACTACATGCAGGAAAATGCATACGTTTAAAAATGTCATCTTCTGACCCCTATAACTTTTTTATTTTTCCACATACGGGGTGGTATGAGGACTCATTTTTTGCGCCATGATCTGAAGTTTTTATTGGTATGATTTTTGTTTTGATCTGACTTTTTGATCACTTTTTATTAATTTTTTAATGTTATAAAAAGTTACCAAAATACGCTTTTTTGGACTTTGGAATTTTTTTGCGCGTAGGCCATTGACCGTACGACTTAATTAATGATATATTTTTATAGTTCGGACATTTACGCATGCAGCAATACCACATATGTTTATTTTTATTTATTTTTACACTGTTTTATTTTTTTATGGGAAAAGGGGGGTGATTCAAACTTTTATTAGGGAAGGGGTTAAATGACCTTTATTAACACTTTTTTTTTACTGTTTTTTTTGCAGTGTTATAGGTCCCATAGGGACCTATAACACTGCACACACTGATCTCTCATCCTGATCACAGGTGTGTATTAACACGCCTGTGATCAGCATTATCGTCGCTTGACTGCTCCTGCCTGGATCTCAGGCACGGAGCAGTCATTCGTCGATCGGACTCCGAGGAGGCAGGTAAGAGCCCTCCCGGTGTCCAATCAGCTGTTCGGGACGCCGCGATTTCACCGCGGCGGTCCCGAACAGCCCGACTGAGCAGCCGGGATACTTTCAGTTTCACTTTAGAAGCGGCGGTCAGCTTTGACCGCCGCTTCTAAAGGGTTAATACCGCACATCGCCGCGATCGGCGATGTGTGGTATTAGCCGCGGGTCCCGGCCGTTGATTAGCGCCGGGACCGACGCGATATGATGCGGGATCGCGGCGCGATCCCGCTTCATATCGCGGGAGCCGGCGCAGGACGTAAATGTACGTCCTGCGTCGTTAAAGGGTTAAGCATGGGGGTGGATCAATCATGCTTTGGGGTTTTATTGCAGCCAGTGGCACAGACAACATCTCATGATTAGAAGGAAAAATTGATTCAATAACATTTCAGCAAATTTTGGATGCTAACTTGATGCCATCTGTGAAAAAGCTGAAGTTATAGAGAAGATGGCTTCTACAAATGGATAATGATCCTAAACACACCTCGAAATCCACGGGGGATTACATCAAGAGGCATAAACTGAAGGTTTTGCCATGGCCTTCACAATCTCCTGACCTCAACATAATAGAATGGCATAATCTGCTTTCATGTGCATATACTAGGGAAGGGAACTCAAGAAAGATGAAGAGTTAGCAGAACTACAAATCCCATTACTTGGGGAAAGATGGTGGAGAAGAAGCAGCCTGTTGAGGTTTTGATCTAGGCTGGTGTGAGGTGCAGACCTGCGTCCTATGTAGGTTTGCGTCGGCCCCTCCCTTCAGCAGTCTGGAGATTTCCGAACATACAGCGAGGTGATGGGGAAGGCAGAGCTATTCATGACGCAACCCTGCACCTCCTGAGGGAGGGGCGAGGAGGGAACTGTGTACAGGGTGAGGGAGGTGCAGAACTGCGTCCTTCCCCACTCTGCCTTCCCCTACCCTCGCTGTATGTTTGGAAATCTCTGAATAGCTGAGGGGAGGGGCCAATGCAAAATTGCATGGGGCGCAGTTCTGCACCTCAAACCAGCAGTGATGGGAGGTGGCAAGACAAAATCTGTAATAAAGTAGATAGAGGCTCTGTGTAAATAAACATATACTGTAGGTTACTATAGGTTAAGATAGCTTTCAACTTTTATTTTATGCTCTTGAGTTTTAGACAAATAATGAATAAAAGCTGTAAAAGTATTTTCTATCATTTTAGGCATTTGAATTTTAAACAAATAATTTATACAACCTGTAGAAGTCTTTGCATTATTAAATGTATTTGGGTTTTAAATAAATAACCTAAAAAAACACAAATAATGTATAGAACATACAAGTCTTTGTATGATCCATAAAGCCTCAGGATGAACATTAATCTAATCTATCTTGCCATGTCTTCCCACAATTCTATGTATTACAATTTACACTCGACTTTTTCGTGGGATCTTAAGCCCTTCCTATTTTTGAATAAAGTGATGCCTGATGTTTACATGAGCAGAGCTAGATAAAAAATGCATTGGAAAAAATGCACTCATATATAACAATGTAGGCTCTATGAAAAGCTTAGTGGAAATCGCAAGGACAGTGATGGCTCCTATTAGTACTTGTCACACAACCTCTGTTCTTCATAGAACATTAATCTACCTGAAAAAAAATAAATAAACATAAAACATCCCAGAACATTACACTGTAATTGATCAGAAGGGTTTTTCCTGGAAAGATCAAAAGTATAGTGATTGGATAGTGCTATCTCCAAGCAAATATTGTACTTTTTTTTTTTTTCCCAGTGTAAAGCTAAGTGTGGTAAAGCCATTGCCTGAAGATCGCAGACTATCGCAGACTCCTAATACACAGTGCAGCTTATCTGTAGCTTTAAAACAGCTATATGTGGAAGCTTGTAAGGCTGAGCTTGTGCGAAGGGCGTAGAGTTTAACGCACCGCACCTGCAGGTAGGGCTATATAATTCCCATAGGTACCTGTGGGCGGGACGTACGGTTTTGTGGAAGCAGGGGCATAGAGGATGTATGCTTGGTTGCAGAGTCAGAGTTGGGCACCGCTCTGGCCATCTTGCAGGTTAAGCATGTTGCCCTAGCTGCAGCATAACATGTCTCTATACATGCATATTTATATAAGGTGCATATCATTTGTGTAGAGTGCATCTATACGAGCTTATCAATTATATAACGTGTCTTGACGTGCATTTAATTTATATAATGTGCGTCTTTACGTGCGGATCAATTATAACGGGTGACTATACGTGCATGTCTATATAGCGTGCATCTATACGAGCATATCATTTTTATAGATGTCTCCATATGTGCATATAATTTATATAGCGTGTGTATGTCATTTATATAGCGTGTGTCTATATGTGCATGTCATTTATATAATGTGTCTCTATATGTGCATGTCATTTATGTAACGTGTCTTTATATGTGCATATCGTTTTTATAACGTGTGCATGTCATCTATTTAGCGTGTCTATACGTGCATATAATTTACATAATGTCTATACGTGCATATCTTTGATATAACGTGACTCTATACAGGCATAGAATTTTTATTTTGTGTGTCTATACATGCATATCATTTTTATTTTGTGTGTCTATACTTGCATATCATCTATATAACGTGTCTATTTGTGCATATCGTATATAACACATGTGTTACATGCATATAATTTATGTGTGCCTATACATGCATATAATTTATGTAACGTATACTTTAAATAAAAAATAGAAAGAAAAAAAATAAAATAAAATATAATAAAAAAAAATAAAATAAAATATAATTAAAAACAATTAAAAATAAATAAATAAATACAAAATAAAAAAAAAGAGAGAGGGTAAATTATATGTCTTATGTCTGGGCTAACAGTTTTGTCATCAGTTGCTGCTGACGCGTCATCAGAATAGGTCAGGCATCATGTCTGTATCCTCAGTCCTTCAGTACAGTATGTTATATTAATCACCTACTAATTGTTACTGACTCTTCTTCAGAGCAATTACTTAATTAGCTGTCTCCTGACTCGTCTTCAGGGCGGGTCGTAGTTTCATGATTAAGTGTTATTGACACGTCTTGCAGAGCATTTATATGTTTCAAAACTGTCCCTGACTCGTCTTTAGAGCAGTTAACTAACATACGTGATTATTGTTACTGACACGTCTTTAGAGCAATTACGTATTATCACTATCTCCTCACATGTCGTCAGAGAAGTTAATTAGCATACATGATTGATTGTTACTGACACATCTTCAGAGCAATTAAGTTTTATCACTGTCTCCTGACTCGTTGTCAGAGCAGTTTAATTGTTACTGACACGTCTTCAGAGCAATTACGTAGTATCACTGTCTCCTGACTCGTCTTCAGAGCAGTTAATTAGCATACATGATTAATTGTCACTGACACGTCTTCAGATCAATTACGTAGTTTCACTGTCTCCTGACTCGTCTTCTGAGCAGTTAATTAGCATCCATGATTAGTTGCTACTGACTAGTATTTTTCAACAATCCATATCACACACTGTTTATTTACTACCCATCTCCCCTACCACGTCTGCAGGGGGATACACTACTCCAGTTTTGTTTGACACGGCTGCAGAGCAATAACGTCATGACACACAGGTGGTTTTGGTAACATGACGGTTACACAAAATCCTGTCACGTTTACAGGGACGATGGTTTGCTAAGGCTTGTAAGGCTACAGGTATGGGGGTTATTCTAAGACTTGTTTTCATGTGTGGACATAACGGTTATGCAGTATCTGTTGTTTTTACACGTGGATTTACTGTATAATATACATTTAGGTTTAAGATTGTGTTTCAGGTAACCGGAATGTTTCATCCACCTGGTTGCGTAAGTATTATGTTCTTTTGGAGGTTGCTTGTTATGTTAAACTTTTAAGTTTTCACGTGGGTGTGTCTGATATTTACTCTGGCACATCGTCAGATCATCATCTTATTGCGATTAATCAATGAGAGGTTTTATATATATTAAAAAAAGGAAAAAAAATGTTTTGCTGCTGTTGTTTGTTCTTTGTTTTAGTTCTTCACATGTTTATGATATCTACAGGTTCTATGACATCTCCATGGGTCATACTTTCAAGCTCGGTGTCTTAGCTATGAAATTCATGGGATTCTAGGTTTTCTTTTTAGGTTCTTATGCATTTTCCCTAGTAGTATGTATGTTGCCCTTTATTTTAAAGTATTGATGTTGTTATTCCTGTGTCTGATAGACATTCGGTTTCTCTTCTCCTGACCTTGTCATTGGTAAGTTTGTCTAAATTAGGATCATACATTGGTTAGGATGTGATCCAGTCCCAGTGGCATATCTTCCTTTAATAGGTGCCGGCCTCCTCTAGCACCATGATGCTAGGTGTATGTTCAGGTTGTTGGGATTCAAGTTGGTCAGACTTGCGCTATCTTATTACTTACAGTCTATGCAAGGACACGTCCGATTCTTTTAGTCTCTGGTTTTATGTGGTTATTTATCAACTGCTTTCCTTCCTACTTGGTTTGCTTTTGCCCTCTATAGGTTTGCCTTCGGTAACGGTTTATGGCACACTCCAATCACTATGGTAAGGTCAGTTATCAGTCATAAGGTATGTATGCAGTGTCGGCCAATGGTACTCGTCAACCGCCATTAAGAGGTCTGCCTTGGTGATCCTACCAATGCATATACAACGTTTGTAGCCCTGAGCGCAAGTGGAAGCCTGTAAGGCTGAGTTTGTGCGAAGGGCGTGGAGTTTAACACACTGCACCTGCAGGTGGGGCTATATAACTCCCTTCGGTACCTGTGGGCAGGGCGTACGGTTTTGTGGAACCCACCCAACCCTCCCTTACATTCTTATACTATCTATAGGGTATGCCCTCTATAGGTTTGCCTTCGGTCACGGTTTATGGCACACTTCAACTGCTATGGTAAGTGCAGCTATCAGTCATAAGGTATGTATGCAGTGTAGGCCAATGGCACTCGTCAACCGCCATTAAGAGGTCTGCCTCGGTGATCCTACCAATGCATATACAACGTTTGTAGCCCTGAGCGCAAGTGGAAGCCTGTAAGGCTGAGTTTGTGCTAAGGGCGTGGAGTTTAACGCACTGCACCTGCAGGTGGGGCTATATAACTCCCTTCGGTACCTGTGGGCGGGGCGTACGGTTTTGTGGAACCCACCCAACCCTCTCTTACATTCTTATACTATCTATAGGGTATGCCCTCTATAGGTTTGCCTTCGGTCACGGTTTATGGCACACTTCAACTGCTATGGTAAGTGCAGCTATCAGTCATAAGGTATGTATGCAGTGTAGGCCAATGGCACTCGTCAACCGGCATTAAGAGGTCTGCCTCGGTGATCCTACCAATACATATACGACGTTTGTAGCCCTGAGCACATATATATATATATATATATATATATATATATATATATAAAGTATATATAATAAAACTATACATTGAAAAATAATGTTTTGTTATGGTTTTAACATAAAGATATATAGGTCTAAATTGATGCATTGTGTGAAATTCAAACACATTTTCAGTTTTGTTATACGTCTAGGATCCTTGGCTGTCCAGCACTAACTATACATGCTAGATCCCTTACTGTCAGCTGGGAAGCTTCTCTTTGACACCTTCCTAAAACACACCCAGCAAAGTTTTTCCTTCCATGAGTTTCTTGCACAGACAGGCTGCCAGAGTGTGGGGACACAGAAAATGTCTCCTTAAAATGGTGCCAGAGGTGCTCATACAGCCAAGTGCTGGGACTTCTTGGGCTGGTTGCTCACCATCTCCTGCCTCAGTGAGCCCTTTACAGCCTTGCTTCTCATCTTGCTCAGCTTAATATAATGGGCACACCTCTTCTTCTCAACCTGCAGGTACTCCCAATGGTGCTTCACATGGGTTCCCTGCATTGCATACGCAGGCCATGAGGTCTTCAGATTACCCAGGAGCTAGCTCTCCCCTTCTCACTAAAGCAACCCTTATCACCCTAATATCAGCGATCCTCCATCCAGCAAAAGATTTTTTCTGCAGTAGCCAGCTTATTACAACAACACATCACATATAGAGAAAAAATGGGGAAGATAACATAAGCCCATAAAAGTATTGTGGACTTTATCCTGGATTACTTTACTGTCATGACCTCTTGCTGGATCGTGTTTACAGGCTACCTAAGCCCAAATCAGTACCTTTTTCTCCTGATATCATTATGAGGGGACACTTTTTACACATCAAAGAGCAAATTCTGGAGGCTGCTCACTATCCTCCTACACTAATCGACCACTTCAACAACCTCAACTATGATGAGCAATCTGCCACAAAGTATTGCAGGAGTATGACAAATGGGGCTTCCCCATTAAAGTTATTATAACCTGTGGTCTCAGAGTGCAGTAAAACCAAAGATCTTAAGGCCTTTATCCTGGGTTACTTTACTGTCTTGTTGCCTAATGAATCTATGCATGATCTTTTGCTAGATTGTGCTCACCAGCTTTATCAGCAGCCAGGGGCCCTCCAGTAATGGTGGTCATCAGCAATTCCGTTGATGCCTGCCATTAACTTTTCATGACTTCTGAAGTACTAGAGGGCAACAACAAAAACTAAACCTTTTCGTGGGCTGTAAATAGAGAAAAATGGTGTTTTCTGCACTGCATTTTCCAGTTGTTTTAAAAAAAACTACACGTGAACTGACCTTTATTCAAGATATGTTATGCCTAAAAAAAAAAAAAAAAACTGCAAACTGCTACCTACCATAGCCTCCCTTGGGCTGCTTAGTCAACAGTAGGAAATCTGGTGCTAATAAATGCTTTCTAAAAACAATTCTGGGAAAGCCAATAAAAAAAATATATAAAATAGCAAACTATATTTAAAAATAATGTAAAAATTCTGGAAAAAAAAAAAGAATTAAACATTTGAACTAACTAACATGTTCTAGGATGAAAGTGCCGGGACTGGCTTAAGTGGAGATAACCTGCTCAAATGGTGCTGACTGACCAGGACACAGCAAGGAGGATAAAATCGTACTTTAATGATCAAGATGCAACACGTTTTGCTCTGCATGCGTAGCTTTTTCAGGCATGACAAGGTGGAAACAGTAGCACACATATAAATGCAAAAATTAACCCCTTAAGTTGCAAGGTAAAAAAAAGGCGATTAACCCTTTGCGTGACTATTAAGATGCATGCAGGGAGTTTCCACCAGAGGGCGCTGATCCACTGCATGCATGTAACAAAAAAGATAAAAAATGGATTAAAATGACAACATATTGTACTACAGAATACTTCAATGTAATATGTATATAGTATAAAATTAAAGATATAACCCAAATATATCAAAAAGGGGACATAAAAATACAACAATAAAATTCTGGATCACCATACCAGCCTCATCACATAGAAGATATACAAAAAAAAAATACAAAAAAAACTATGTAGTACACAATTTAACGGACATTCTCTATTATCTCTTTAAGCCCCTGTGGCACCAACGTAACTAAGGTCTCTAATATTACTACTATGTACCATGGAAAAATGGCAAGAAATACTATGTAATATAAACTTAGTTTTAATATTAGATCTATGCTTGCACATACGCGACCGCACCGTTTGAATGGTGCCATCAAACTTTGACAATTTCTGGACCGCCTGAATGTTACTCCTGAGGTACCAGGTATAATATCCCTCAGGATGGGATCTCTACAAATAATGAGTTCCGCTTCAGAATTTTCTTTATTTAATTTGCCCCACAATTATAATTAGTTATGAAATTATATTTTAACTTATTAGGATTTTTAATATTTTAATTTTTGCATGCATTTTCCTTTTTCCCCTTATTATTATCCCTGTTCATATTTTCATTTTTATTTTTGGGAACAATAAGATCAGTTTGTTTAATATTTTCACTTTTTGATATGCTTCATTAAGGAGGCCATCTGGATATCCTTTGGCCAAGAAGCATCCCCTAAGAATGGCAACTTGATGGTAAAAATCAGCATCCGAGGTGCAATTTTGGCGCAGCCAAGTGGGATAATGAGCACTCCCATAATTTAAGAAACTGTGAACATCTACTGATTTAAAGTGGGTTCTGGTAGATATCTGTCCAGCATGAATAAGGATATCTAGATCTAAAAACTGAATCACTTCTGTAGAATAGTGTAAGGCTGGGTTCACACCACGTTTTGTTAAATACGGTTCCCGTATACGGCTGGGAGGAGGGGGGGGGCTGGGCTTAATCGTGGCGCCCGCACTCAGCCGTATTCGGGAACCGTATTTAATGTATGTCTATGAGCCGACCGGAGTGAGCTGCAGCCTCCGGTTTGCTTCGTTTTCGGCCGTATGCGGTTTCCCGACCATAGGCAAAAACGACCACGTTTTTGCCTGCGGTCGGGAAACCGCATACGGCCGAAAACGAAACCGACCGGAGGCTGCGGTTCACTCCGGTCGGCTCATAGACATACATTTAATACAGTTCCCGAATACGGCTGAGTGCGGGCGCCGCGATTAAGCCTCGCCCCCCCCTCCTCCCAGCGGTATACGGGAACCGTATTTAATAAAACGTGGTGTGAACCCAGCCTAAAGTAAACTGTAATCCCCAAATATTAGTGTTTAAACAATCAACAAATTCTAAAGCTTGTTTGTAAGTTCCTGTCCAGATAAAGAATAAATCGTCTTTGAATCGACGAAAAAAAGGCAATATGGGTGTTATAGATCAGGGGTTGTGCGCCTCAAACCTACCCAAAAACAAATTTGCATAACTGGGGTCAAAGCGTGTCCCCATAGCACAGCCCCTGATCGGTTTGTACACTGTACCAAAAAAAGAAAAAAAACATTATGTTCCAAAACAAATAAAATTCTGGGAGAAATATTCTTGTATAGAAGTTAGACCCAGTTTTGTATTAATATTAGAATACAAAGAACAAACATCTAAAGTCAGAAATGAAAATGAAGAAGGTAATGTGATGTTACTGAGCTCATATATGAATTGTGTGGAATCCCTTAAATATCACTGTAATTGTCAAAACATAAAACTGTAAGAAAAAAATCAACATAATGTAACAAATTTGCAGTAATAGATGAAACACCAGAAACAATAAGGTGGCCGGGTGGTTTAACAGAACATTTATGTAGTTTGGGCAAATAATAAAAATTAGACAGGGAATAGTTCTTGATCGCAAGAAAGGTATATTCTCTTTTGTTTAATGGGGACTTTTCCATAGCTGTGTTAATCAGGTCCATATATGCTTCATAATAACCCGGAGAGGGTTCAGAGGATAAAACCTCGTAATATTCCCCATCTGAAAGAATCCTCATAGTCACACGATCAAGTATGGCGAACCCCCCCCCCCCCCACACACACACACCTTTGTCGGAGGGGAGGATAATAATTTCATTGCTATTTTGCAAAGTTTTGGCTCTTCTTTCATGATAAGACAAATTATCACCCTTTAAGTACCCTTAAATATCATAGATTTTTCTGTAAGGTTATTAAAATCCTTCATAACCATAGTGGAAAAGGTGCCAAAAAAATTGCTCTGTTGGTGTAAGGAGTGAGGTCTCACTTCCACATGCTTAACCTCTACTGGCGTAGAGTTAATAGTATCAGAAATAGTGACATCAGAAGAAGAGGGAATACAAATATCAAAACCAACTTGGTCTCTCTGTGTTCAGCCTATAATAGAAAAGTGAAAAGTGATTTTCTTATATAATGATTGAGATCAATAAATAACTGGAAATCATTTGGGCTAGTAACAGGGCAAAAAGAAAGGCCTTTAGCTAGAAGGCTGATTTCACTTTCTGAGAGTGTATATGATGATAAATTAAACAATTTTCTTTTTTTCTTTTCAAATCCTGATTGTGAAATAATCCTGTGTTGTTTACTAGTCTTTCCTCCACTGTAACCTCGGGATTTTATTTTTTTTTTTTTTGTGCAGTTTTGGTCAAGGGTGGAAAGTATTGAGTGATGCGGTGACTGACAAGCTGTATGGGGGATGTTGGAAACCATACAGTGTGAACAGGAAGGCATGCAGAGCCTAAACGAGAAGGAGAACTGCAAACAGATATTGAACCAGCAGTTAAGGTGGAATTAGCGGATATTGTGAGTGTGTCAGAAAGAGAAGGAGACAGAGGGGAATGAACCGTGAGTGAAGAGGCATTAAAGGGGTACTCTGGCGCTAAGACATCTTATCCCCTATCCAAAAGATAGGAGATAAGATGCCTGATCGCGGGGGTCCCGCCGCTGGGGACCTCCGTGATCTTGCACGCTGCACCCCAGCTGTCACGCCCCCCAGCTGTCACACCCCCTCCATATGCTTGCATTGAGGGGGCGGAGCGTGAAGTCACACGGGGGTGGAGCCGTGACGTCACTATGCTCTGTCCCCGTGATCGCCAATAATCAGACCCAGAGTGAGCACGCTCCGGGGGCTGATTCTAACAGGGTGCGGTGTGGAAGATCACGGGGGTCCCCAGCGGCGGAACCCCCGCGATCAGGCATCTTATCCCCTATCCTTTGGATAGGGGATAAGATGTCTTAGCGCCAGAGTACCCCTTTAATGTTACATATTAGTGTATCAGACTCAGAGGACGAGAAAGAATGTCTACCTGAAGACTGAGATGGCAATAAGGGGCAAATCATATTACTATCCATCTGGTACATCGACAAATCAAAATCCTCCAGCTGTTGCAAAACTGCAACTTCCTGCAACCAGTGTGTCTCCAACTGTTGCAAAACTACAACTCCCAGCAAACAATGTGCCTACAGCTGTTGGAAAAATAAAACTCCCAACAATGACTGTCCCTAAAGCTCTTACAAAACAACAACCCCCAGCAACCAGTGTACCTCCAGCTGTTGCAAAACTAAAACCTTCAACAACCAGTGTGCCTCCAACGTTTGCAAACAACTGCCAGCAACCAGTGTGCCTCCAGCTGTTGCAAAACTGCAACTCCTAGCAACCAAAATGCCTCCAGCTGTTGCAAATACTACAACACCCAGCAACAAATGTGCCCCTAGCTTTTGCAAATTACAACTCCCAGCAGCCAGTGTGCCTCTAGCTGTTGCAAAACTACAACTGTCAGCATGCCCGGACAGCCTTTGGCTGTCCGGGCATGCTGGCAGTTGTAGTTTTGCAACAGCTAGAGGCACACTGATGGCTGGGATCAGATCAGAATCAATCGGGGAAATTAAAAAACAGTGCTTTTCTCTATAGGTCATTAGAGTTATGCAGAATATCGCCATGCAAGTAAATAGAACTGAGCTGTAGTACCAGATACACCCTGCGAACAAGAGCAAGGCTGTGTTTACCAAAAAAAAAACAACAAATGATTGAAAATGATTTCAGCACCACAGACAGTTCCTATCTCCCGAGTCAATTTGCAAAACGAAGAAAAAAAATCTATACAGGTAATAGAGCATCTGTACAGTAAAATGTTCTATATGGTTAAGAAAATAACAAGGGAAGCGAGCTGAAGGCATATTTTGTCATTTAAAACATATAGGTGGTTTTGCAGCGATGCCAGCTCGCTCTGCACAGCCCGCTCAACAACAAACTGGAAGGAGTTATTTCAGGCTGTAGAGAATTTGAAGTCCTTGTTAAAAGCTGACAAATGTTCGCAGGTAGCAATTTACTTTTCATTTGTGGCGCTGTGTTCCAGCCATTCTTTCAATTTGCCAACTGCCAAGGGTGATAAGAAGAACGTTAGCGCTCCATGGGCAATCTTTGGGGACGCTTAATGCGAAGGGAAACGATACCGCTCAGAGGTGGAAACTCGCTTGCCAAATGACTCTCTAGACAGGAAAAGGGTGCTTTGATCCGGCTCGGAAATGCTTTGGCTTTTTCTAAATTTGTTGACTAATATAACCCAAATTCTAATGAGAGAAAAACGCAGGTGCGTACTGAGTCCTGGAACCTAGACAATGTTCCCAAGCATCCCGGGGTTATTGAATTTAGAAGTTTTATAACCCTCCATTTACTTTTCTACTTGGGCGTCCTTATTTGTTTCACAGAAGGGGCGATTTTCTTCTGTGCACACTTATTCCCCTTGAAGTCTAGTTTTATGAACCTTGTGAACACAGGTGTTACAAGCGTCTTTATGCTATATATTACTAGACTATTACAGCTTACTAAATTTAATATATATATATATATATATATATATATATATATATATATATTATAAATTAATCTAGTAAGCAGCTTGGCTACTTTAAGCTTAATCATAGAAACTGCTACTGGAAAAAGCAGTGGCGAAACACGTCGGAAGGTGAAGTGGGGGAGCCGGCAAACAGCATTCCAATACCAGCTGCATTGGGCATTTTATTCTGTGTCATACTTGTATGTATTTGCCATTTATAGCTCAGAATTAATCTGTATGTTTGCTATTGTGGCCACTTGCACTTTATTGATAAACTTTATGCTGCTATTAAGGTCATACTTATGACCATTATGTTTCCATATTCAAATGTGTGCTTTATTCTTGGCCATTAAATAGTTAATAGCATCTAGTGGCACGTGCTAAATTGATTCAACTTTTGCGGTAATCATGCTCTGATCTATGAAATTTTTTGTCATACAGTATATAATTTATTATACATCTTAGATGAATTTCTGGCTCCCCCATGCTCTTAATCATGTCTTTTGTGTATATATTTTTATGGGTGATTTCTTGGGCATATGTGTAATTTATTCAATAAACTTTGTTCCAATTTTTTTTTCTTTTGCTTATAGTATTTAGAAGAGTAATCATAGAAATTGCCTTTTCGTGAAGTGGTTTGCATTCTCTCTCAATGCCATTATGCCATCACACATTTGCTTTACTTTATTTCTTCTCCAAAAATAAAAAAAATAAATCAAGGTTTCATCTGTGGTCCTTATGGACATCTGAAAACAGTGGTATGCTGCAGTTTTAATTTCGACCAGAAAACCGGATATGGGGCAAAAATTATCCAACCGTCACTATCGGACTCTGGTCGGCTCATTCAAATGAATGAGATGGGGGCCCGGTCCGGCTGGGGTAAGGGAGCTCCCGGTTTTCCCATCCCCCAGCCGAAACCAGCCCCTGTATTGACGAAATGTAGTGGGAATGCAGCCTAACTCTTCCTCTTGGAGGAGATTTTGTTTTGTCTAATAATCTCTTCTCATTTTTTAAGGATCTTTAAGATCCACCTTGGCAGTCTTTCCTATAAAATACATAAGCCCCTTAGACTGATTTCAAACAGGGCGGTTTCTCTGATATTTTTATATGGAACCAATCACAGCTCATCTTTCATTTTACCAAAGCAATTTAAAGAGACTCTGTCCCCTCCAAAACTACATTGACATGGAAATAGTTCAAAAGGTGATGATGATCCTTTTCATTTTTTTTGGTAGAGTAGGATAACACTAGAATTTTCTAGCATTAGGTTTCTGCTGTAGCCCCAGGACGTGAACAGCTTGCAACCATTGAAAAAAATTCTAAATTCTACAAAAAAAATAAATAAAATTGCCTGAATAACTGAATAAAAAAAATACAAATAAAAAAAAGCTCTGTTCAGACATAATACATCAACCATGACATCAATGAAAAGTTTACGCAGCTTCATCCAAAAGATATTTGGTTCTTAGATTTATAAATTGTTAATAAAAAACTGAATATGGGTAAAAATGATAAAAGTGGTACACCTACATTTTAAATCCCTTACCACTCCCTGCTTAGTACCATGGTTTATGCAGTCTGTTTTTTGCGGGTAAAATGGACAACAAAGTTTTTATTCAAAATACTACACTAATACTAATTTATATAGTATGTATTTAACTTGTTCTACAGGGTGTGCCATTTATATGGATACACCTTAATAAAATGGGAATGGTTGGTGGTATTAACTTCCTGTTTGTGGCACATTAGTATATGTGAGGGGGGAAACTTTTCAAGATGGGTGGTGACCATGACGGCCATTTTGAAGTCAGCCATTTTGAATCCAACTTTTGTTTTTTCAATAGGAAGAGGGTCATGTGACACATCAAACTTATTGGGAATTTCATAAGAAAAACAATTATGTGCTTGGTTTTAATGTAACTTTATTCTTTCATTAGTTTTTTTTACAAGTTTCTGACCACTTATAATGTGTTCAATCTGCTGCCCATTGTGTTGAATTGTCAAGATGGTGCACCACTACATTATGGGTGTCAGGTCCGAGCATTCCTAGATGAACAGTTTCCTGGAAAGTGGATTGGTCGTTGTGGGCCAGTTGAATGGCCCCCAAGGTCTCCCGATCTGACCCCTTAGACTTTTATCTTGGGGTCATCTGAAGGCAATTGTCTATGCTGTGAAGATACGAGATGTGCAGCACCTGAAACTACAGATACTGGAAGCCTGTGATAGCATTTCTCCTGCGGTGTTGCTGTCAGTGTGTGAAGAGTGGGAGAAGAGGGTTGCATTGACAATCCAACATAATGGGCATTGAACACGTTTTATAAGTGGTCAGAAACTTGTAAATAACTCATGAAAGAATAAAGTTACGTTAAAACCAAGCACATCATTGTTTTTCTTGTGAAATTCCCAATAAGTTTGATGTGTCACATGACCCTCTTCCTATAAAAAAAATTAAAAAAAAAAAGTTGGATTCATAATGTCCGACTTCAAAATGGCCGCCATGGTCACCACCCATCTTGAAAAGTTTCCATCCTCACATATACTAATATGCAACAAACAGGAAGTCAATATCACCAACCATTCCTATTTTATTAAGGTGTGTCCATATAAATGGCCCACCCTGTACATAAATAAAGTCTACATAATGTATAATGTTGCTACTTATATGTTGGCCCAGAATTACCAAAACGGTTGTTTTGCCTGGAAAAAATGACAGAAAAAACTGCCCACTTATGTTTCTCATGTATGATGCAAATGTTTTTATTATTATTTTTTTAACACTATAGTATAGGCCTTTTTTGTTGTTGTTGTTTCCATTTATCCTGTGTTTTTCTCATTACAAGTCATATGATCAGGGCCGGTCTGGGATCAAAAATAGGCCGGGGCATATTAGACTATGCAGCACATTTTTTTGGGTGGGGGTCCCAGGAGTTGTACCTCCACAAAAATAAAATGGTCTGCATAGTCTAATATAAACTTAGTTCAAGTGGCTCTCCAGGTGTTGGAAAGATACAACTTCCATCATGCCCAGAGAGCTTCAGGCATGATGAGAGTTGTAGTTTTGTAACAGCAAAAGAGCCACCGATTGGGTTAAAGTTTACCCATCATCACTGCAAACCTTACAAGTGACTACAGTAATGATGGGACAGTCAGGAGAATATATCTTCTCTGCTTTCTTTCCTTTTCTTCTTCATCTGGTTCAGAGGCCAGGTCTTCTTCCAGCTACATCCTTTCTGCAGAATCTGACATCCGGACATCATTTGTTCCTCACTTTGTCAGCAGATCTTCATCCTCTATATGAAGACAACAATAATTAAATCCTGCCAGACACTGTACCCCCTAAATATAACCCTGCCACACACTATGTCCCCCGAATGTAACCTGCCAGACATCATGCCATCTGCCACCCTGTCATATTCCACATACTCCTCAGCTACCCCCAAGTCCATATCATCCTCCACATACTACTCAGCAACTTATCTCCCCTCCCGGCCCCTGTCATCTTTCGCATACTCCTCGCCCCCCCCCCAAGACCCTGTCATACTCCACACACTCCTCAGCCCCCCCCCCAAGCCACTATCATCCTCCACACACTCCTCAGCCTCCTACATCCCATCCCCCCAGGCCCCTGTCATCTTCCACACATTCCACAGTCCCCCCCAAATCCCTATCATTCTCCACACACTCCTCAGTCCCCTACCCCCCAAGCCTCTATCCTCCTCCAAACACTCCTCAGCTCTCCCAAGTCATCTTCCACATACTCCCCCCATCCTCTGCACCTTACAGAAGCTGCAGCACTTGGCAGCGACAGGATCTCCTCCTGCAGAGCAGCTGGGGCAGGGACATATCCTTGATGTCACGGGCGTCTGCTGCTTTTAAAGCAGCAGTGTACCTGCCCCTTTACTTGGTGCCGGCCCAGCGTGAGGCCCCCTTCAGTGCAACCCAAAAAAGGGGGCCTCGCAAAGAGCTGCATTTGTTTTATTACATAGTAAATGGTGACAGAGCAGATGGATGGCCCCGGAGATGGCCCGGCCCCCCAGGCAAATGCCCAGTATGACTGATGGCCAGTCTGGCCCTGTGTATGATTCTTTCCTGATGTAATTTTCTATTGAACAATTGGGGGGGGGGGGGGTTGCCAGAAAAAAACTCAAACATGAACCTATAAAAGACTATGGGAGGAAAAAAGTTTACAATTTCTTGAAGAAAACACTATACCCAGATCGTGGAGCAATTTTGAAAAAATGCCACTAAGCCTAAAAATGCCACAAGAGGGTGGAAACATTTAAAAAAATATCCTTGTGGTTTTGGTGTTTCATATTTCTCTATTGACTTCCAGCTTTTTTAGCTCATTTTTTTAAGTGTTTTTGTTTTCTACATTAATGCTGTAAGTGTTTTCAGCCTTTTTTCTGCAAGTTAAACCTAAATTCCGGCACATCTGCAAATGTAAATGTAAATCCTGCCCTGTTATATTTCAGTTCTCCACCCTTTTTAAGATCTTTGCTTGTTGTCATTAAATTAGAATATTTTGGTTTTATTTGCAGGGACAGTTAGTTTTTAATAAGTTGGTGCCCATATACATAGAGAACAGAGCTAGAAGCTTTAAGAATAGGTGGAACCCTAGGCATTGTTTTTTCTTCTTTAATTATTTATGCAAAAAAAAAAAGCATAGGGTTCCCCTTATTTTTATTCTCAGCCAGATACCAACCAAGCAGCAACAGCCTGATGTTACCAGGGTGGGCTAAGACCATTGTTACTGGCCCTCCCCAGCCTAAATAACTCCAGCCTGTTACCGCCTAGGCCCAGGAGAGCCATTTTTGATGCTCCGGGCCAGTTGGTACCGGCTCTTCCCAGCACCCCTCTGGCGGTGGGTACCGGGGTAATAATTGAGGGTTAGCACGAGCTAACGCTAAGCCCAGCTTAGTTATGGACTCCGTCTATAAGACGGTTTCAACTGCTAAGCCTGTCAAGTAAATAATAAAAAATAAAAACACAACACGTTTAATAAAATTTTATTCCAAAAAAACACTCCCCCACAAACCGTCATTAGCCATTTTATTAACATTAAACAAATAAAAACGCTGGTCACCGTACTCCTCCAAATCTAAAGTAATCCACAGGAAACAATGATCTAAAATGAGAAGTGAAAAAAACAAACAAATAAAAAATGAGTTGGTACATTTAGGGGGAAACAAGTGGTAAATATATATTTTTTTATAAACACACATATATATCGGAAAGTAGATACAGACAGCTTCAAATCTCCAGCAGCTCCACCTGTGCCCGGACTGGTGGTTGGTGTGTCCCGCCCAGTGAACTAGAGCAAACAGGAAAGTCCAGCACACGGTGTCCAATCCTATTAGGTTTATTAGACATAAAATCAGGATACAGGTAACAGAGCAATAGCCTATGCATTTTGGGTGTTAACCCTTAATCATGGCATCTGCCATGCCATGATTAAGGGTTAACACCCGAAACACGTAGGCTATTGCTCTGTTACCTGTATCCTGATTTTATGCCTAATAAACCTAATAGCATTGGACACCGTGTGCTGGGCTTTCCTTTTTACACATATATATTGCACATTTTTTTCAAAGCTGCAAATTGGTGTTCTGAAGTCATTTATTGGTTTTTGCTTATGTGTGCTAAAAAAATGGTATTCAAAAGGGATTTATTGTTTTTTGCATATGTTAGCCAAATTTATCAACTCCCTGTGATAGTATAATAACTGTGTCATGAATAAGCAAAACTAAAGCAGAAAAAAAAAATGCCTGCAGAACTTGCTTACCAAAGCAATAATGATAAATGTCCCCGTTAGTGGTTAGAAAGATAGAGATACAGATTAGAAAGATAGATAGATACAGATTAGAAAGAGAGAGAGAGAGAGAGAGAGAGAGAGAGAGAGAGAGAGAGAGAGAGAGAGAGAGAGAGAGAGAGAGAGAAAGATAGATAGTTACAGATCAGAAAGAGAGACCTTGTGTGTGTGAACAGGGGTCAATCCCCATACAAGAAACCTATAGGGTCTCCTATGCAGCAGGTAAGGGGACATGCTTCTCACTACCTGTGAAGGACTCATTGTTTGCTACCACAAATCCAAAGCCTTTTTCAAGACTCATACCTGCAAATACCTGAATTGAATAGTGTTCCTCAGTAGCCAGTGCCGGAATCTGTATCTAGTTTGTAGTTCTGTTGCATTTCAAACAGTTCTGCAAACACCTTCAGTATGCATTGTGCAGTAATCTCAGCCAGTCAAAAAGCATGTTGATAAGTAATACATATCTGCTATCTAGCCTGTAGTTTTAATACAGGTCTGTTGCATTTCATGCAGTTCCGAAAACACATTCAGTACTCATTGTGCTGTCATCCCTGCAATGCAAGATGTGTTCAAAGCGTTGAAACTTAGATTTGACAAGTAGGTTGGTGAAAAATCACTCAAAAAGGATAAAAGGAACCCAAAAAACATGTCTGGAAAAGGAGTTGATGGACAGGGTAGAGGGCAGAAGCCATTTTCTCTGCCAGTAAAAATGTCCGTATCTGTCCTAGTACAGGTAGTGTCAACAGCAGCTAGGTGTCGTTTGGTAGTAGTGGCAGCCATGTCAGCAATCCCAAGTTCTCACTGCCTTAGAGAGGTTATGTAGTTTCACATAATGATCCGGGTTACTGCAATATTTCTGCCATACGATTTCTGAGGAGGAAGACTCTGACAATCTGACAATGAGCCACCAGTTAGTGTGAATTCCTTTGCATCTGCACTCACATGAAGAAGTGGAAAGGTCCATCCTACATGCTGTGCTTCCTCATCTCTGGCTTTGCCAGAAGGATTTGTGTAGGGACAGTCAAGCTTTGGAGTGTGTTGGCAAGATGGTGAAGGTCGAATCAGTGGTTGAGACCAACACAAGCCAGACAGGTGGTGGTAGACGTGGTGGGGAAATTGTAAGGCATCAAGGTGGCTATGCTGAGGGGGAAACAAGAAGCCCACAAAAACCATGCAGAGAGGAGTGGCATGGAGGATGAGGAGTTTGACGTTGAGAACCACCTTGGCATGACCTCACTTATTCAGAGCAGAAGGGTAGTGGCAGTGTCAGAAAGAAAGAGCATAGCCAAGGTAGGGGAAGAAAACCTGTGAAACGTAACAGATGTAGGGCTGCTAGTCTGATGAGGTTGGGTGAGGGCAAAGCTGCTGCATGTTTGGGTTCTAATAAAAAAAACATCCAGACTGTTGTGCCTTCTCTGTCCGCTATTCTGATGTGTGGAACTTCTTCTCCTTCTTATCTGATGCAGAGAACTTGGCAATATGTTGTCTCTGCAAACAGAAGCAAACCATTACCAGTGTAGGGACTATGTCTCTACGTAGGCACATGGAGCGTCACCACAGGGCTTCAAGGACAGTCAAAACACCCCGCAACATGAGGAAAATGCTTCTGCTGCTACTGGTGATCTTCCAGATCCATCCCAACTGTCTGACAGCCAGGCCTCTTCCACAGGCAGCACATTTTTGGGATTTTCCTCATCAGTGTCGCGCCCTCCTCCTCCCCGATCTCTTCAGTTATCCATTGGGGAATCCATGTCCTCCAGACAACAGTATTCTCCAGTCATCCTGTTGTAGTGCGCCTCAATTCCTACCTGGTCAAGTTGTTGGTGGCACAGGCCCTTCCATGCCATCTTGTGGACTCCTCGGCCTTCAGGCAACTAATGGGATGTGCCCAGCCCAGGTGGCGTGTACCTAATTGCCATTATTTTGCAAAGAAAGCTGTCCCTGTTGTGCACAATCATGTGGTGGAGAGAGTGGGCCACTCTATGAACTTGACTGTGTGCAGCACAGTGCATTCCATGTTGATACGTGGAGTAGTAGCTACAGCCAGGGGCAATACATGTCTTTTACAGCCCACTGGGTCAACATCCTGCAGAATGTGGCTCAACCGCAACAAGGCCAGGAAAATGTTGTCACACCTCCACGGTTGCATTGATTGGGTTCAACTGCTGACACCCCCCGCCTATCCTCCTCTTCCTCCTCTTCCTCCTCCATGGGCATCTTGCACCCGACAGAGAAGAGCTTAAATTCTTCTCCTCCCCTCTTCTTTCAACACTGCAAAATCAAGCGCTGTCATACTGTGTTACACCTGCCTGTTACACCTGCCTATGTCACAAAATGGAGGAGTTGCTGCTCTGTCTGCAACAAGAGGTCCCACACTAGTTCACAGGTCGTGAGCTGACACTGGGACACAACGTCGCCAATAACAGCACACAAACATTATCAAAGCGCTGCATGTAGGTTGCATGACACACTCTCCCTGTTTGGCACACGTGTTAAACCTTGTGGTCAAACGTTTCTTGACAACTTGCCCATGTGTGAAGCCAGTGGTGTCTAATTACAGGATAATTTGCATCCAGTTTAGCTGCTTTATGCTTTCAAACATGTCTTGCTTCATCTACAGCACCAAAACGGTCTTCCCTAACACCGCCTTGTTGGCCATGTTCCAACACAGTGGAACTCTACCTTACACATTTTGGACTGCCTCTACCAGCAGCGCAAAGCAGTGACTGACTTTCTCATGCAACACCAAGACGATTTCTGGAGCCAGTGTGATTTACAGCCCAGGTATTGGCAGCTAATCAGGGACACTTGTCTCATGCTTGTGCCTTTTGAGAGAGCTAAAAGATATATCAGCAAGGAGAACAATGGCAATGGCGATGTGGTGCCTCTGATATTCCTTTTGGAGCAGACGCTGATGGTGATGATGGTAGAAGGAGAGATGTAGGAGACTTCACATCTTGATGGCAGTAGTACGGATGCAAGTCAACATCAACGCTCCACTACCTCTGACAGAACTACTCCAGCAAAAGGCAGCAGCAGTAGCGGCATATTGATGTTTGAGCACATGATGGCAAAGTTTCTGCATCCTGTATACTCCCCTGACATGAGTCATGAAAGGGATGTGAATCACAACCTTAACAACCAGGTTGAGGCCTACCTAAATAGTGCCCTTTCTCTGACAGACACCATGAGCACAGACCCTATGGACTTCTGGCTCACCAGATTAGACCATTGACCAGAACTTGCCCAGTTTGCCATGAGTGTTCTGTCTTGTCCACCCTCTAGTGTCGCTTCGGAAAGAGTGTTCAGCACAACAGGCGGTGTGGTCACCCCGAAGCAAACAAGATTGTTAGCCAGCAGCGTGGAAAAACTGACTTTTACTAAAATGAATCAGCCATGGATTGATGAGGAATTTAAACATCCTGTACGAGATGCCACTGATTATGCAGTACTACCACCACCCCTGCTGGATGCTATTGACACCTGTCTGTCATCTCATGCTGTACGCTAGTGACATCTGTTAGCCATCTTATGCTGTACAATAGTAACATCTGTTAGCCACCAGCCCATCACCTTCGTGCCACTACCAGTCCGCCATCCCCTGCTGTACGCTAGTGACATCTGTCTGCCATCTCATGCTGTACGCTATAAACATCAGTCAGCCACTAACTGTTGTACGCAAGCTACTACAAGTAGCAACAATCCACCATCATCACCCTACTTCCAGCCAGGCCTACACATACATAAACCATCATCCCCAGAAATGGGATACCTTTTTTCGGCTTTTCATACAAGAGCTATTTCTTTTCAGTCTTCACTGTTTTAGAACACCAATTATCACACATAGTAATACTATAATATTCTATAACTGTGGATAGAAGCATAAGAACAGCTGCTTCAAAGGCACAGGTTAGTTTAGATAGGAAATTGTACTACAGATGAATCCTGTTTGCCATCGAAAACCACATTTTGACAATTTAATTAATATGCTTTGTGTTTCCTGCAATTTACACTACATACCGCTTGCACCATCTTTGATATAGCAGAAAATAGGCCTATTATGGCACTTGCATCCACAAAGTGTTTTCTTGGAACCCTCCAGCCATTTTTACTATAAAAGAAACACAAACACTTTCAGAGGAGCAGGCTGTCAGAAGTGGGAAATGTCAGCCGAGCAAGAGATTTGTTTTGCTAAAAGGGATTAGTTAGAGGTGTGAATTTTTTTTGTCTGACTATAAATGAATTGTAAAAGAGCTGCAGTAAAAATGAACAGAGTGCCCAGCATGAATTAGCTAAGGTCCATGCGAAGCAATGTAAACATTAGTGATCATAGATAGATGGTGGAATAAAAAAAAAAACTGACAAGGGACCTCTGAGGATTTTTGTGCTTTTTATCTCTATAAAATAACATACTTTTACAACAGTAAATGGAACTAGCTGTAGATGCAATGAATACCTTAGCAACCTTACACTATATAATATTTGTTGGATTGAGTATACGCTATATGCTGTGTGACTTCTTACATTGCTATATATGTATAAGGCTGGTACAGCCTGCATTTATGGGCGGGGCATGGAGCGTACTTAACATCCCCTGGTAGGGCCCAGGGGTACGTGCGTTAGGGTACTGTTTTGCTGCTGGGTGTCTGTGTAGGATCATTCCCTCCTTGCACGCAGGCGCAGTTGCTACTTCCGGTGACGCGGCCGGACTTCCGGGCGCACGATCGCGAGGCTCGGAGGACATGGATTGCAGTGTCAGGTGAGTGGTGGCGGTGCATGGGCCCTGTTACTGCCGGAAACACCGTCACAGGCCGGGAGGGATGCGGCGGTGGTCCCGGCAGATCAGAGCTCAAGATGGTTCTAGCGGTGCGGTGCCGCGGGTTGCCATGGTGATGCCGGCAGCTATTGTTGCTGAGGCCGGGGGCCGGGTCCTGCCGGGGGGCGCTGCCGCGAGGATCAGAGTGGCGGCGGTGGTGCCCTCGGCAGGGAGTCCTGACTGGTGCCATGGATTGGCATTAGGGTGGTAGCCCTGTTACTGCCGGGAGCACCGTCGCAGGCCCAGAGGGGTTGGCGGTGGTCTCGGCAGATCAAGGCTTGTGACGTCTCTAGCGGCGCGGTACTGCTGGTTGCCCTGGCGACGTCGGCAGCATTGTTTTACTGGGGCCGGAGGCCGGGACCGGCCGGTGGGCGCTGCCGAGGCTGTCAGGCTGGCGGCGGTGGTGCCCCCGGCGGAGATTTAACTAGTGGCATGGTTAGCCTATGGTATGATAGGGTCAGTTAACTATCCAGATATAGATTGGGGTCCGGGGTTGGCTAAAACTACAAAGGGGCGACAATTCCTAAATTTATTGCAGGATAATTTTATGGGCCATTTTGTGGAGGACCCAACAAGAAGTGATGCCTTGTTGGATCTGATCATTTCCAACAACGCAGAGCTGGTTGGTAATGTAACTGTGCGGGAAAACCTTGGTAATAGTGACTACAATATAGTTACTTTTGACTTAAAATGTAGAAAACAAAGACAGGCGGGGAAGGCAAAAACATATAACTTTAAAAAGGCAAACTTCCCTGGGCTGAGGGCTGCACTACAGGACATAGACTGGGGGGGAAGTGTTGTCAAATACTGATACAGAAGGTAAATGGGACATCTTTAAATCAACTCTAAATAACTATACAGCTAAATATATACCAAAGGTGAACAAATATAAATGATTAAAACTAAATCCTACATGGCTGACAAATGATGTTAAAAGAGCAATAAACAACAAAAAAATAGCCTTCAAAAAATACAAATCTGATGGGTCAGCGATAACATTTAAACAGTACAAAGAGCTTAATAAAATCTGTAAAAATGTTATAAAAACAGCAAAAATTCAAAACGAGAGACAGGTGGCCAAAGAAAGCAAAACTAATCCTAAATATTTTTTTAGATATATAAATGCAAAAAAAACAAGGACAGAACATGTAGGACCCCTTAATAATGATAATGGGGAGGTTGTCACAGGCGATCAAGAGAAGGCGGAGCTACTGAATGGGTTCTTTAGTTCTGTATACACTATGGAAAAAGGAGCAGAGATTGGCCAGGTCAGTGCTGGTAACACATCATGTAATGTACTGAACTGGCTTAATGTAGAGATGGTACAAGGTAAGTTAAGTAATATAAATGTAAGCAAATCTCCAGGGCCAGATGGATTGCACCCAAGAGTTCTTAGAGAGGTAAGTTCAGTAATATCTGTACCCCTGTTCATGATATTTAGAGATTCTCTGGTGTCTGGTATTGTGCCAAGGGACTGGCGCAAGGCGAATGTGGTGCCAATCTTCAAAAAGGGCTATAGGTCTTCCCCAGGAAACTATAGACCGGTAAGTTTAACGTGCATTGTGGGTAAATTGTTTGAAGGACTTATAAGGGATTACATACAGGAATACATAGGGGATAATTATCTTATAATTGATAGCCAGCATGGGTTTACTAAGGATAGAAGTTGTCAAACCAATCTAATTTGCTTTTATGAAGAGGTGAGTAGAAGCCTTGACAGAGGAATGGCTGTGGATATAGTGTTTCTGGATTTTGCTAAAGCATTTGATACTGTCCCTCATAGACGTCTGACAGGTAAGTTAAGGTCTTTGGGTTTGGACATTTTAGTTTGTAACTGGATTGAACACTGGCTCATGGATCGTACCCAGAGAGTGGTGGTCAATGATTCGTACTCTGATTGGTCCCCGGTAATTAGTGGTGTACCCCAAGGTTCAGTACTGGGCCCGCTGTTGTTTAATTTATTTATCAATGATATAGAGGATGGTATTAACAGCTCTGTTTCTATCTTTGCAGATGACACCAAGCTTTGTAGCACGGTACAGTCTATAGAGGATGTGCATAAGTTACAAGATGACTTGGATAGACTAAGTGTCTGGGCATCCACTTGGCAAATGAGGTTCAATGTGGACAAATGTAAAGTTATGCATCTGGGTACTAATAACCTGCATGCGTCGTATGTCTTAGGGGGGATTAAACTGGCAGAGTCACTGGTAGAGAAGGATCTGGGTGTACTTGTAGATCACAGACTACAGAATAGCATGCAATGTCAGGCTGCTGCTTCCAAAGCCGGCAGGATATTGTCATGTATCAAAAGAGGCATGGACTCGAGGGACAGGGACATAATACTCCCCCTTTATAAAGCATTGGTACGGCCTCACCTGGAATATGCTGTTCAGTTTTGGTCGCCTGTACATAAAAGGGACACTGCGGAGCTGGAAAGGGTGCAGAGGCACGCGACTAAACTAATATGGGACATGGAACATCTTAGCTATGAGGAGCGATTAAAGGAGTTACAATTGTTTAGTCTTGAGAAGAGACGTTTTAGGGGGGATATGATAAACGTATATAAGTATATTAATGGCCCATACAAAAAATATGGAGAAAAACTGTTCCAGGTTAAACCCCCCCAAAGGACGAGGGTGCACTCCCTCCGTCTGGAGAAGAAAAAGTTTAGTCTCAAGGGGCGACACACTTTCTTTACCATGAGAACTGTGAACTTATGGAACAGTCTACCTCAGGAACTGGTCACAGCAGGAAAATTTAACAGCTTTAAAACAGGATTAGATACATTCCTGGAACAAAATAACATTAATGCTTATGAAGAAATATAAAATCCCTTCCCTTCCCCAATATCGCGCCACACCCCTACCCCTTAATTCCCTGGTTGAACTTGATGGACATATGTCTTTTTTCGACCGTACTAACTATGTAACTATGTAACTACTTCGGGCAAAGGTAACAGAGCTACGATACGAGGATTAGCCGCGTTATGTTGTGGTGTGTGCCACTGGTGGTTTTACAGTCATGGGGCAGTAGCAGGTGTGCATGAGGGGCATAGTTTATATAGGCCACAGGTTGGTTATTAGGGGGATAGGTTGCCATAGATCCGCCAGTTAGTTCATTCATTAGGGTGAGAACACGTGGGGACGGTTGCTGGTTGTCATGGTAACCTAGGCTTGTGGGGTAGTGAGACTCTGTGTCAGGGATTACCGAACTTCATAGCACTGGGGGAATTCTGGTCCTGGACAGCCCTTCTCTGCTCAAGGTTGGGGGTTGTGTGGTGTCGGAATTTTCCTGTAGATGGCAAATGACATGTGGCTTATAGTAATATTGTGTTTTTGCAGATACGGTCGAGTGTTCGCAGAAGGTTTTTTGGGTAGATAGGCTTTTGACCAGTCTGTAGGGCATGTGGATGGACGTTAGCTTATTAGTCATTTGTGTTTTAGATCTACATTTCCCTGAAGTAGGACCATACCGCTCAAGTGGTCGCTTACAAGGGTTTTTTACAGGTAAAAAAAAAAGGGGGTAGTGATGTATGACTTACGTATGCTTATGATATTTATGTCCTCAATGTATGTTGTTACAGGAAAGACGATAGTCAAGCAAGTTTTCCGGCAAGTAGGTGTATGTTCTTTCAGTTAGGAAAGCTATGTGTTGTTTTAGCGGGCACCGTGAGGAAGTTGTGGCCGATCATAGGAGATGGGTGTCACATGTGGAGCACAGTCATTTTGCATGTACATAGTCAGTCACCTGTCACGGCTTCAGGTGTGAGGCGAGATGGTAATCCTGTCACGGCTACAGGCACCAATCCAGTCATGTATTCCGGTTGTCTGTCAGTAGGTCGGAAGTCCTGCCATGGCTGCGGGCAATTTTGACGGCTGGAGCTCACCATCCTGACGCGTCTTCAGGAATCATTGAGGGAAGTCCTGACACGGCCTCAGGCAACAGTTAATCTCGGTCTCCAAGTTGCAAATTGCTCAGGATGGCGGATCAGGGGTTTGGACCTCCTCTGATCTGGCAGATTCATTCGGGCTCGGTATCCAGAAGTACGGTAGTTGGTCCTGTTGTGTTCTTCCTCCTCAGGTTCAATCGAGGTAGCACTAGTCTTGCTCGTGGTAGGTTAGGCTCTAAGGTACGTGATTTCGCTTTCACCTCGTGCACTACACCCACGTAATAGTAGGTAGGGATATGTTAAGTCATTTGTATATTAGTAATTATGTGTCTCTTAGGTCATCATGTCTCATGGATCAGACATAGAGGAACAACTGTCGGTTCCAGAAACGCCCTCTAGGACATCGGATCATGGTAGTTCGACGTCTTATCGGGCGTGGGCCATCCCCAAGATTACTTCAGAGCTTCATAGAAGAGCTATCCTCTTCCCTGCAACTGCGAGGAAAGCGGAACTCTATCGGCTCATGATGGCAGGGGAGCCAGGTCCCAATCAGACAATAGAACCCAGGGCAGCGGTTCAGGCCTCTCTCACACAGTTACACGGAATGATGAGGGGATTCCAGACGCGATTGGATTTCATTGAAAGCCGGTTAAATACACCTCAGTTGTCGTGCCAACAGCCACGGCACAAATGGTTGTGCCAGCACCTGCGGAGCAGGCTAGTGATTCCACGCCAAATCCGGTCATATCAGCACCTGCGCTGCAACCAGCACAAGGTACGACGACTAAGGCCCCTAATGTCCTTCCAGCTCATCTGATCCCTCAGGGTATATGCAAGGATATCCTGGGGGGAAAAGATGTTAATTTGGCATCCTTGCTAATTGCTGAACACGATATAGCAGAAAATAAGACTATAGCGTGTGGTGAAGTTTCTGTTGTACTAAAGAGTAAGGATGTCAGATTAAGTCGCAAACTTACGCTGCCCGAATTTATGCTAGCCTTTAGTCTGTACCACAATGTGGTATGCTCGGTTCATCCGGAACGTAGGGAGGAACTGGACATTTACCTATATAAGTTAGTGGATTTAGGACACAAGTATGGAGGATATGCCTTCTACGATTACCATGTCTCTTTCTCAGCATAAGCGGCAGCAGCACTGGAGAAATTCCAACATAGCACGAACTCGGCGACAATGGATACGGAACTTTTTCGTAGACATTTTGCGGGACTGAAAGCACCTGCTTGTGCCAATTGCAACTCGATTAATCATACATCCACCTGGTGCAGTCAACTGAGCAACCATCTACTAGTGAGGCAAAACCTCCGGTCACTGGAGCAGGTTTTTTAGTGGAACAGTGCGGTTGATAAGCTGGGCAGGCCGATAAGATATTTAGGGAAAGTGCAAGTGTGCAACAATTACCACTGGTCATCTTGTAATTATAGTCAATGCCGTCTGTTGCATGTTTGCTCCCAATGTTTTAGGGCACATCCTAAGACCCAGTGTCCTCAGAGGTCAGGATCCTGACTAACTGGGGCCAATGTGGAGAGCTTGGCTGGGTTATTACAGGGGCACCCTGATCAGAGATGGGTAGAATGGCTGGTCAACAGTTTCAGGTATGGTTTCCTTACAGGTTTGATCGCCCTTCCCCAGCATACAAATGAGTGTGGCAACCTACAGTCCGCTCTTAGAGATCCGGAGGCAGTGTCTTCATTGATTCTATCGGAGGTTCAAAAAGGTTACATGTTAAGACCTTTTGCACAGTCCCCTTTTGATGTTTGGAGGGTCAGTCCGGTAGGTGTGGTGGTGGGCAAGTTTTCCAATAAAAAACGCTTGGTGTACGACTTGTACGCCCCTCATTCTTGCAGTACACCTAGTCTCAATTCTTTAGTTCCGTCGGAGGAATATTCCATGCAATACTCTTCTGTTGACGAAGCAATCCAGATCATCATCTCATTAGGGTCAGGAGCATGGCTGTCAAAGGCAGATATTACAGATGCATTTAAACTGTTACCCATAGCTCCTGAGTTGTGGAAATGATACGGTGTTAAATGGCAAGAGCAATATTACTTGCTGTTATTTAACCAATTTGCAGAAGCATTGAATTGGATTTTGGTAAATGTCTCTAATTGTTCCTTTGTCATCCACTATCTAGATGACTTCCTGATCATTGAACCCCCAACTGCTGAGTCTGATGGTCTGGATGCTTTGAGGGCACTGTTCACTCAAGTGCAGGTACCGGAGTTGGATAAGAAAGTAAAGTGGAATGGCGTTTCGTTTTTCATTACGGCTCCCAGCCACTCATCCCCGGGTGTCTTTATGGACGCATCATCAGTTGGTTATGCGGCTATTTGGGGAGGACACTGGATCGCTACACATTGGCTCCCTGAAGTGTCTAGTTTAGAAATGTTTTTGCATACTTCAGCTCTGTTTGAGTTAGTTCCTGTGGTAGCAGCAGCTCATGTTTGGGGAGCATCCTGGTCTAAGCAGACAGTGTGTTTCTTTTCAGATAATCAAGCCACGATTGAAATTGTCGAGAAGGGATAGTCGAGTTCCCCAGTTATCATGAGATTCATGAGAAGTCTGGTTTGGTTGTCTCTAGTGCACAAGTTCCATCTAGTATGTGAAGATGTAGAAGGTGAGAAAAATGTGTTGTCAAGATGTAGAAGGTGAGAAAAATGTGGCTGCGGCTGCATTATCCCGGTTAAAGTTTGATCTCTTTTTTCAGGTCATGCCCGGAGCAAACAAGCAGGCCACACCGCCCCCCGATGTCAGTTGTCTAATGATGGATTGAATCACTATTTGTATACGGCTAAAGTTCTGATGAATAAAGCATTGTCTGAAAATACTGCTAAAGCGTATTGTCATGCGTGGAAGGTTTACCAAGAGTTCCGGTTGAAAGTTCCACAAGGAAAGCAAGACCTTATTGCTTACATACTTATGTTTGTTGCATTTTGCCATTCAGAGTTAAACCAAGCCCACAATACCATTAGGCAATACTTGGCAGGGGTTCAGCATCATTTGTCCCTAGAAAATCCAGGTAGTGCTTCTATATTTTCATAACATGCCATATGCACAGTTTTAAAGGGTATTCAAAAGGCCAAGCCCATAGTAGTTACAGGTAGACTCCCGGTCACATGGCCATTGTTCAGATAGTTGTCCGACGTGTTAGATAAACATCCTTTTGGGTTCCTTAAGATTAGGGTACTTAAAGTAGCCATATATCTTGCCTTGTATGGTTTCCTCAGGCCCGGTGAGTTTAGTGCAAAGTCTGGGGGTTCCACGTTTGTTAGTTTGGATCAGTTGGTGGTCTCTCAGGATAGCCCTTTCTTGACATTAAAAAGCTCTAAAGGTAACATAACCGATACGGTAGTCAGTTATTATGCCACGGGGCATCAATGGTGACCAGTCAAGGTCCTGGTCGAATATCTTCAGTTTAGGAAAGGGCACGCAGGGTCGACACCACTACTACCATTCCCTAGTAAGCCTTTAACTACGGTGGTTTTTGTAGAGCATGTACGTACTTTAATCAGATCCCTGGGTGTCGATGCCACTCACTTTTAAGGGCACTCGTTCCGCATTGGGGCAGCCTCAGCGGCCTCAGGCAATCACGTACCAGCGCATGTCATTAAGAAGTTGGGTCGCTGGAAATCGGCTTGTTATGCCACGCACATTCCAAACCCACAAAAAGAGATTATGTCTGCTGTTAGTTCTTTGGTGTTTTCATGAATAAAGTTCTATTTCCTATCTGTTGGTTTTTGCCCTCTTTATAGGTGTATGGTACCCACGGCGGCGGCTCAGGCACACCTCTAGCCGTGTTAGGTTAGGTAGGGGTATTCGAGTCTCTGGGTGAAAGGCCCTGGCCATAAGTATAAGGCTGGTACAGCCTGCATTTATGGACGGGGCCTGAAGCGTACTTAACGTCCCCTGGTAGGGCCCAGGGGTACCTGCGTTATGGTATTGTCCCACCCTCCCGCCCGTTGAATATATATTTCTAACAGGGTATGCCCTCTTTATGGGTGTACCCACGGCGGCGGCTCAGGCACACCTCTAGCCGTGTTATGCTAGGTAGGGGTATTCGAGTCTCTGGGTGAAAGGCCCTGGCCATAAATGTGTATATATATATATATATATATATATATATATATATATATATTTATTTATTTATTTGTGGTTGGGTTACATATTTCGTAAGTAGAGTGTACCACTTGCATGAATAATTAGGCCTGGGGTGTGCCTCCCCAGACATGAATGAAAAAAGGGGGCAAAAATACATCCGTTAGGAAATGCATAGAGATGAGCGAATCGAACTTGATGAACCGGAATTCATCACGAATTTCATGAAAAATTCAATTCGCAACGAATATGAATATCGCCGCAATTCTATTGCGCGAATCGCTTCATTAAACTTCATTTTACAACATTCCAGGCTATTGGAGACCTAAGATGGCGGATCCACATGTGAGTACATGGGGCATGGGATTATGGGAGGGCGGGAAACAGTGGCTGGGATTAAGGTAGGCGGGCTGACCCTGAACCACATGTGAGATTCAGCCTATCAGTGTTCACTGACCCCTGTGATGTCACAGCCCCTATGTAATCGGCGGCCATCTTGCCTCACTTCATTTCATCTATGCACTCAGATGGAGAGGACGGGACTGCGTGTGTGAGAATAGCTCATACCACAGCGTTAGACTGCAACTTCTAGTCACATCAGCATTAGGGAAAGGCAGGAGTGCAGAGTGCTGTGCTGTTACTCTGAGAAGGATCATTGATAGCTAAACCTCCTATTCACGTTATTGAGCATTGCAGCAGAGAGGGGCAGATAGCTGTCAGCTGCCTCATACAGATCTCCAAGCTGCCTGAACTTTCTGAAGCATCTTATCTCCTCATTTTTCAGCCCAATTGATTTTTTTTGCTTCACAAATCTTTTTTTGTGGTGCTGCACTATTGGGTCCTGCTGCTGTTCAGAAATAAGTCATATTAGTGTGGACTTTAGTGCCTTTTTACCATTTTTCACCTGTTACTCTGTCTCTGTGCTAAATTCAGTGTTAAAACAAATTTCCTGAGTACAAATACGCTTTTTCAGTGGCCTTATCATTGCAAAGGGCCTACATACAAGCAAATAGCGTACCATGTACCACCTTCTTTTTTTGTCTCTGCAATAAATTCAGTGTTATACCACACGTTATACACCTGCCGGTGTATTAAAGAAAAAAAAGTTTTTCCTGAGTACAAATACGCTTAACAGTGGCCTTATCATTGCAAAGGGCCTAAATACAAGCAAATAGCGTACCATATACTACCTTTTTTTCTGTCTCTGTGCTAAATTCAGTGTTATACCACAGGTTATACATCTGCCGGTCTATTAAAGAAAAAAAAGTTTTTCCTGCGTACGAATACGCTTAACAGTGCGCTCATCATACAGCCAAGTAGTGTACTATTTAGTACCTGTATTTCTGTCTCTGTGCTAAATTCAGTGCTATGCCACACATTAGTATACACAAATTGGTGTATACAACAAAAAAAAGAGTTTTTTTCTGCGTATAATTACGCTTAACAGTGTGCTCATCATTGCAAAGGGCATACAGAGAACCAAGTAGTGTACTATTTACTACCTGTTATTCTGTCTCTGTGCTAAATTCAGTGCTATTCCACACATTAGTATACACCTGCTGGTGTATTTAAAAAAAAAAGTGTTTTTTTCTGCGTAGAAATATGCATACCAGTGAGCTCATCATTGCAAAGGGCATACATACAACAAAGGAGTGTACTATTTAGTAACTATTATTCTGTCTAGGGCCTATATACTTTGAAAGGACAGCCGGAAGTAATCGCCTGCTGCTGTTCTATACCCTCATAAACGCACTAAGTATGTCAGGCAGGGAAGTGCCAGGACGTGCACAGAAAAGGGGCAGAGGCCTACATACATCAGGCAGAGTTGGCAGCAGACTTGGGGCTAGTGGCAGCAGGAGTTGCAGCAATAGGTCTGAGCTCCCGTTAACACCCAGCGGTCGTGTCGTCAATTGGTTTGCACACTCATCCCCATCATCACAAGCGACATCTGACAACCCCAGTCAAAAGTCGGTGGGTTCCTCAGACAAAACCCTCAGTTGGCATGGCCCGGGAGCAGTCCCCGTAATCCCATTGCCTTTGTCCTATGCTGTTCCCTCTCCCAAAGAAGTATCTCATGCTTTGGGTACAGCTCTACTATTTAGTGAGGACGATGTAATAGAGGACAGTCAGCAGCTAATGGGCAGCCAAGAATGTGAGGAGACATGCGTCGCTTGCTCCGCAAGGCGGCCAAGTAGTGATGCGGAGAGTGACGTGGGAGGCAGTGTTTCAATTGTTCAGGGTCCTGAGGCAGACACTGTTGTGGAACACGAGGAGGACATCAGTGACGTGCACACATCTTTTGATGCCGATCGCAATTGGGAGCCGGGTGCAGAAGCCGGGGCTTCATCATCATCTGGAGAAGAGATTTGCTCTTTGTCTATGAGGCAGCAAGGCGGTAGCACGGTTGGCAATCAGCATGGTGGTGGCAGTAGTGGAAATTCAGGAGCAAAACGTGCCAGGGGGAGACCACCTGCTTCGCGGCAAGCTACCATTCAGGGAGGTAGTGGAACAGGGGTTCCTGGAGACGGCGCCAATAGCAGTGAAATAGTGCAGACTGCGGGTGGGAAAATCAGCTACTCTGCAGTGTGGTTGTTCTTCATAAAGAATCCGGAGGACCTTAGCGTTGTCACATGCAAAATATGTCGGCAGAAATTGAAGCGTGGCCAGGGTCCCAATCTCGGCACCACTGCCCTGCGTCAACACATGATTCGCCACCATAAAGCGGCCTGGGATAACCGTGGCTCCGATGTAGTGGTCAAGCCTGCCGCATCACCCAGTGGCCATCCGCTCCCTCCGTCATCCAGCCAAGGCTCCACCACCTCAGCCGAAAGGAGCATTGTGTCAAACCCTCCTTCTTGCACTCCTGCTTCTTCCGCTCGTAGTCAGCCATTCCGCCAACAATCGATCGGCGAAGCCATGTCCAAGAGTCAACAGTATGCGTCCACTCATCCAACAGCGCAGAAGTTGAATGTGCTCCTGTCCAAGTTGTTGGTGTTGCAGTCCCTTCCTTTCCAACTGGTGGACTCGGCCACTTTCAGGGAATTGATGGCTTGTGCAGAGCCGAGGTGGAGAGTCCCAAGCCGTCATTTCTTTGCGAAGAAGGCAGTACCAGCCCTGCATAAGTTTGTACAAGAGAAGGTGGGCCAGTCCTTGAGCCTGTCGGTGTGTTCAAAAGTGCACGGCAGCACTGACGTGTGGAGCTGTAACTACGGGCAGGGACAATACATGTCTTTTACGGCCCACTGGGTAAATGTTGTTCCTGCACAGCCACAAAGGCAACTTGGACAGGTCACACTGCTTCCTCCTCCACGCTCTGACTCCCAGGCAGTTGGTCCTTTTACAGTGTGCGCCTCCTCCTCCCCCATGTCCTCGGCCTCAACTGCACATCCAAATCTCGGTGGTCCTTCATCGTACCACGTGTGTATGGCACAGCGGTATCAAGCCGTCCTTCACATGGTTTGCCTTGGCGATCGGAGTCACACAGGGTAGGAACTGATAAAGTTCATTAGGGAAGAAATCCGAGTTTGGCTTACTCCACGAAATATGGAAATGGGAACCATGGTGACCGACAATGGAAAGAACATTGTGGCCGCGCTGCAACAAGGAAGTGTGAACCATTCGCCCTGCGTGGCACACGTGTTGAATCTGGTTGTCAAGAAGTTCATCAAGTCTTCACCCCATTTGCAAGACATCCTGACAATGGCAAGGAAACTGTGCATGCACTTCAACCACTTGTACACCGCCAAGCACACTTTGCTTGAGCTGCAGCGTCAGAACAGTATCCCACAACATAGTCTCATTTGTGACATTGCCACACGTTGGAATTTCACCCTCCATATTTTGGACAGACTATACGAACAAAGAAAAGCCATCACAGATTTTTTGATGATACAAGCAGATAGGAGTACTCCCCTGTGTAATTTCAATGTGAACGAGTGGCAGCTCATACGTGACACCTGCCGTTTGCTGAGGCCCTTTGAGAAAGCCACATTTTTTGTTAATAGCTCGAATTACGCCATGAACGACGTAATTCCAGTCTTACATTTACTCCAAAAAATGATTGAAAACATGGCTGGTCATGGCAATGGAGATGTTGCGCCTACATCAGAAGGCTACATGAGTCCTGTGGGGGATGAACTGGAGGAGGATGATGAGTGGCAGAGCGGAGCACAGTTTATGGTGGATGAGAGGGCCGGTGTTTCTGGTCATTGGACAGGAGAGGAGGAGCAGGAGCAGTCAGAGGAGCAGGAGAGTTATTATGAGGGAGGCGAGACAGAGGACCCAGACACACCGTGGCAGTATGCAGTGGAGATGGAGGCAGGTAGTCCCAGCGAGTCACTGTCACAAATGGCACGATGCATGCTGAGTTGCTTGCGTAGTGACCCCCGAATTGTCAAAATTCGTCAGCGCGATGACTTCTGGATCTCCACCTTATTAGACCCTCGTTACCGGCCCAGAATAGGGGCCTTTATTACACCCACTGAGAGGGAGGACAAACTGACCTACTTCAGGTAGCTTCTACGTAGTCGGTTGGCCGATGCCTATCGGCCACATGGTCCATCCACTCGCAGGTCTGACTTGGGGGGGGGCCCTCTGCACTCATCTTCCACTGCCACGGCTGCTGGGGAGGGGAGGGTTGGCAGGAGCAGTACCGGCTCAATCAGCAGCAGCCTGAGTCTACAGTCACTGATGAGTAGCTTCCTTCAGCCGCATAGTGAAGCTACTCATCAGCAGCAGGTGGACATGGAGCAGGACCTGAGCCAGCAGGTGATGGCTTACCTCAACATAACCCTGCCAACAACCGTTGAAGACTTCTGGGTAGCCAAACTCGATTTATGGCCGCAACTAGCTGAGTTTACCCTGGAAAAGCTGTCCTGCCCGGCCAGTAGTGTGCCATCAGAGCGGGTGTTTAGTGCGGCCGGGGCCATAGTCACCCCAAGGCGAACTCGTCCGTCCACTAAAAATGTGGAGAGACTGACGTTTGTCAAGATGAATCAGGGATGGATCAGCCAGGATTTCCAGCCACCAATGACAGATTTGTCAGAGTAGATTGACCATGCTCCTGCAACAAAATCTTCTCTATTGTGGTTGGTTATGAAACCCTCTGGGGCAGACCTGGGCATTGTACAGCCCGCTTGCCACATACGGCCCTTTGATTGGCTCTGACCGGCCCGCGCTGATTGGGGGACAACTATGCTGCTTAATCTGGGGGACAACTATGTTCCTAATCTGGGGGACATCTATGCTGCCTAATCTGGGTTACATCTATGCTGTCTAATCTGGGGGACAACTATGCTCCTAATCTGGGGGACAACTATGCTCCTAATCTGGTGGACATTAGTGTTGCTCGCGAATATTCGCAATCCGAATTTTATTTGCGAATATCGCATATTCGCGAATTCGCTAATATAGCATTATATATTCGTAATTACGAATATTCGTTTTTTTTTTTTTTTTCTCAGTACACATAACAGTGATCATCCCTCTCTGCTTCCAGCTTGTGTGGTGTAATGAAGGCTCTAATACTACTGTGTGAGACTGGTGTGCGAATTTTCGCATATGCGAAAATTTGCATATGCAAATTTTCACATATGTAAATTTTCGTATGTGCAAATATTTGCACATGCGGAAATAAAACGCGAATATTCGCGAATATATGACGAATATTCGTCCATATATTTGCGAATATTCGCGAATTTGAATATGGCCTATGCCGCTCAACACTAGTGGACATCTATGCTGCCTAATCTGGGTGACATCTATGCTGCCTAATCTGGGTGACATCTATGCTGCCTAATCTTGGGGACAAGTATGCTCCTAATATGGGGGACATCTATGCTGCCTACACTGGGGGACAAGAATGCTCCTAATCTGGGGAACATCTATGATGCCTAATCTGAGTGACATCGATGCTGCCTAATCTGGGGGACCACTATGCTCCTAATCTGGGGACATCTATGCTGCCTAATCTGGGTGACATCTATGCTGCCTAATCTTGGGGACAAGTATGCTCCTAATCTGGGGGACATCTATGCTGCCTAATCTGGGGGACAAGTATGCTCCTAATCTGGGGGACATCTATGCTGCCTAATCTGGGGGACAAATATGCTCCTAATCTGGGGGACAACTAAACTCCTAATCTGGTGGACATCTATGCTGCCTAAACTGGGGGACATCTATGCTGCCTAATCTGGGTGACATCTATGCTGCCTAATCTGGGGGACATCTATGCTGCCTAATCTGGGGGACATCTATGCTGCCTACTCTGGGGGACAAGTATGCTCCTACTCTGGGGGACATCTATGCTGCCTAATCTGGGGGACGTCTATGCTGCCCAATCTGGGGGACAACTATGCTCCTAATCTGGGGGACATCTATGCTGCCTAATCTGGGAGACATCAATGCTGCCTAATCTGGGGGACATCTATGCTGCCTAATCTGGGGGACATCTATGCTGCCTAATCTGGGGGACAAGTACGCTCCTAATCTGGGGGACATCTATGATGCCTACTCTGGGGGACAAGTATGCTCCTAATCTTGGGGACATCTATGCTGCCTAATCTGGGTGACATCTATGCTGCCTAATCTGGGGGACAATTATGCTCCTAATCTGGGGGACATCTATGCTGCCTAATCTGGGGGACAACTATGCTCCTAATCTGGGGGACAACTAAACTCCTAATCTGGTGGACATGTATGCTGCCTAATCTGGTGGACATATATGCTACCTAATCTGGGGGACATCTATGCTCCCTAATCTGGGGGACAATTTTGCTCCTAATCTGGGGGACAACTAAGATCCTAATCTGGTGGACATCTATGCTGCCTAATCTGGGTGACATCTAGGCTGCCTAATCTGGGGGACAAGTATGCTCCTAATCTGGGGGACATCTATGCTGCCTAATCTGGGGGACAACTATGCTCCTAATCTGGGGACAAGTAAAATCCTAATCTGGTGGACATCTATGCTGCCTAATCTGGGGGACATCTATGCTGCCTAATCTGGGGGACATCTATGCTGCCTAATCGGGGGGACATCTATGCTGCCTAATCTGGGTGACAAATATGCTCCTAGTCTGGGGGACATCTATGCTGCCTAATCTGGGGGACAACTATGCTCCTAATATTGGGAAAACTGATGCTTCTGGCATTGGGCCTATAATTTTTTGAAGTTAAGCAGTAGCTAAATACATGCCTAATGCAAATGTAAACATTGATCTTTAAATGTAAGGGGTTATGAAAACCTCTTGGGTACTGCAAATGCATGCTCCAGACTCATTCTGTGTCTTTCAGGAACTACTTGCCTCCCTCGTGCCTCTGGCCTTGGGCCTTAAATTTTTGGATGTTTAGCAGTAGCTAAATACATGCTTAATGCAAATTTCAACAATGAACGTTAAATTCTCGGTGCTCTGCCAGGACCTTCTCCTACCCCGCCTGGGCCGTTCCGAGGACCTCACTAACCAACTCACTAACTAATCCAATCGCTTATAGCAACGGGCGGTGTGTACAAAGGGCAGGGACTTAATCAACGCCACTTACTGGTAATTCCTTGTTTTAAGGTTAAATAATTGCAATGCCAGATCCCTATCACGAAGGACATCTGAGGCCATAACACACCTGTAATTGCTCGATCTTGCAATTGATCGGGCAAGGTAAGGGGTTATTAAAGCCTCTTAGGTACTGCTGAGGCCAAATCCTGACTGCTCCTGGTGTAATGTATGGGGTAAGTAAACACTCTTGGGTAGTGTTATTGTTACATTTACTGATAATTTTATCAGTAATAAAATAGAATTTTGCAGAATGCTAACCGTTACACAACAGAACGCTTGTTGCGTGTGATTTTTTAATGAAAATAAAAATAAAAAAAGGGACAGGTATTAACTCTGCTTCATCATTTTGGACAAAAAAAGTCCTTTGGTGATCTGATCTTTTGGAGACAGATGCGCTTACACACATATTGAATTAGTTTTTGTAAAAAAATTCAAACATTGTGTGATTTATTATTTTTGAGAAGAATGTTTTTGAGTGGTCCACCGTCCTGCATTATAGAGTCTTGTGGACTGTTGGATATGCGCTTGTTCTTATACAAAGGTATTTCTTTAAAAATTTCTAAAATGTTGTTGTTTTTTGGAGGGGATTGTGAAGCCCAGGTGTGTACTGGTGCATCAGCCAACTCCAGGCTGTGTCCTTCAGGCAATATATGGGTTCCTGATGCCGTAGAGGTGGGGCCTGGGTCTGGAAATTTCTAATTTTTGGATAGCGGGTGCTACCTATGAGAAAAACTTTGTCAAAAATTTCATAGATTGTGGTGTCTTTTTGGGGGGATTGTGAAGCCCTGGTGTGCCATTCAGCCGCTAAATGGTCTCCTCTTGCTGCCAACATGTCCACGCTATGTCAATCAGTCACTATATGGTCTCCTGACACTGATGCCACCACCAGGCTCTGTCATTGTGCTGCTGTGCGGCAGTGATTCTAAGAGCGATGCCGGTAATCTGCATGCTATTCTGAATAACAGTATTATTTCACTAACCCAGCACACTCCATATGCATTTTAGGACACAGCAAAGTGTTCTATACCCCTATAGAGGCTGTATGTAGGCTAGAAATAGGCTTTTTTAATATCGATTCGCCGCGAACAAATTCCGATCGAAACAAACTTTTTGGGAAAATTCGGCGAATCGTCCGAATCTAATTTTTGAAAAGTTTGTTCATCTCTAGTAATGCATGAATTAATGGTTAAGTATAACCTACGTCATTTAACCTCTTAAGGACCCAGCCATTTTACACCTTAGGACCCGGCCATTTTTTGAACATCTGACCACTGTCACTTTAAACATTCATAACTCTGGAATGCTTTTAGTTATCATTCTGATTCCGAGATTGTTTTTTCGTGACATAGTCTACTTTAACATAGTGATAAAAAATGTTTGTAACTTGCATCCTTTCTTGGTGAAAAATCCCAAAATGTTATGAAAAATGTAAAAATTTTGCATTTTTCTAACTTTGAAGCTCTCTGCTTGTAAGGAAAATGGATATTCAAAATATTTTTTTTTCACATATACAATATGTCTACTTTATGTTTGCATCATAAAATTAACAAGTTTTTACTTTTGGAAGACACCAGAGGGCTTCAAAGTTCAGCAGCAATTTTCCAATTTTTCACAAAATTTTCAAACTCACTATTTTTCAAGGACCAGTTCAGGAATACCCCACAAATGACCCCATTATAAAAACTGCACCCCCCCCCCCCAAAGTATTCAAAATGATATTCGGTCAGCCTTTTAACCCTTTAGGTGTTTCACAGGAATAGCAGGAAAGTGAAGGAGAAAATTCACAATCTTCATTTTTTACACTCGCATGTTCTTGTAGACCCAATTTTTGAATTTTTACAAGGGGTAAAAGGAGAAAATGTACACTTATATTTGAAGCCAAATTTCCCTCGAGCAATTAGATATCTCATATGTCTATGTAAAGTGTTCGGCGGGCGCAGTAGAGGGCTCAGAAGGGAAGGAGCGACAAGGAGATTTTGGAGAGTACATTTTTCTGAAATGGTTTTTGGGGGGCATGTTGCATTTAAGAAGCCCCTATGGTTCCAGAACAGCAAAAAAAAACACATGCCATACCATTTTGGAAACAATACCCCTTGAGGAACATAACAAGGAATTAAGTGAGCCTTAATACCCCACATGTGTTTCACGACTGTGTTTCTCACTAAAATGTGTGTTTCCGCCCAAATTTCAAATTTTTGCAAGGTTTAATAGCAAAAAATACCCCCGAAAATTTTAAACCCCATCTCTTCTGAGTATGTAGGTACCCCATAAGTTGACCTTAAGTGTACTACAGGCGAACTACAATGCTCAGAAGAGACGGAGTCATATTTGGCTTTTTGAGAGCAAATTTTGCTTGGGGGGCATGTCGCATTTAAGAAGCCCCTATGGGGCCAGATCAGCAAAAAAAAAACACATGGCATACCATTTTGGAAACTAGACCCCTTGAGGAACATAACAAGGGGTACAGTGAGCATTTACCCCCACTGGTGTCTGTCAGATCTTTGGAACAGTGGGCTGTACGAAATTTTTAATTTGCACAGCCCACTGTTCCAAAGATCTGTCAGACACCAGTGGGGTGTAAATTCTCACTGCACCCCTAATTACATTCTGTGAGGGGTGTAGTTTCCGAAATGGGGTCACATGTGTTTTTTTTTTTTTTTTTGCGTTTGTCAAAACCGCTGTAACAATCAGCCACCCCTGTGCAAATCACCTCAAATGTACATGGCGCACTCTCCCTTCTGGGCCTTGTTGTGTGCCCCCAGAGCACTTTGCGCCCACATATGGGGTATCTCCGTAGTTGGGAGAAATTGCATTACAAATTTTGCGGGGCTTTTTTCCCTTTTACCTCTTGTCAAAATGAAAAGTATAGGGCAACACCAGCATGTTAGTGTAAACAATTTATTTTTTTACACTAACATGCTGGTGTAGACCCCAACTTCACATTTTCATAAGGGGTGAAAGGAGAAAAAGACCCTCAAAATTTGTTAGGCAATTTCTCCCGAGTACGGCGATACCCCATATGTGACCCTAAACTGTTGCCTTGAAATACGACAGGGCTCCAAAGTGAGAGCGCCATGCGCATTTGAGGCCTGAATTAGGGATTTGCATAGGGGGTGGACATTGGGAATCACTGGCGTAGAATACCCCTAACAGGGTGCCTCCAGCTGTTGCAAAACTCCCAGCATGCTTGGACAGTCAACAGCTGTCCAGCAATACTGGGAGTTGTTGTTTTGCAACAGCTGGAGGCCCCATTTTGGAAACAGTGGCGTACCAGACATTTTTCATTTTTATTGGGGAGGGGGGCTGTGTAGGGGTATGTGTATATGTAGTCTTTTTTACTTTTCATTTTATTTTGTGTTAGAGTAGTGTAGTGTAGTGTTTTTAGGGTACAGTCACATGGGCAGGGGGTTACAGCGAGTTTCCCGCTGTGAGTTTGAGCTGCCTCGCAAAATTTGCTGCATCGCAAACTTGCAGCCTGATACTCACTGTAAGCCCCTGCCCATGTGAATGTACCCTGTACATTCACAGGGGGGGGGACCTCCAGCTGTTGTAAAACTACAACTCCCAGCATGCACAGTCTATCAGTGCATGCTGGTAGTTATAGTTTTGCAACAGCTGGAGGCACACGGGTTTGGGAAACACTGAGTTAGGAAACAGACAATGTTTCCCAACCAGTGTGCCTCCAGTTGTTGCAAAACCACAACTCCCAAACATTCTCAGGCATGCTGGAAGTAGTAGTTCGGCAGCATCTTTAGAGCCAGATGTTGTCGAACTACAACTCCCAGCATGCTTGGAGTTTTAGTTTTGCAACACCTGGAGGACTACAGTTTGCAAACCACTAATACAGTGGTTCCCAATTTGTGCCCTTCCAGATGTTGCAAAACTACAACTCTCAGTATGCCCTTACTGTCCAGGCATGCTGGGAGTTATAGTTCTGCAACATCTGAAGGGCCAGATGTTACAGAACTACAACTCCCAGCATGCCTGAACAGTAAGGGCATGCTGAGGATGTGTAGTTTTGCAACATCTGGAAGGGCACAGTGGTCCCAAAACTGTGGACCTCCAGATGTTGCAAAACTGCAACTCCCAGCATGCCCAGACACCAAGGGCTGGCTGGGCATGCTGGGAGTTGTAGTGTACAGCATCCCAATACAGCAATGCATGTCGCTTTACGGCGACGTGCATTGCTGTGAAGGGCCCGATCGCTGCTGAAGATCCACTCACCTGTCGCCGCCGCCGTCTTCATCGCCGGGATCCGGGTCTTCAGGGACAAGGTAAGTATCGGGGCTGGGCCCCAGCACTCCCCCGTCCCCCGCCGCGTCCTCCGGTCTTCCTTCCGTCCTCTCCGGACTTCAAGGGGCCGGGCAGGGTGGGAGGAAGTAACCGCCCCCCCCACTGCGATTGGTTGGTTAACTAACCGAAGAATCGCAGGGGATCGGAGGAGGTGGCAGGCTTGCCACCTCCCTCCTATTCTTTAGCATGGTCCTGGCTGTCTGTGACAGCTGGGATCATGCAAAATTACCGGGCGGTCGGGTCCCAGAGACCCAATCAGCCCGGTATCGCCGTATATCACAAGGGCGATTTCCCTTGCGATTTGCGGCGATCGCCGACATGGGAGGCCTACATGGCCCCCCTCGGCGTTTGCCCTGGATGCCTGCTGAAGCATTTCAGCAGGCATCCGGTTCCGATCTCTGCCCGGCGCGTGGCAGAGACCGGAAAACGCCAGGGTGTATGGATACGCCCTGGGTCCTTAAGGCCCAGGGTGTGAGGGTGTATCCATACGCCCTGGGTCCTTAAGAGGTTAACAGACAAAATGCTCCAGTTAACAGCCGGAGGTTGGAACGTGTCAGTGGAACAAAGCAATAACAGTGCCCTTAATTAACATATAAGTGATAACTGACAAAGAGAAGCCCCTACCCAGAAGCTGGCTCAGTTGTTAAGGAGCCGAAGCCAAGATGGAATTCTGGATATACCACTTGGCCCTATTGAAGCCATAGTGCCTACCAGAATGGTTCTACCAGGGTGAGCATGGATAAAGGTAACCCAAGTCACTGAGATAGGAAATGTTGGAGATGTGCTAGAAAGACAGAAGGTACAATAAGTCGGTTAGATTGGGAAGTGGCCAAAACACAGACGTCAGTAGGTGTTTAGATAGGTAGTGCCAGAAGAGGAAAATTTGCAAAGTGTCTCGTGCTACACATATAAGTAATCCTATTGAACCATGCCATACATAAAGTGACAACAACAGACAAAACATAAAAGGATATAAGATACTTAACCAGAGGTTTTGTGTACCAGTAAGGCAGCATCCTCATACTTGCAGGCAAAAAGAAGATAATTAGTGCTGCATCCTGAGGCTTATTGCAAAAGAAAATATACATGACCTGCAGGTTACAAAGACCGATAAGGGCAAATTTCCCAACAGGTAAATGTGTGACAAGACATGAACAAGCTGTACCAACACCAAAGAACCTAACACTAGGAGGTGTACAACTAAGACCACAATCAGACGCATAGTAACAAGCATAAGAAGATAGAGATGACAACAACATTAGGCTCGTGACTTGACAGTGCAATCTGCCTCAGACAGAATCGTATGTAACATAGAAAAGGCATGTAAAGTGACCACTAAAAGCTTACCTGGAATGGCAAGGTCAAACTGGCTGTAACAAGGTGTTCATCATGACCAGAAAGGAAACTAAAAAGATGAGGCTTTACGGATTGACGACAGCAATCAGCCTCCAACCACAATGAACGTATAGAGCTAAGAGGTAAACCAACCTGGTCATAGAATAATACCTGCTTGGGTATCCTAGTAATGTTGCCAACTATAAAAATGTTTACCATACTTGACCTGCCTACAAGAACAATTTGACGCTATAACAGCCTAATATACCTGAACTAAGCACATGAAAACGTGAGTGTAATGCTATCACCACAGCTTAAAATACTTGAATAGCGTACATAACGTAAGCACAACGTGACAGAGCTGGAAAAAAAAAGAACGAGACAATAAACTATGAAACGTACACTGTAAGGAACTGTATGTGTATTGCCCTGTAGGGAAAAGTATGTCACACTGTAGGTAATCATACATATGTCACACTATATGGAACCATATGTATCGTATGTCATACTGTAAGGAACTGTATGCATAGTACCCTGTAGGGAACAGTACGTATGTCATACTGTAGGTAACCGTATATATGTCACACTGTAGCGAGTCGTATGTATCTCACACTGTAAGGAACCATATGTGGGGAACTGTTAATGTTGAAACATGGTATATCACTTAAGGAAAAGTAAGCACCGTTTAACAACTCCAGTAACATCAAGGCACAGTATATAAGCTTATAGTAATGTAAGCCCTGAACAACATTACTGTTCAGCATAACAGATAAATTAACCACTAATACACAGTATGTATAAGCAACAGTAACAAACACAAGTTACCAGCAATAGTAACATAGGCCAACATGTCAGCTAAAATAATGTTAAATGCCCAGTTTATCTGCTACTGTAACATAAGCCCCAAGTAACATCAGTCAATCAACACTAATGCATAGCATATAGTACTAGTCACATAATGCAAATTATCAGTTATATAGTAACATAAGCCCTGTATGACCACTATAGGGACAATAATGCACCATATGACAGCTATGGAAACGTAAACACAGTATCGACTATATTAACGCAAAGCCCAGTATATGAACTATACCAAAACAAGCACACTACATTAGCTATGGTATCAACGCCTGGTACTGTATACCGGATATAATAATGTGAAGTACAGTATCAGCTCAGGTAACGCATGCCATCGGAACTAATGTAGCATAAATATAGTCATGTATGCGCATTGTGACAGCTCCAGAAAGGTATACATAATTTTAAGCGTAATGTTAAGAGTGAACATTATGGGGTAAAATGACTCATGTTCAATGAGAAACATAAGAGTAACATGACAGCGCTAAACATGAAAAATGTCACATTGAAGGAAGATGTACACATGTTACACTGCTAGGGAAGCATATGCAAATAGGAACCTGAGTAATACACTGTATTGAACACAAGCTTGGTATACTGTGTGGAACGTAAGAATAGTACACTATGTGAAAAGTAGGCGTGATATACTGTGTGGAGTATAAGCATGGAACACTGTGAAAGGTAAGCGTGGTATATTGTTGGATATAAGCGTGGAACACTATATGAAAGGTAAGCATGGTATACTGTGTGGGATATAAGCATGGAACATTATGCAGAAGGTAAGCATGATATATTGTGTGGAGCATAAGCATGGTACACTATGTGACAAGTAGGCAAGGTATACCGTGTGGGACATAAGCATGGAGCACTATGTGGAAGGTAAGCATGGTATACCGTGTGGGATATGCGTACGGAACACTATGTGGAAGGTAAGCATGGTATACTGTGTGGGAACGTATGGCAGTACGCGGTTTTGCTCATTATCTGCTATTGCAACTGAGTGGAAGCTGTTACGCCGAGCGCTCCGGGTCCCCGCTCCTCCCCGGAGCGCTCGCAGCGTTCTCTCATTCGCAGCGCCCCGGTCAGACCTGCTGACCGGGTGCGCTGCGATATTACTCCCAGCCGGGATGCGATTCGCGATGCGGGACGCGCCCGCTCGCGATGCGCATCTCGGCTCCCGTACCTGACCCGTTCCCCGTCTGTGTTGTCCCGGCGCGCGCGGCCCCGCTCCTTAGGGCGCGCGCGCCGGGTCTCTGCCATTTAAAGGGCCGCTGCGCCACTGATTGGCGCAGCAGGCCTAATCAGTATTCTCACCTGTGCACTCCCTACTTATACCTCACTTCCCCTGCACTCCCTCGCCGGATCTTGTTGCCATTGTGCCAGTGAAAGCGTTCCCTTGTGTGTTCCTAGCCTGTGTTCCAGACCTCCTGCCGTTGCCCCTGACTACGATCCTTGTTGCCTGCCCTGACCTTCTGCTACGTCCGACCTTGCTCTTGTCTACTCCCTTGTACCGCGCCTATCTTCAGCAGTCAGAGAGGTTGAGCCGTTGCTGGTGGATACGACCTGGTTGCTACCGCCGCTGCAAGACCATCCCGCTTTGCGGCGGGCTCTGGTGAATACCAGTAGCAACTTAGAACCGGTCCACCAGCACGGTCCACGCCAATCCCTCTCTAGCACAGAGGATCCACCTCCTGCCAGTCGAATCGTGACAGTAGATCAGGCCATGGATCTCGCTGAAGTCCCACTGCAAGTTGTCGCCGACCTCACCACGGTGGTCGCCCAGCAGTCGCAACAGATAGTGCAACAAGGTCACCAGCTATCTCAACTGACCGTGATGCTACAGCAGCTATTACCACAGCTCCAGCAACAATCTCCTCCGCCAGCTCCTGCACCTCCTCCGCAGCGAGTGGCCGCTTCCGGCTTACGATTATCCTTGCCGGATAAATTTGATGGGGACTCTAAGTTTTGCCGTGGCTTTCTTTCGCAATGTTCCCTGCACTTGGAGATGATGTCGGACCAGTTTCCAACTGAAAGGTCTAAGGTGGCTTTCGTAGTCAGCCTTCTGTCTGGGAAAGCTCTGTCATGGGCCACACCGCTCTGGGACCGCAATGACCCTGTCACTGCCTCTGTACACTCCTTCTTCACGGAGATCCGAAGTGTCTTTGAGGAACCTGCCCGAGCCTCTTCTGCTGAGACTGCCCTGCTGAACCTGGTCCAGGGTAATTCTTCTGTTGGCGAGTACGCCATCCAATTCCGTACTCTTGCCTCCGAATTATCCTGGAATAATGAGGCCCTCTGCGCGACCTTTAAAAAAGGCCTATCCAGCAACATTAAAGATGTGCTGGCCGCACGAGAAATTCCTGCTAACCTGCATGAATTTATTCATCTTGCCACCCGCATTGACATGCGTTTTTCCGAAAGGCGTCAGGAGCTCCGCCAGGATATGGAATTTGTTCGCACGAGGCGGTTTCTCTCCCCGGCTCCTCTCTCCTCTGGTCCTCTGCAATCCGTTCCTGTGCCTCCCGCCGTGGAGGCTATGCAAGTTGACCGGTCTCGCTTGACACCTCAAGAGAGGACACGACGCCGCATGGAGAACCTATGCCTGTACTGTGCCGGTACCGAACACTTCTTGAAAGATTGTCCTATCCGTCCTCCCCGCCTGGAAAGACGTATGCTGACTCCGCACAAAGATGAGACAGTTCTTGATGTCTACTCTGCTTCTCCACGCCTTACTGTGCCTGTGCGGATATCTTCCTCTACCTTCTCCTTCTCTGCTACGGCCTTCTTGGATTCCGGATCTGCAGGAAATTTTATTTTGGCCTCTCTCATCAACAGGTTCAACATCCCGGTGACCAGTCTCGCCAGACCCCTCTACATCAATTCTGTTAACAATGAAAGATTGGACTGTACCGTGCGTTACCGCACGGAACCTCTCCTAATGTGCATCGGACCTCATCACGAAAAAATTGAATTTTTGGTCCTCTCCAACTGCACTTCTGAAATTCTTCTTGGATTACCGTGGCTTCAACGCCATTCCCCAACCCTTGATTGGTCCACAGGAGAAATCAAGAACTGGGGTACTTCTTGTCACAAGGACTGTCTTAAATCGGTTCCCAGTACTCCTTGCCGTGACCCTGTGGTTCCCCCTGTATCCGGTCTTCCAAAGGCTTATATGGACTATTCTGACGTTTTTTGCAAAAAGCAAGCTGAGACTTTGCCTCCTCACAGGCCTTATGACTGTCCTATTGACCTCCTCCCGGGTACTACCCCACCCCGGGGCAGAATCTATCCTCTGTCTGCTCCTGAGACTCTTGCCATGTCGGAGTACATCCAGGAGAATTTAAAAAAGGGGTTTATCCGCAAGTCCTCCTCTCCTGCCGGAGCTGGATTTTTTTTTGTGTCCAAAAAAGATGGCTCCCTACGTCCTTGTATTGATTACCGCGGACTTAATAAAATCACGGTAAAAAAACGCTACCCCTTACCTCTTATCTCGGAACTCTTTGATCGCTTACAAGGTGCCCACATCTTTACCAAACTGGACTTAAGAGGTGCTTATAATCTCATCCGCATCAGGGAGTGGATGGAATGGAAGACCGCATTTAACACCAGAGATGGACACTTTGAGTATCTGGTCATGCCCTTTGGCCTATGCAACGCCCCTGCCGTCTTCCAAGACTTTGTTAATGAAATTTTTTGTGATCTCCTATATTCCTGTGTTGTGGTTTATCTGGACGATATTCTGATTTTTTCTGCCAACTTAGAAGAACACCGCCAGCATGTCCGCATGGTTCTTCAGAGACTTCGTGACAATCAACTTTATGCCAAAATGGAGAAATGTCTCTTTGAATGTCAATCTCTTCCTTTCCTAGGATACTTGATCTCTGGCCAGGGACTACAAATGGACCCTGATAAACTCTCTGCCGTCTTAGATTGGCCACGCCCCTCCGGACTCCGTGCTATCCAACGTTTTTTGGGGTTTGCCAATTATTACAGACAGTTTATTCCACACTTTTCAACTATTGTGGCTCCTATCGTGGCTTTAACCAAGAAAAATGCCAATCCCAAGTCCTGGTCCCCCCAAGCGGAAGACGCATTTAAACATCTCAAATCTGCCTTTTCTTCCGCTCCCGTGCTCTCCAGACCTGACCCATCTAAACCCTTCCTATTGGAGGTAGATGCCTCCTCAGTGGGAGCTGGAGCTGTCCTTCTACAAAAAAATTCTTCCGGGCATGCTGTTACTTGTGGGTATTTTTCTAGGACCTTCTCCCCGGCGGAGAGAAACTATTCCATCGGGGATCGAGAACTACTGGCCATTAAATTGGCGCTTGAGGAATGGAGGCACCTGCTGGAGGGATCAAAATTTCCAGTTATCATATACACTGATCACAAGAATCTCTCCTATCTCCAGTCTGCCCAACGACTGAACCCTCGCCAGGCTAGGTGGTCGTTGTTCTCTGCCCGTTTTAACTTTGAAATCCATTTTCGCCCTGCTGACAAGAACATTAGGGCCGATGCCCTCTCTCGTTCTTCTGATGCCTCTGAAGTAGAGGTCTTTCCGCAACACATCATTCCTCCGGACTGTCTGATCTCCACTTCTCCAGCTTCCATCAGGCAAACTCCTCCAGGGAAGACCTTCGTTTCTCCACGCCAGCGTCTCGGGATTCTCAAATGGGGACACTCCTCCCACCTCGCAGGCCATGTGGGCATCAAAAAATCCTTGCAACTCATCTCTCGATTTTATTGGTGGCCGACTCTGGAGACTGATGTTATTGATTTCGTGCGGGCCTGTACGGTCTGTGCCTGGGATAAGACTCCTCGCCAGAAGCCTGCTTGTCTCCTTCATCCTCTGCCTGTTCCTGAACAGCCTTGGTCACAGATTGGTATGGACTTTATTACGGACTTGCCCTCATCCCGTGGCAACACAGTTGTTCGGGTGGTCGTTGATCGATTTTCCAAGATGGCACATTTTATTCCTCTTCCTGGTCTTCCTTCAGCGCCTCAGTTGGCAAAGCAATTTTTTGTACACATTTTTCGCCTTCACGGTTTGCCCACGCATATCGTCTCAGATAGAGACGTCCAATTTGTGTCTAAATTCTGGAGGGCCCTCTGTAAACAGCTCAAGATCAAATTAAACTTCTCTTCTTCTTATCATCCCCAATCCAATGGGCAAGTAGAAAGAGTTAATCAGGTCCTGGGTGACTATTTACGGCATTTTGTTTCCTCCCGCCAGGATGACTGGGCAGATCTTCTACCATGGGCCGAATTCTCATACAACTTCAGAGTCTCCGAATCTTCTGCTAAATCCCCATTTTTCGTGGTGTACGGCCGTCACCCTCTTCCTCCCCTCCCTACTCCCTTGCCCTCTGGTATGGAAAGAGACCCAAAATTCTCTTTTACAGGCTTCATCCCGGATGAAAAGATTTGCTGATAAAAAAAGAAGAACTCCCCCCATTTTTGCTCCCGGAGACAAGGTATGGCTCTCCGCTAAATATGTCCGCTTTCGTGTCCCCAGTTATAAACTGGGACCACGCTATCTTGGTCCTTTCAAAATCAAGTGCCAGATCAACCCTGTCTCTTACAAACTCCTTCTTCCTCCTTCTCTCCGTATTCCCAATGCCTTCCATGTCTCTCTCCTTAAACCACTCATCCTTAACCGCTTCTCTCCCAAAGTTGTTTCTCCCACTCCAGTTTCCGGATCTTCTGACGTCTTTTCTGTGAAGGAGATTCTAGCATCCAAGATGGTCAGAGGTAAAAGATTCTTCTTGGTCGACTGGGAGAATTGCGGCCCTGAGGAGAGATCCTGGGAACCTGAGGACAACATCCTGGACAAAAGTCTTATCCTCAGGTTCTCAGGCTCCAAAAAGAGGGGGAGACCCAAGGGGGGGGGGTACTGTTACGCCGAGCGCTCCGGGTCCCCGCTCCTCCCCGGAGCACTCGCAGCATTCTCTCATTCGCAGCGCCCCGGTCAGACCTGCTGACCGGGTGCGCTGCGATATTACTCCCAGCCGGGATGCGATTCGCGATGCGGGACGCGCCCGCTCGCGATGCGCATCTCGGCTCCCGTACCTGACCCGTTCCCCGTCTGTGTTGTCCCGGCGCGCGCGGCCCCGCTCCTTAGGGCGCGCGCGCGCCGGGTCTCTGCCATTTAAAGGGCCGCTGCGCCACTGATTGGCGCAGCAGGCCTAATCAGTATTCTCACCTGTGCACTCCCTACTTATACCTCACTTCCCCTGCACTCCCTCGCCGGATCTTGTTGCCATTGTGCCAGTGAAAGCGTTCCCTTGTGTGTTCCTAGCCTGTGTTCCAGACCTCCTGCCGTTGCCCCTGACTACGATCCTTGCTGCCTGCCCTGACCTTCTGCTACGTCCGACCTTGCTCTTGTCTACTCCCTTGTACCGCGCCTATCTTCAGCAGTCAGAGAGGTTGAGCCGTTGCTGGTGGATACAACCTGGTTGCTACCGCCGCTGCAAGACCATCCCGCTTTGCGGCGGGCTCTGGTGAATACCAGTAGCAACTTAGAACCGGTCCACCAGCACGGTCCACGCCAATCCCTCTCTGGCACAGAGGATCCACCTCCTGCCAGCCGAATCGTGACAGAAGCCCAATCATGGTGCAGTTCTGTAGTATGTAGGCGTGACACAGGAAGCTAAGTGATGTCAGTACCTGGATGAAATTAATACTTGTTATCTTGTATCAACCGTATGCGTGGTAAATGCAGAGAAACATGGCGTGTATGGCGTGTAACGTAACACAGAACGCTATAAGGAAACATAAGTGTTATTGTGAAACAAAAATGTGGAATACAGTGTGGTAATGTCAGCAATGACTATAATGACATCCTATTACACCTGACCTCCAACTTGAACAAATGTAAAAGCAATGCCATGATAACAACCTAATATACTCGAACTGAGAACCATGAGAGTAATGCTGTGACAGCTTGAAATACCTGATCCGTATACATTAATGAAAGCCTAACGTGACAGAGCTAAAAACAAGACAAATGTGACAATAAAGCTATGAAACATCCACTGATGCAGCAGTTGGGGGCACAGTATATGCTATGGTGACGTAACCCGTACATGACTAAGGGTATGTAATGATAAGTATACAAGTTATGTGAATGGTGACATAACCCCTACATGACTATGTGTATGTAATGATAAGTATATAAGTTATATGAATGGTGACATAAAAGAGTATAGTAGAGAAATATGGTGTATCTTCAATAAGTGACATAACCACAGTGATGTATAACAGTATACTGACAGCAACTTGCATGGTATATACTAAGGGATGTATATGTGGTGTACATATAACGGTAACAAACACAGTAAATAAATCCAGTACAATGTAAAACTTGTACAAAAGAAAAAAGGGGTGCCGCTAAAAGGTATTGTTTATTAGGTTATTTTAAAAGTCACCAGATAGCATAAGTGCACCCCAAACAGGTGTGTGGGAGACAATAATGCTGCCAACCAGCAAGGGGGAGACAGCTGGCAACCCGATTAGCCTGCGAGCTGTTCACCCCTACAGCCGTACCAGTTTATACATTCCTAATAGATATGCGGCAAATGTATATACTTGAACCAAGTGGGTTCAGTATAAACAATGAGGCATGCCCACATGCACTCCAAATATAACTGTGTGCAAATAAAGATTCACTAATCAGAATAACATATGCGTTCCCAACGTGTTTATGTCCTCATGCTGATGAAAATGCATGGGGACGTTCTCAGGGGAACCTTTATCCTATAGTTATTAAGAATATAGTTATTAAGAATATAGTTCTTAAAATTGGTCTGGATAGCCCTCTGCAGTTGTAGATGTTCCACACAGGCCAGTTAAGACTGTCAGCCCCTGCAACAAAAGAAAGTGGTAGGGATAATGGTAAATGACCTAACCCCATCCATTAGCCGTTTCTTTCAGTATAAAAGATATTCATATTCACAGTAGTTATGTGGAGAAACCCTATAAAAGAGGTGCAAGGTCATCAGAACTCTATATTGTAACCTACATAAGAACCATACAGCTGCTTGGGTTTATACTTACAACTTGCGCCGAGCAGTGATTGAATAGCCGCTCCTGCAGTGGCAGGAGAACGTGAGGATCTCCCGGCGTGCTGGTGTGGCTCGTGGTGAATCCGGCGCCTTATGCCCACAGTGTCACTTCCGCATTATAACAGAATCCGGTTCGCTCACCTCCAGACGTCAGAGGAGGGGGCGGAACCGCTGTCATAGAGTGCTCACATCTTGGCGCTCACATACAAGTTTATGCTGGGCGGAAGTAGGTGTGTCGTTTGGTATAGGCTTATTGTAGCCATCTTGGTTTAACCCCTTAAGGACCAATGCAAATAAACCTGTACGCCCCTGAAAGACCAGGCCTGTTTTTTCAAATCGGGGATGTCTGTCTTTATTAGAGAATAACTCTGGTAACGTTTTGCCAATCACAATAATTCTGACATTGTTTTTTTGTCACAAGTTGTCCATCATGTACATAGTAAAAGTAAGCCGATATAATTTGTAGTTTTTTTTTACAATGCAAAAAATCATGAAATTTTTACAAAAAGATTTTTTGCTATTTTAACACTAATTGGTTGCATATATTTATACATACTGACCAAATAGTTTATGAAACTTATACTTTCAGATGTCTACTTTATTTTGACATAATTTTTTAGTTTTTAATTAACATTTTAAATTAGTTAGAAGCCTAACAATTTAACTTGAAATTTTGAAAATTTTGAACATTTGAAAAGTACATCTTTTTTTATGTGCTATGCAATGTTTGCAGAAATTAAAAGGTAGTAGAACATAGGAACACCCCCCCCCCCCCCAAATGACCCCATTTTAAAAACTAGACTCCTCAAGGTATTCGCTAGGGGGTACAGTGAGTATTTTAACACCATAGTTTTTTGGCAGGAATTCTTACAAAGTCAGTGTTAAAAATTCGAAAATTGCAATTTTTCACAAATGCATCATTTGGGGGGCATATTTTTTGTACATCACTTCTGATATTTAAAGAAATGCACCCTATATTTTATTTAGCTGCTTGTCCCATGTTCGGAAATACCCCCGCTTTGGCCATATATGGTTCCTTGGCCGCGTGGTAGGACTCAGAAGGAGAGGAGCGCCATTTGGCTTTCAGGGCAGAACAGTACCCCCACCCCCACAAGTGACCCAATTTATATACCACACCCCTACAAGTTATTGGCTGGACCAGGGACCTCTCTGATTGGTCCTTGGTCGGCTGGCAGTATAACGCATCTGTCTGTGACAGTTAAGGCTCCTGATGGATATATCCGCCATGTTGTGGGAATAAGCACCCGCTCATGGCGAATATATCCATTACTGCTGCGGCTGGGTAGCTCAGTGTGTCCGCTCATGACTGCTGGCGGAAAATCCGCCGCTATGAGTGGACGCACAAAGCTACCCAGCCGCAGCAGCGAGCTCATTACCGTGACTGCTGCATAATGTGTAGGATCACGTGGCGGACATCCGCAGCATATTACATGCTGCAGATGTCCGCCAATGCGATCCTACAAATTATGCTTTTTTTTTATTAGATTCATTTAATAAATGTATTTTTAATATATATATATATATATATTTTTTACACTTTTATTACATTTTTATTTATTTTTACACTTTTATTTTATTTATTTATTTATTTTTACACTTTTTAATGCTTTGGAATACTTAGTATTCCAAAGCATTGCAGTTATATGCTGCCTGCCAGTTTTCACTAGCAGGCAGCATATTTCACTAGCAGGCAATACCCAGGGCAGACCTGGGGGTCTTTGTAGGACCCCCGGCTGCCCAGGTATGCAGCAGCACCCAGCGATCGCGATGCGGGGTGCTGCAGGAGAGACAGAGGGAGCCCCCTCCCTCTGTCAGAACTCCTTACAGCGCGCGGTCACTTCTGACCGCGGCTGTAGGGGTTAAACTGTCAGGAGTGAAGTGAACTTCACTCCCGGCAGTGCGGCCACACACAGCACCCCGCGATCGCGCTTCGGGGTGCTGCAGAGGAGACAGAGGGAGCCCCCTCCCTCTGTCAGAACTCCTTACAGCGCGCGGTCACTTCTGACCGCGGCTGTAAGGTTTAAACTCCCGGGAGTGAAGTGAACTTCACTCCCGGCAGTGCGGCAGGTCCCGGCCAGCCGCGTATTACACACAGCACCCCGCGATCGCGATGCGGGGTGCTGCAGAGGAGACAGAGGGAGCTCCCTCCCTCTGTAATAACACTTACAGCCCGCGGTCACTTCCGACCGCGGCTGTGAGGGTTAAAACTGCCGGGACCGAAGTTTACTTTGGTCCTGGCAGTGCAGCAGGGTCCCGGCTGTGTGATACAGCCAAGTCCCTGCCGCGATCTCGTGGGTGCACTGGGCAGCACCCACGAGAAGAATGGACGAGTATAGACGTCCAGGTACAGGAACGCCCGCCAACCTGGACGTCTATACTCGTCCATGGTCGTTATCGGGTTAAGGCAAAGGTAAGGGCATAAGTTAAAGTACAAAACCACCACTGTCTTTTATATAAAGTCAGGCGAAACTGTGAAGAATAGGGATTAGACAAGGCTCACTATCGGTCATCAAAATACCATCAATCAGATGTGGCAGCATTGCAAAAAGCGGGTTGACCCTTGCAGTGTCAGAGCAGCACAGTGTAATATCATTAGACACTGGGCAAAGCATGGGAATAGGGGAACCCAATATAATTAAAGGCACTTTTTTTGGGGCGCGCAAAAGAATAAAATTAAAGTTTGATTCCGGAAGAAGGTTCTTATTAGTACAGTGCAACACATGGTGGAGAATACAAGGTATAAACAAAGTGTGATAGCCTGGGGGAGTAGGGTATATGGGGGTGTAGCTGTGCGGTGACCAAAGGGTGCTTGTTAACCCTTGCTATTCGTGATGCCATGGTGAGGGTTCCTCAGTAATGCTTGTCCTACCGCCACCCTTCCCAAGAGCGATAGGGAGGTAGATAATAATGGAATGTCCACAACCGGAGAGTTTTCTGAAACAGGTGTAACTTTTACTGAAGATTTTATGCAAACTTCATAACCGGAACAGTCTCTATACATACAACTGCTTTCTTGGAGATTGACAAAGGTTGGGACTTTAGCAATTTAGAGTCTTTAAGGTAATATGTGCTGTTCCACTGGATTTAGGGGATTTAGTTGCGGTCCAGTTGTCAAGCTAGCTTTAGCGGGGAGTAGTTTAGAACTCACAGTTTAGTTCAGCTGAGGCCGGTAGGTTTTCAGGCCTAGCGTGTCTTTGCAAGGTTCGCAGATCCGTTCTGCTAGTCCGGCTTCCACGAGAGCAGCAACCCAAGAGAGCGATTATTGGCTACAGCTCCCTTATATGGGCAGGGGCTGGACTAGAGCTAATTGGTCCAATATTTGTGTCACTCACCATTACGAAGAATTATGGGCAACATGTGACCCAAGGACCTCCAAAGGTCCTCTAACATACCATAGAGAATTTTAACATGGTCACATGACCGAAGGTCCTGCGACGCTAAACAAGGTAAGTATATTATACATTATATTAAATATATATTATTACTAAATATATACATATATAAACATTATAAAATTAGAGTAGAGGAGAGGCGACTAGGAGCTGTCCCACCTGGGGGACCCTACCTGAGCATAGTTACTCTGACTTTGGGGACCACCACACTAGGTGCTGTATGCAATACGGTACCGGGACACCACAAAAGAAACAATGAATAGTATCTTAAGTATGTAAGAACGGTTTCAAATGATCAAATAAATCTTTAAAGAATCCATCACATTGATGTAAAGTGACCAATGGAACCCTATTGGGCAAGAAGGGGAGAGTATTAACAGGGGCCTATGGGTCTATCATGGCCCTACAAAAACACCTACTCTGGGGCTCTATAGCCTAAGCGGCATTGACATCCTTAAAAGGACGGTACCGGAGACAGGATACCTCCTGCAATTCCCTGTTTGCCCTACTCCTTAAGAGGTGGTGCTAGACAGTGGTCCACTGGGACCCTTCCTATCTACCTGAATCCACCTCATGTGCTAGCGAGTCATAAACGTGACACGGGAATTAAGATTTAATACAAAAGAGAATACATTATAAGGCTCATATAAAGGGGGAGAAATTGAGTTGTTTGTTGTGTCTATGTGAGGCCATAGTATGTAAATTAAAAATCCATCTGCACTCCTGCTGCAGTAGGATTCTATTATGGTCACCCCCATGTGGTAATGGAATCACTTTTTTGACCCCCAAAAATCTCAAACCACTAATGTCTCCACCATGATATTCTCTCATATGTGTAGCCACCGGTGTGTTTCTGTTGTTTCTAATGTCGCCTAGATGTTTCAGAATTCTTTTTCGCAATTCCCTGAATGTCTTGCCCACATAGCGTTTATTACATGGGCAAGTGGCAACAAATAACAGACTTGGTTGTGCAAATGATAAAACTTTTAATTGGATGTATTTTATCAGTGCCAAAGTCCAACAAAGTCTTAGTTTTTCCACATTTCCACATGGAAAATAACCTGACATAGGGTTGCGATTTAACCAAGTTTCCCTATTAGTAGTTGTTGGTGTTAGATGACTGTGGGTCAACACTAGTTGAGTACGAACATTCGTAATGCAACTTTTTATTGTGAATATCGGCAATTCGCGATTTTGGGAATATTTAGAATATAGTGCTATATGTTCCTAATGAGAAATATTTGTATTTTTTTTTAAAAATGTTCACATGCAAATTTTCCATGCACATTTTATGCAAATTTTCCATGCAAAATTTTTGCATGGAAACAAAAAGTGAATGAACATTGCAAATATGCAAATTTTGCGAACATAGGGCAAATAATCATCAATATATTCGCGAAATATCGCAAATTCGAATATAGTCCCTGCTGCTCATCACTGGTCAACACATCTGAAAGATTGCGTCCCCTACGATAAGTAATCAAGGTTAACTAGTTAGAATCTCATCCAGATCTGGATAGAGTCTCAAAATATGCCAATGCTGTTCTATGATTTTGCTTACCTGTGGAGCCTTGCTATCGAATGTCCCTATAATCCTGATGGGCTGTCGCTCATCCTCTCTAGGTCTAGGTAATAATAAAAATTCCCTAGGGTTCTGTAATGCTTTCTGAAATGCTGGCTTAACCACACCATCTGGGTAACCTCGTTCTCTGAATCTGTGCCTCAGATCAGACGCTTGCTTTTGAAAGTCATGGATGTCAGAACAATTCCTCCTAAAGCAGAGATACTGCCCCCTAGGTATCCCCCGCTTAACCCCTTAACGACCACGGACATAAATGTACGCCCTGGTTTGGCGGGACTTCCCACACCAGGACGTAAATTTACGTCCTGCGTATGACCGCGAGCATCGGAAGGGTGCTCGCGTCATACACGGCAGGTTCCGGCTGCTAGCAGCAGCCGGGGACCGGCCCATAATGGCTTACATCCGCAATCGCGCGGCTCTCCGCCATTAACCCCTCCGATGCCATGATCAATACAGATCACGGCATCTGCTGCATTGCGGCGCTTTAATTGGATGATCGGATCGCCCGCAGCGCTGCCGCGGGGATCCGATCATCCAGCATGACAGCCGGAGGTCCCCTTACCTAGCTCCGGCTGTTTCCTAGGGTCTTCTGCTCTGGTCTGCGATCGAGCAGACCAGAGCAGAAGCTCACCGATAATACTGAGCAGTTCTGTGTCCTATGCATAGCACTGCACAGAATTAGCAATCAAACGATTGTTATAGATAGTACCCTATAGGGACATAAAAAGTGTAAAAAAAAAAAGTTGAAAAATTTAAAAATAAAAAGTAAAAAAAAACAAGTGAAAAAGCCCCTCCCCCAATAAAAATGAAAATTGTCAGTTTTTCCCATTTTACCCCCAAAAGCGTAAACATTTTTTTTTATAAACATATTTGGTATCGCCGCTTGCATAAATGTCCGAACTATCAAAATATAATGTTAATGATCCCGTACGGTGAATGGCGTAAACGTAAAAAATGTAAAAAGTCCAAAAATGCTGCTTTTTTGTCACATTTTATTAAAAATTAATTAATAAAAAAATGATCTAAAAGTTTTATACAAGCAAATGTGGTATCTAAAAAAAAGTACAGATGACGGTGCAAAAATGTGCCCTCATACCGCCCTATATACAGAAAAATGAAAAAGTTATAGGTGGTCAAAATAGGGCGATTTTAGATTACTGATTTTGTACAAAAAGTTTGAGATTTTTTTTAAGCGGTACAAAAATCTAAAAGTATCTATCCATGGGTATCCTTTTAATTGTATTGACCCACAGAATAAAGAACACATGTTATTTTTACCGTAAAGTGTACAGTGTGAAAACAAAACCCTCCAAAATGTGCAAAATTTTAGTTTTCATTTAAATTTCCTCCCTAAAAATGTTTTTTGGGGGGTTCACTGTACATTTTATGGTTAAATGAGAGGTTTCATTACAAAGTACAATTGTTCACGCAAAAAACAAGCCCTTAAATGGGTCTGTACATGGCAATATAAAGGAGTTATGGATTTTAGAAGGGGAGGAGGAAAAAATGAAAACGCAAAAATAAAATTTGCCTGGTCCTTGAGGTGAAAATGGGCTTTGTCATTAAATGGTTAAGGGAACCCAGGTGGCAGCTCTCCCACCTTCGAAGACTGTTCTTAGAGGTGGCTTTGCGATAGATAGTGGTGTCAAGAGTCCTACCTACTCCTTTAGATAAACACATAAACAAACAACAAAAAACGTGATCTCAAATGGCTGGAGGTGCTCAACCCCAAATGCGGTTGTGCATTTATACTGGGGGAGCAGATCCTGCCCTTGTAGTCCGTTGCTAAGGGCGATCCCCAGCATAAAAATGCATACAATGGAGGATGCCTGCAGCGGACTACAAGTGCCACAATAGAATCCTACACCAGATAAGCGGTGTGGATGTGTAACAATTAGAATACAATACAGGAATATGGGTGCACTACTGTGGTAGATGTATACAATGACATTGGCTATCCCTCAACACTGATGTTAAAATTGAGACATTCGCCAGTGTATCCTTATATGAAGGCCAACCAGAGCCCGCACACCAACGCCAAGGTTTCTCAAGATGGTGCGAGACCTACGCTAATCCTCCCTGTGCTTGATAAGCAAAACAGGGGCCAGTGGGCAATTACGGCAGCATTCGGTCGACTCACAATTTCCTCCCAGATACCCTCCAGCGTGACTGAGCACACATGCAATGGGAGGAGGGAGGCAAGCTGCAAGCCCCACCTGAGTTGGCTGATATAGGTGCCTGGCCTCACAGGTGCTACCTTAATGCTGCCTTGTAGATATTCAAGGCGCATTAATTTTGGAGTTTACACACCTCCAAGTATAAAATTTAAACAAACAACAAAAAACGTGGTCTCAAATGGCTGGAGATGCTCAACCCCAAATGCGGTTGTGCATTTATACTGGGGGAGCAGATCCTGCCCTTGTAGTCCGTTGCTAAGGGCGATCCCCAGCATAAAAATGCATGAAATGGAGGATGCCTGCAGAGGACTACAAGTGCCACAATAGAATCCTACACCAGATAAGCGGTGTGGATGTGTAACAATTAGAATACAATACAGGAATATGGGTGCACTACTGTGGTAGATGTATACAATGACATTGGCTATCCCTCAACACTGATGTTGAAATTGAGACATTCGCCAGTGTATCCTTATATGAAGGCCAACCAGAGCCCGCACACCAACGCCAAGGTTTCTCAAGATGGTGCGAGACCTACGCTAATCCTCCCTGTGCTTGATAAGCAAAACAGGGGCCAGTGGGCAATTACGGCAGCATTCGGTCGACTCACAACTTCCTCCCAGATACCCTCCAGCGTGACTGAGCACACATGCAATGGGAGGAGGGAGGCAAGCTGCAAGCCCCACCTGAGTTGGCTGATATAGGTGCCTGGCCTCACAGGTGCTACCTTAATGCTGCCTTGTAGATATTCAAGGCGCATCTGTCTTCTGTATCTACATTGCTATTCACTTCGTTGGACACTGCACCACCGTTACCATCCGTTACCCGGATCACGCTGCTGCAGTCCTCCTTTAGCCATTCCGATTTACCCTAGTATTGCTAGTGCCGGGCCTCCCTACCCCTTGTATATTCTACATTTGGGCTAAAAAGGTATATTCCCATTCATCAATAATGCGATTAAATTATGCATGGTCCAGTATTTTCAATAGTTCCTCAGTGTATTCCTTCATAGCATCGCCGTTTATGACCACATTACCACATTACCCCCCTTGTTCGAGTTTTTAATAATCAGATCTTGATTCTGGGCCGAGGATCTCAATGCCTCCCTCTCACATCTGGTACACTTTGAGGGTAAAGAGTTCTGGGTATTTACAATGGATCCCAGATCTCTCGTTACCATATCAGCAAAAACTACTAGTTTGAAGGTGGAAATGATTTACTTTTCGGCCTGAAGTCCGTAAAAGGCCCCTATCCCCTTGGTCTTTCATTTGACTCCAGAAGAGAGAAGAGTTCCCTCACGGTCTGCAGATCCTCTGAGGGGATACCCAGATGAAATGCCTCCCTCCTATCTCTCAATTTATGACATTCCTGCCAACGTAACTTTCGTAAAAATATATTGAGATCCTTGACCCAGGTAAAGTTATCAAAGGGGGTAGTTGGTACGGATGATAGTCCCTTACTCAAGACCAGTTCCTCATCTCTAGTAAGGAAGAAACGAGACAAATTGAAAACATAACCCCCATATAGAGATCTAAACTTTGCAAATATTGATAGTAGTTTGCCACCTCTAGATGAGGTTCCAATGTAAGTGGCAGCTGGTCCATCTGACAAAGAATCACTAGTATGAAGCACTAGTATGGTCCAGCAGCCCTCTGTGATCACACATCTTATCCCCTAACCACAAATTTTCTGTTGTGTAAACATACACCTTATGGGCAGAACCAGCAGAGACTGGGGCCGATACTCAGCAGTGGAGAGGAGCACAGACCAGGCAGCATGAAATAAAGAAGATCTGGTGGCTGTGCATGCTGGGAGTAGTAATACACAAACATGAACCCACTGTTAAGGTTACACAATAGGCCCAGAATTGACAACGAATGGAGAGACAGCTCACACACACTTATCCACTGCTCCATTCAAGGGGGATCTTTGTGGATACAAAATAAGTGTTAATTATGACACAACTTCTTCATATGACGCTCTGTACATATGGGCTGTTGCATTGTCTTAAAACATTGAGTTAAACATATGTGAGCACTGCAGTGGTAACATACTGCATTCATCTTTTTTGTTATTTTATCATATTTCTTCCTTTTTCACATCAAACAAAATGCCTTAAAGCAATAAAACTTTAGATTGCAGATAATGCTGGGATGGCAAAATGTCAATTGCTGTAGTTGCACAACTACTACTGTGCCTGCTCAGTCTGTAACATAAGGCTGTGAATTGAGAAGATATTATTTTCTTATGCCTGTTATTACTATTATCCTTTGTAATTGAGATAATAACACACTGCACATATTATATGGATTTTAGTACTAATGGCTTTGCATTGTAAGCTGGGTTTTCTTTTAATTGGTATTTGGACATTGTCAGTGTTGTATTCCCATGGGTCTAAGTCTCTACTGAAAAAAAAAAATTTGGTTTCTTAATATTGAGAATCCATGTAATAACAATTTTCGTTTCCAAGTTTTTTTTTTTTTTTTACATTTTTGCATTTGAGAAGTTTGAACATGTTTTAATATAAAATTGCAGTACAAAGTAACAGAACAAAAGCTGACAAGAAAACAATTTTTTTGAATGTGTACAACATGTTTCAGGCAATGAGATAAACTCTAGTTTTAATCGACTGAAGTGTGAGAGTATTCGTGCTTTGAAAATGAATGAGGTAATGTTTTCTTCAGCCAAAACAGGATGTGAAATACCAGCTGGGGGGGACACACACTACTAAAAGGTCTGCAGGGTAAATCAGACTGGAGTAACAGTGTCATGCATTTTGTGACACCCCAAAAATGAATCACTATGTTTAATATGTCTCATAGCAATGATGTCAGCCATTTTGCGTATAATCAAAATAGGCCAATTTCTGAAGTTTCATCTCTACTGCATCTCTAATGACAGTCTGGGAGTACAATGCTCCTTGTATCTGTAGTTTATTTATGGTGTTTGAGATAAGAGACTGATAAGGGGTCTGGTTACACTCTCTCTAGACATCACTACTAAAGGGGGGTGAGATAATGAATAGTGGAGTATTCCTAAGACTTTGTGAATGTTATCCTGTTTAACAGTTAATTACTCATTTGACTGGACATAAACATTCACACATCTGTGTTCGAGACCTCCCTGATTCTTATCTTTCCAATAAATTTAGGATGTCTAATAGGCTCTAATATGTCTATGAGAATCCAGGGTCTGATTACTTATAGCTGTCAAAAAGTAATCCCTGTTTGTTAATTATTGGTCCATTCGTCAAAGTGTGGAATGTTGTTTAAGACCAATTATTGACAATTAACCCTTAATGGTAATGATGCTAATTGCTTATGCAATAGCAACCCCTAGTGTATGGGTAGGTGACATTACACTGACAGGAAAGGCATTATGGGTGAAATGCTCAATGCATTCTGGGCAGTAAAGTAATGTCATAGTCATTACCATATGTACACGCCCAACCTACATTCATTGGGGAATTCCAATTTTGGAGGGTGTGTCTAACTAATTAAAAAGTTTAGTAAACCAGATGTCAGCTCTCTCTGGAGCTGATAGCTGAATACTGAATACAGAGCTAATACTGAAACTGAACTAAACTGCTCTAACTGAGAACACAAAGACAAAGGGAAGAGGTCCACAAGATGGATGCCATTGAAGCCATGTGAGATTCCAGATGCTGGACTGATTACACGGTATCGACTCAATGGCTGTCCCTGACAATGAGATGGACCATTCAGTGTTCCTCAGAGCAGAAGTAAGGTTCACAAAAATGGTATTCCATTTAATTAAGACTAATTGGGATAATGTGGATGGAATTATACCATTTAGATTGGCAACTAAATTAATTAAATGAAATAATTAATGATATATTGATATTGAGATTATAGTGTATAGTGAGATTTCATTCTACCTGCAGAAGAATCAAGACGCATAATCTATCAAAGCATTAATTAATTGCTTATACATATTGATAGAATTCCTACTCGCCAATTTAAGTGTTATAAGTATGAGCAAGATCAAATATCTCTGCTAATTGTCTTAATGTGTTACCAAGATAATGTATAGAAAATAGTCCAGAATGGGGGGAAGTATATCATAGTTCTTCCATGTATATATTCTTAGATGATTTCCCCATTCTTGGAGTCATGTGATTTGTAGTGGTTAGAAGGGGGCAGGGAGTGAATTTAGCATTCCATATTGATGTCTAATGATTAGATATTGCCTATCTTAATATCATGAGGTTCCTCTGAATAGAGTGATATGTAATCTTTTTCTTATATGATATTTCTAACCTAGTAGATTTGTTTATTGTACCAAGTTTCTAACTATTTACATGTATTGTTCTACTAAATGTAGTCAATTAACAATCTTGTACTGTTTACTAATATCTAATTATTATTCATTTGTATATATCATTGTGTTTGTTACTCATTTATGTTTATAATCTTATAACCAATAAATCTGCATACTTTATAATACCTGTGTATTATTGTATATTGCAAAACTACATCCTTAAGCGTTAATGTCATCCCGTAATAAAAATAACTTGTTGATATCTGAGGAAATAGTCAGACTCAGATGTGAATTGTATTGCTTAGCTTTGTCTACAATTAACTAGGTCATAATTTTAAGATTTTAATAATTTTCACAATTTTTAATTTTTCATAATTAATAATTGAGTTATTACCGCACGACAACAGGAATAAAAGGGCCTATTGCCTAGAACACATCATCACATGGTCCTCTTTTACACAGTCAGGGCACATTTTAATCTTCACTCAACAAGGGGGCACAGATTAGATTGAACAGGGCATGGCTTAGCTAAAAAAAGGGGAATAGACCAAAATTGTCCCACATTTTTGTGCTGAATATTGATGTGACGTCAACCAAGAAATAAAGAAATAAGTAAATCTGCTCTGACTTCTGCAGTGGGGTAAACAACATGATAATCATAAATATGAGTATTTAGAGGGCATATAGTATGACTGTTCCTAGTGAGCACTAATATGATGCAATTTCATGCTCAGTTTCAACAGTGAAAGTTGATTATTGTCATCTAGCTAGAAGTTACTAGTTGCAGCCGATATCTTTGATCAGTGATGTTTGTGCCAATGATTGTGAGAGAAGCTCAACCAAGTAATTTCAGGCTAGGTTCTGATAGACATTTGTGGCTTAAATATTAGATACATCTGTGACTAGTGTTGAGCGGCATAGGCCGCGAATATATGGACGAATATTCGTCATATATTCGCTAAATTTGCATATTCGTAATAATTACATTTTATTTCCGCATATGCAAAAATTTGCATATGCGAAAATTCGTACGCCAGTCTCACACAGTAGTATTAGAGCCTTCTTTACACCACACCAACTTGAAGCAGAGAGGGATGATCACTGTGATGTGTACTGCGAAAAAAAAAAGAAAAAAAAACAATATTCATAATTACGAATATATAGTGCTATATTCGCGAATATTCGCAAATTCGCGGATATGCGATATTCGTGAATAAAATTTGCATTGCGAATATTCGCAAACAACACTATCTGTGACTAGTACATTGGGGGACAACTGTGGCAGTCAATATAGAAAAGCAGCATCTGAGGCAGGCACTGTTAGGAGCATCTGTGGTAGGAACTCTTACGGACATCTGTGTAAAGCACTCTTTGGAGCAACTGTGCCAAGCACTCTTAGAAACATCTGTGACAGGCACTCTTAGGGGCATCTGTGTACGGCACTCTTAGGAAGACCTGTGATAGGCACTCAGTGGTATATGTAACAAACACTCTTAGGGCTATCTGTGAAAGGAACCCTTATGAGCCCTATGGGGCACTCTTAGGGGCATATATGGCATGCACTCATAAGCACCTGTGGCAGGCACTGTTAGGAGCAACTGTTGCAGGCACTTTTAGGAGCATCTGTGGCAGGCACTTCAATGTACAGTGGGGCAAAAAAGTATTTAGTCAGCCACCAATTGTGCAAGTTTTCCTGCTTAAAAAGATGAGAGAGGCTGTAATTTTCATCATAGGTAAACCTCAACTATGAGAGACATCATGAGAAAAAAAAATCCATAAAATCACATTTTCTGATTTTTAAAGAATTTTGCAAATTATGGGGGAAAATAATTGGTCAATAAAAAAAGTTCACCTCAATACTTTGCTATATACCCTTTGTTAGCAATTAATTTTGTTCCATTCCTCCCTGCAGATCTCCTCTAGAGCAGTGATGTTTTTTGGGCTGTCGCTGGGTAACATGGACTTTCAACTCCCTCCAAAGGTTTTCTATGGGGTTGAGACCTGGAGAGGGGCTAGGCACTCCAGGACCTTGAAATGCTTCTTACAAAGCCATTTCTTTGTTGCCCAGGCAGTGTGTTTGGGATCATGTTAATGCTGAAAGACCCAGCCATGTTTCATCTTCACTGCCCTTGCTGATGAAAGGAGGTTTTCACTCAAAATCTCATGATACATGGCCCCATTCATTCTTTCCTTCACACGGATCAGTTGTCCTGGTCCCTTGGCAGAAAAACAGCCCCAAAGCATGATGTTTCCACCTCCCTGCTTCACAGTAGGTATGTGTTCTTTGGATGCAACTCAGCATTCTTTTTCTCAAAGTTTTACTTTGGTTTCATCTCACCATATGACATTCTCCCAATCCTCTTATGGATCATCCAAATGCTCTCTAGCCCAGACTGGCTTAAGCAGGGGGACACATCTGGCACTGCATGATTTGAGTCCCTGGCAGCATAGTGTGTTACTGGTGGTAGCCTTTTTTACATTGGTTCCAGCTCTCGGCAGGTCATTTACTAGGTCCCCCTGTGTGGTTCAGGGATTTTTGCTCACCTTTCTTGTGACTATATTGACACCACGGGGTGAGATCTTGCAAGGAGACCCAGATCGAGGGAGACTATCAGATTATCAGAGATTTTCTAATAATTGCTCCCACTGTTGATTCCTTCACACCAAGCTGCTTGCCTATTGCAGACTCAGTCTTCCCAGTCTGGTGCAGGTCTACAATTTTGTTTCTGGTGTCCTTTGACAACTCATTGGTCTTTGCCATAGTGGAGTTTGTAGTGTGACTGTTTGAGGTTGTGGACAGGTGTCTTTTATACTGATAACAAGTTCAAACAGGTGCCATTAATACAGGTAATGAGTGGAGGACAGAGGAGACTCTTAAAGAAGAAGTTACAGGTCTGTGAGAGATAGAAATCTTGGCGGTGACCAAATACTTATTTTTCACCATAATTTGCAGATAAATTCTGTAAAAATCAGACAATGTGATTTTATGGATTTGTTTTTCTCATTATGTCTCTCATAGTTGAGGTATACTGAATGAAAATCACAGGCCTCTCTCATCTTTTTAAGTGGGAGAACTTGCACAATTGGTGGCTGACTACTCTTTTTTTGCCCTACTGTAGTTGGCACTCTGCGCAGTGACATGCAATCAGAGGGTTGCACTAAATATAAATGTTTTATTAGCTAATTTGCTCTTAGAAACAGTGGGACCAATGGGGTCATATTTTGGAGCTCCTGGCCCTTAATGTATATCACATTTTGTAACTGGGATCTTGTCATTTCAGCAGGGCTCCTAACCTTTTATTTATGATGTTAAATATGCTTGAGTTACTGCTTATACCTCTTCTCTCCTTGTAGCTATATACCTAGTGGAGCCAATAAAATGACAATTAAAAAAAGAGATTTGCTGCTAGATATTCTCCCTTCTCTATGGTAGTGAGATATCTAAGCATGTATATTTAACCCATTAAGGACTCAGCCCATTTGGGCCTTAAATGGACACTGTCAGATTCAAAAACTTTTGATATGTTGTAAAGCATGCAAAACCAATAGGTTTTGCAATTGCTATCATTAGAAAATGTTCAGTATTTCATACTGAAAAAGCCAGTCAAACAACTGCCCCTCTGTCTGCTTGGACACATACTAGTCCTGCTGTGTCCATGCATCATCACCTATGTCATGGACACACTTCCTTGATTGAAGCTGTGAGCGCAGGGCTCACAGCTGGACGAAAAATCCTCCCATTGTCAGCTTGTGTCCCGCTATGTAAGGGGACATGTGAGCAGACAGCATACTGAGGGAGGGGGTGGAGACCTGCACAGTGAGGCCACGCCCCCTCCCTTTGAGAGGAATTCAGAGTAGTGAGCTAAATTAAAAGTGTAATAAAAAATATAAAGGTGCTAGACACATACAAAATATATGTACATGATTAGGATTAGGTACTGAGTGATATATTAAAAAAAAAAAAATTGTTGGATCTGACGGGTATGTTTTAAGGACTCTTATTTTTATGTTTTCGTTTTTTCCTCCTTGCTTCTAAAAATCCTAACCCATATATATTTTCATCCACAGACTAGTATGAGGGCTTGTTTTTTTGCACGACCAGTTGTCCTTTGTAATGACATCCCTTTATTATAAAATTATGGTGCAAGCAAAAAAATGCTATTTGTGTAGGGAAATTGATAAGAAATTTTGCAAATTTTGGAAGGTTTCATTTTCATGCTGTACACTTTATGGTAAAACAGACCTGTTTTCTTTATTCTCTCCGTCAATATGATTAAAATGATACCCATGATTACATACTTTTCTATTATTATACCATTTAAAAAAAATCGCTAACTTTTTAACCAAATTAGTGCATTTAAAATTCCTCTATTTTACTGACCTAAAACTTTTTCATTTTTCCGTATAAGTGGCGGTATGAGGGCTCATTTTTTGCACCATGATCTGCAATTTTTTTATACCATATTTGTGCATATAAAGCTTTTAATACATTTTTTATAAATTTTATTTGGAAAAAAATGTAATAAAAAAAAAACTTTTTTTTTTTACGTTTACGCCGTTCACCGTACAGGATAATTAATATTATATTTTAATATATCAGCTATTTACACATGCGGCGAGGGGGTAAAATGGGGAAAAACTGACAATTTACATTTTTATTGGGGGAGGGGATTTTTCACTTTTGTTTTACTTTTATTTTTTACTTTTATTTTTACACTTTAATAGCCCCCATAGGACTATTTATAGCAATCATTTGATTGCTAATACTATTTAGTGCTTTGCATAGGGCACAGCATTGATCAGTCTTATCGGTCATCTACCGCTCTGGTCTGCTCAAGCTCAAACCAGAGCAGCAGATACGTGGAAGGCAGCGGAGGCAGGTGAAGGGATCTCCGTCTGCCATTCTGGATGATCGGATTGCCGCGGCAGCTCTTCGGGCGATCCGATCATCCATTTTAGTGACCACATTGCCGCAGATGCCGTGATCTGATGTGATCGCGGATGTCGGCCATTACCGGCAGGTCCCTGGCTGCTATCAGCAGCAGGGATCTGCCTCGCATGACCCGAGCATCGCTCCGATGCTCACGATTATGTATAGGATATAAATGTACGTCCTGGTGCATTAAGTACCACCTCACCAGGACTTACATTTACCTCCTGCGTTGTTAAGGGGTTAAGAGAAGTAGATTTTGCTCACATGAACATTTACCTGACATTTCTCTCATGTCTATGGTCGGTCTTTTTACTGGCCTCCTTCTACTGCTGTACAGGAAATCATAAAACAATCTTGTTACCTGCTGCACATGTATATACCCAGTGACCACTATTGCGATGACATTTCTATACGAGCCATCTAGGCACAATATCTAAACCATCCTTGTTTGCTACATCTGCCTACAAACACTCGCAGCAAAGTAGAGCCCACAGTGGTAAATATCTGCTTATCCTAAAAAAAGAACCTCAGCTGCCCACATTCTCGAGAACCCTGCTGACCCAGTGGGCTGCCAATTTCTTCATAAATTAAAAGGCACTTTGAGCAGCCAGGGGCAGTAAATACTGATAGCGTAGAGCTTGTGCGAACAGCCAGACCCCTCTCAGAGGTCTGGAACGGATCAGCGCACTAATTTATGCAGGCAATTAGTATTTGTTAGCAGAAACCAGGCGAATTATCATAAAATTTCATACATCGTCTATTTTCAATGCGAGCCACTGCTGGGGGAAGAGATTGTGAGCGTGAAGAGAGAATCTGGTACATGTGCAGGCAAGAGGTGGGAGGGCTTCCTTAATAGAGTCTTAAAAAGTTCTCGTTGTCTAACTGAATCCGATAGGAGATTAAAACCCGATATTAGCATGGCCTGTAATTATTAGCTTATGATGAATAGAGAAAATGAGTGTAGTATCAGAAAGTCTTCGAAAAAAAAAGAAGAAAAAAAAGAAAATATATGAATAACATAATCATGTCTTGAATTTATGTACCTACTTTCAATTGCAAAGCAATTTCCAATTTTGCTTTGGAAGACATTCATGCATTCAGCCAAGTCTGGCAGCCTCAAACAGAGGGATGAGTATGAAGGAGATAGATGCGTAGCAACAGAGGCTGAGAACTGTTAAAGAGTAAAGGGGGCTCATGCTTTTTCATCTCTCAAACATGCAAATGAGAACAGAGAAAATGAAAGGCATTTTTGAGTCACATTTAGTAACAGGATTTAACTGAAATATATTTTTTCTGTAGTTTAGATTAATTTTATGTCATATTTCATGTAAAAAAAATGTAACCACTAAAGGTGCCATGACCTAAATTTACATTGTGAATTTATGGAACAGTCTACCTCAATAACTGGTCACAGTAGGAACAGTTGAGAGCTTCAAAACAGGGTTAAATAGATTCGTAGAACAAAATAACATTAATGCTTATGGAAAAACATAGAATCACTTCCCTCCCCTTTATTCACCCATACTCTTTCATTGATTGAATATGATGGACATGAGTCTCTTTTCAAGCATACTATGTAACTATAGATGGTCCTGGTCCTTGTGAAGTGGTTAGAACTTTTCTATAAGGGTGAATGTTGTTTGTGTAGTTGCATGTTCTGTCTAGCAATAATAATGTATTAAGAAATCAAAGAGACCAAGTTGGGCCACTACTACATACTGATACTACTACTACAAACATGATACTACAGTGCTTATTTAACCCTTTAACAACCCTTACCATTGAGGTTGTAACCTCTTCCCTGTGGACATTTGGTCACAGTTTCCTTTAAGAAGCTTCTAGAAACAGTTATACTGACCAAGATTGTCTAATGCGCTTCTCACACTTTGGTTGCTTGAGATGATGTAAAGACACAGTCCAATTAGTTTGGAATCTGCTATGGAGAGCTTACACAAGTTCTTTTACTATGGTGCAAATACTTGAATACTTTACTTATAACTTGTGATACCCTATCCCAAGGCAAACTGTGTACAAATTTGTAATACGACAGCAATGAGGCACTAACTAAGGCTGGAAGTCCACAAAGAGATTCGAGTATTCACAAGGGTCTTTTATTAGTGTGTTCTCCACTTCTGGCAAGTTGATTCTCTTTCTCTGAGCAATAAATGGGATACTAAAAGAAAATTGCCCTTGCAAGAACTGGAGACAGTCTTTGGTGAAACCCTCCAAAACTCTGCATGGTGCTGTGATCACATGATCCCAATCTTCCTCAATGTAGAAGATTCTAACAAGTGGAACTAAGCTTGGTTAACTGTGCAGACAAGGCTGAATTATCTTGCTTGCAGCAGGCTTAAGCTAATACAGTTTGCTAAAGATGTACAGTATCTCACAGTTTTTTTCCCCCTCTCAATTTTTTTTAAATATTGTATTATCTTTTCATGTGAAAACTGAAGAAATTACACTCTGCTACAATATAAAATAGTGAGTGCACAGCCTGTATAACAATGTATAATGTTGTGTTCCCTCAAAATAACTCAACACAACTCAACTCTCTTGGGCATGTAGTTCACCAGAGCTTCACAGGTTGCCAATGAAGTTGTCTTCCACTCCTCTTTGACGACATCACAGAGCTGATGAATGTTAGAGACATTAGGCTCCTCTCTGCCTTTCTTGTGCACAATCTTTAGACGTTTTGGGACAACAGCCATGCAGACCAATTTGATGCAGTGTGCGGCATATAGTATGAGTATTGAAAGGCTATACACCACTCACTACTCCTTCAACCTATGCAGAAATGCATACATCTCTTTCTCAAAGACAACCTCAGAATATGACACTAAGCATGTACACTCAACTTCTTTGATCAACTTCTGTTCTGTCTAAAACCTGTCCTGTGAAAGCGCTTTATGGTCTTGCCCACCGTGCTATAGTTCAGTTTCAGGATCTTAACAATCTTCTTATAGCCTAGGCCATATTTATACAAAGAAACAATTCTTTTTTTTTTCAAACCATCAGAGAGTTGTTTGTCATTAAAGGCCATGTTGAACTTTCATTAACCAGTATTAGAGAGTGTGAGAGCAATAACAATGAGTCACATGACACAGGGGAGGGAAAATTGTTAAATGACCATTTATTGGTGCCTTTTGTGCAGACTTATGTTTGTTAGTAGTCTTATTCATTTTGCACTCCAGCACGCATTGAAGTCGGGAAGCCGGCTCACTGAACCCCTCTGCCTTATCTATATTCTGCCCTTGGCCTGCTCCAGGCTTGATTGTTTAAATTCTTCACTCATGTCTCTAGGATGTGAGATCCTGCAGGGGCAGCTAAGCGTGTCTTATTATGCTCCAGTGAAGCATCACCACTTCTGACTTTTGGGTGTGGTCTCACCCCGCAGACTCTCACGTCCTAGTGACTTCAGAGTAAAGAATTTGAATAATCAAGACAGTGGCAGGTCATGGGCGGAATATAAATGAGGCAGTGGAGCTCGGCAGGCCGACGCGCCTCCAATGCATGCTGGCGCACAATATGAATAAAGCTATTAACACGGCATGCACAGAAGGCACCAATAAAAGTAAGAGGCGCCTCATTTTACAGTTATTCACCTGCAGTGTAACCCAGTATATTGGGGCTCTGATTTACTAAGAGTGGAGTGTAGTTTTTTTTTTGTGGGTTTTAATTCTCTACAAATATTTTTCCACTGTATTTACTAAGGTTTCCCTATGTTTTGCACTTTTCTCTACATTTTGCTTTTTTTTACACCTGCTCTGAACAGTAGGGTTTTCCAGAGCTCAAATCCAGCACATTTTCTGTGGAACCCTCCACATTTTTTGTGGAAATATTTAGGGATTTTTTTAAAACGTGGGGGAATGCCCCCTTTCCCCAGTGGCCACCCCCTCCTTTCCCAGCACCCATGTCCCTTTTTCGGATTTTCTGAGTAAAATGGAGAGTTGGTCTGGTTTTTACATTTTTGGGCGAAAATTCGAGCATAGACACAATTTGTGGCGCAATGTGCCAAATTCTGGTGCACAACCCGACAAAACAGGTCAGGTTTACAATAGTTAATCAGGGCCTGGGTTTAGTTTGGGTAAACCAGCTGTCAGATTCTCAATAAAGTAGGTGCACTACATGTCATTACTCAATTAGTGAGAAATATGGCACTCTCCTATTTTCTCGGTGCACAAGTAGATTCCCAGGCCATCAATAGTAGATGAAATAACTCTGTACTCAAGCAGAAATGAGTATTATTTGTATTTTCTTTTTTTCAATCAGTAAGAATCTGACGTTTCGGTCCAATCCCTGGACCTTCCTCAGAATTAGATTGCTGCGGAGGTGTGATGAATGTGTTGTACGGCTTACAGCCGGGAAAAAGGTGTGTGGAAGGCAGTCAGGGATTGGACCGAAACGTCACATTCAACACAATACAAATAATACTAATTTCTGCTTGAGTGCCGAGTTATTTCATCTACTACATGTCATTACTGCCAAAATATGCTTTGCAAAATGTATTTAACTTCATTTCTTCTGAGTACAGAATTATCCCATATGTGGGTGTAAAGTGCTCTGCGGGTGCATAACATGGCTCAGAAGTGAGAGCGTGCCATGTACATTTGAGGTCTAAATTGGTGATTTGCACAGGGGTGGCTGATTTTACTGCTTTTCTGATATAAACACAAAACAATAAATACCCAGACGTGACCCCATTTTGGAAACTACACCCCTCACAGAATTTAACAAGGGGTATAGTGAGCCTTAACACCCCACAGGTGTTTGACAAATTTTCATTAAAGTTGGATTACAATACTGGTGTTACCCTACATTTTTCATTTTCAAAAGGGAGAATATGAAAAAAGCTCCCCAAAATTTGTAGCCCCATTTGTAGCCCCATACCCCATATGTGGATGTAAAGTGCTCTGCGGGTGCACTACAATGCTCAGAAGAGAAGGAGCACCATCGGGCTTTAGGAGAGAGAATGTGTCCGAAATTGAAGGCCATGTGTGTTTACAAAACCCCCATAGTGCCAGAACAGTGCCCCCCCCCCAACATGTGACCCCATTTTGGAAACTACACCCCTCACAGAATGTAATGAGGGGTGCAGTGAACATTTACACACCAGGTGTCTGACAGATTTTTGGAACAGTGGTCTGTGAAAATTAATAATTTAATTTTTCATTTGCACAGCCCACTGTTCCAAAGATCTGTCAAACGCCAGTGGGGTGTAAACGTTCCGTGCACCCCTTATTAAATGTTCTGTGAGGGGTGTAGTTTCCAAAATGGGGTCACATGTGGGGGGGTCCACTGTTCTGGCACCACGGGGGCTTTGTAGACGCACATGGCCTCCCACTTCTATTGCAACCAAATTCTCTCACCAAAAGCTCAATGGCGCTACTCTTCTGAGCATTATAGTTCGCCCGCAGAGCACTTTACAAAACGCAGCCTCCAGCTGTTGAAAAACAACAACTCCCAAAATTGCCGGACAGCCACTGACTGTCCAGGCATGTTGGGTGTTTTACAACAGCTGGAGACACCCTGTTTGGGAAACACTGCCGTAGGGTGTTTTTGTGGCAGATTCAAATTCCCAATTTAGGCCTCAAATGCGCATGGTGCTCTCTCACTTTGGAGATCTGTCGTATTTCAATTAAACAGTTTAGAGCCACATATGGGGTATCTCCGTACTCAGGAGAAATGGGGTTACAACTATTGGGAGGCTTTTTCTCCTTTTACCCCTTGTGAAAATGAAAAATTTGGGGTAACACCAGCATTTTAGTGAAAAAAAAAATAAAATTTTTCATTTTCACATCCAACTTTAGCGGAAATTTATCAAGCGCCTGTGGGGTGTTAAGGCTCACTGTACCCCTTGTTACGATCCTTAAGGGATGTAATTTCCAAAATAGCATGCCATGTGTTTTTTTTCTCACTGTTCTGGCACCATAGGGGCTTCCTAAATGCGACATGCACCCCAAAAACCATTTCCGCAAAATTTGCTTTCCAAAAGCTAAATGTGACTCTTCTCTTGTAGTGCGCCCGCAGTGCACTTGACGTCCTCACATGGGGTATTTCCATACTCAGAAGTTATGGGGTTACAAATTTTGGGGGGCATTTTCTTCTATAACCCCTAGTAAAAATGTAAAATTTGGGGGAAACCAGCATTTTAGTGAAAATAAAAATCAGACTTTAACGAAAAGTCGTCAAACACCTGTGTGCTGTTATGGCTCACTGAACCCCTTGTTATGTTCCTTGAGGGGTGTAGTTTCCAAAAAAGTATGCCATGTTGTTTTTTTTTTTTTTGCTGTTCTGGCACCATAGTGGCTTCCTAAATGTGACATGCCCCCCAAAAAACATTTTTTAAAAAGCTCACTCTCCAAAATACCATTGTCGCTCCTTCCCTTCTGAGCCTTGTAGTACACCCACAGAGCACTTGACATCCACACATGAGGTATTCCCTTACTTGAGAGAAATTGAGTTACAAATTTCGAGGGGCTGTTTCTCCTTTTATCCCTTGTAAATTTTATAAAAACTGGGTCTACAAGAACATGCGAGTGTAAAAAATAAAGATTTTGAATTTTCTCCTTCACCTTGCTGCTATTCCTGTGAAACACCTAAAGGGGTAAGACACTTTCTGAATGTCATTTTGAAAACGTTCGGGGTGCAGTTTTTATAATGGGGTCATTTATGGGGTATTTCTAATATGAAGACTCCTCAAATCCACTTCAAAACTGGACTGGTCCCTGAAAAATTCCGATTTTGAAAATTTTGTGAAAAATTTGAGAACTGCTGCTGAACTGTGAAGCCCTCTGATGTCTTCCAAAAGTAAAAACATCTCAACTTAATGATGCATACATAAAGTAGACATATTGTATATGTGAATCAATATATAATTTATTTGGAATATCCATTTTCCTTACAAGCAGAGAGTTTCAAAGTTAGAGAAATGCTACATTTTCAAAATTTTCATTAAATTTTGGGATTTTTTACCATGAAAGGATGCAAGTAGCGACGGAAATTTACCACTATGCTAAAGTGGAATATGTCATGAAAAAAACTTTCTCAGAATTAGAATAATTGGTAAAAGCAGAGTTATTAATGCATAAAGTGACAGTGGTCAGAATTGAAAAAAAGGGCTGAGTACTCCGCCCCTAGACATCTTATCCCCTTATCCAAAGGATAGGGGATAAGATGTCAGATCGACGGGGTCCCGCTGCTGGGGACCCCGGGGATCGCTGCTGCAACACCCCGCTGTCATTACTGTGCAGAGCGAGATCGCTCTGCGCGTAATGCCGGCAATACAGGGGCTGGAGCATCGTTACGTCACGGCTCCGCCCCTCGTGACATCACGGCCCGCCCCCATCAATACAAGTCTATGGGAGGGGGCGTGGCGGTTGTCACGCCCCCCGCCATAGACTTGCATTAAGGGGACGGGCCGTGATGTCATGAGGGGTGGAGCCATGACGTCAAGCTGCTCCGGCCCCTGTATCGCCCGTCATATTGCACTGAGCGAACTCGCTCTGTGCAGTAATGATGGCGGGGTGAAGCAGCGGCGATCCCCGGGGTCCCCAGCAGCGGGACCGCGGCGATCTAACATCTTATCCCCTATCCTTTGGATAGGGGATAAGATGCCAGGGGCAGAGTACCCCTTTAAGGGGTTAAATATATAAAATGATGGATATTTATTTTAAGGCATATGTAGACTGTTGTTAATGTTTACAGTCTCACTGGCAGAATAAAAAGCATTTCCAATATTTAGTATAATATTAATATGTTTAGGACCCAAGACGTATGCACACATCCTGAGTCATTCCGGTCTCCACCGCTCGCCGGGCAGAGATCGGAACCGGATGCCTGCTGAAATTGTACAGCAGGCATCCAGGGCAAAGGCCGAGGGGGGCCATGTAGTCACAACAGCGATCTGCGGCAATACCGGGCTGATCGGATCTCTGGGACCCGACCGCCCGGTAATTTTGCATGATCCCGGTTGTCACAGACAGCCAGGACCATGCTGGAGGCTAGGAGCGAGGTGGAAAGCCTGCCACATCCTCCTATCCCCTGCGATCCGTCGGTTAGCTAACCAACCAATCGCAAGGGGGGGGGGGCGGTTACTTCCTCCCGCCCTGCCCGGCCCCTGGAAGTCCGGAGAGGACGGGAGGAAGACCGGAGGATGCGGCGGGGGATGGGGGAGTGCTGGGGCCCGACCCCGATACTTACCTCGTCCCTGAAGACCCGGATCCCGGCGATGAAGACGACGGCGGCGGCGACAGGTGAGTTCCTTTTCAGCCACGGTCGGGCCCTTTACAGCAATGCACGTCGCCGTAAAGCGACATGCAGTGCTGCAATGGGACCCTGTATATTACAACTCGCAGCATGCCCAGACAGCCCTTGGCGTCTGGGCATGCTGGGAGTTGCAGTTTTGCAACATCTGGAGGTCCACAGTTTGGAGACCACTGTGCCCTTCCAGATGTTGAAAAACTACACATCCTCCGCATGCCCTCACTGTCCAGGCATGCTGGGAGTTGTAGTTCTGTAACATCTGGCCCTTCAGATGCTGCAGAACTACAACTCCCAGCATGCCTGGACAGTTTTGGCATACTGGGAGTTGTAGTTTTGAAACATCTGGAAGGGCACAGATTGGGAACCACTGTATTAGTGGTCTGCAAACTGTAGTCCTCCAGATGTTGCAAAACTACAACTCCAAGCATGCTGGGAGTTGTAGTTCGGCAACATCTGGCTCTAAAGATGTTGCCGAACTACTACTTCCAGATTGCCTGAGAATGTTTGGGAGTAGTGGTTTTGCAACAACTGGAGGCACACTGGTTGGGAAACATTGTCTGTTTCCTAACTCAGTGTTTCCCAACCTGTGTGCCTCCAGCTGTTGCAAAACTATGATAGACTGTGCATGCTGGGAGTTGTAGTCTTGCAACAGCTGGAGGTCCCCCCCGTGAATGTACAGGGTACATTCACATGGACAGGGGGCTTACAGTGAGTATCAGGCTGCAAGTTTGCGAGGCAGCAAATTTTGGGTGGCAGCTCAAACTCGCAGCGGGAAACTCCCTGTAATCCCCAGCCCATGTGACTGTACCTTAAAAACACTACACTACACTAGCACAAAATAAAATAAAATAAGTAAAAAACACTACATATACACATACCCCTACACAGCCCCCCTACCCTCCCCAATAAAAATTAAAAATGTCTGGTACGCCACTGTTTCCAAAATGGAGCCTCCAGCTGTTGCAAAACAACAACCCCCAGTATTGCCGGACTGCCGTTGACTGTCCAAGCATGCTGGGAGTTTTGCAACAGCTGGAGGCACCCTGTTTGGGAATCACTGGCGTAGAATACCCCTATGTCCACCCCTATGCAAATCCCTATGCAAATCCCCTATGCAAATCCCTCAAATGAGCATGGCGCTCTCACTTCGGAGCCCTGTCGTATTTCAAGGCAACAGTTTAGGGCCACATACGGGGTATCGCCGTACTCGGGAGAAATTGCCTAACAAATTTTGGGGGGCTTTTTCTCCTTTCACCCCTTATGAAAAGGTGAAGTTGGGGTCTACACCAGCATGTTAGCGTAAAAAAAAAAAATTTTACACTGACATGCTGGTGTTGCCCTATACTTTTCATTTTGACAAGAGGTAAAAGGGAAAAAGCCCCCATTAATTTGTAATGCAATTTCTCCCGACTATGGAGATACCCCATATGTGGGCGCAAAGTGCTCTGGGGGCACACAACAAGGCCCAGAAGGGAGAGTGCACCATGTACATTTGAGGTGATTTGCACAGGGGTGGCTGATTGTTACAGCGGTTTTGACAAAGGCAAAAAAAAAAAAAAACATATGACCCCATTTCGGAAACTACACCCCTCACGGAATGTAATGAGGGGTGCAGTGAGAATTTACACTCAACTGGTGACTGACAGATCTTTGGAACAGTGGGCTGTGCAAATTAAAAATGTTGTACAGCCCACTGTTCCAAAGATCTGACAGACACCAGTGGGGGGTAAATGCTCACTGTACCCCTTGTTACGTTCCTCAAGGGATCTAGTTTCCAAAATGGTATGCCATGTGGGGGTTATTTTGCTGTCCTGGCACCATAGGGGCTTCCTAAATGTGACATGCCCCCCGAGCAAAATTTCCTCTCAAAAAGCCAAATATGACTCCTTCTCTTCTGAGCATTGTAGTTCGCCCATAGTGCACTTCAGGTCAACTTATGGGGTACCTCCATACTAAGAAGAGATAACATTTTGGGGGGTATTTTCTGCTATTAACCCTTAAAAATGTGAAATTTGGGGGAAACACACACTTTAGTAATTATTACTTTTTTTTTTTTTACATATGCAAAAGTCGTGAAACACCTGTGGGGTATTAAGGCTCACTTTATCACTTGTTACGTTCCTCAAGGGGTCTAGTTTCAAAAATGGTATGGCATGTGTTTTTTTTTTTGCTGTTCTGGCACCATAGGGGCTTCCTAAATGCAACATGGCCCCCAAAAACCATTTCTGAAAAACATACTCTCCAAAATCCCCTTGTCACTCCTTCTCGTCTGAGCCCTCTACTGCGCCCGCTGAACACTTTAAATAGACATATGAGGTATGTGCTTACTCGAGAGAAATTGGGCTACAAATATAAGTATACATTTTCTCCTTTTACCCCCTGTAAAAATTCAAAAATTGGGTCTACAAGAAAATGCGAGTGTTAAAAAATGAAGATTGTGAATTTTCTCCTTCACTTTGCTGCTATTCCCGTGAAACACCTAAAGGGTCAAAATGCTGACTGAATGTCATTTTGAGTACTTTGTGGGGTGCAGTTTTTATAATGGGGTCATTTGTGAGGTCTTTCTAAGATGATGACCCTTCAAATCCACTTCAAACCTGAACTGGTCCCTGAAAAATAGTGAGTTTGAAAATTTTTTTAAAAATTGGAAAATTGCTGCTGAACTTTGAAGCCCTCTGGTGTCTTCCAAAAGTAAAAAGTTGACAATTTTATGATTCAAACATAAAGTAGACATATTGTATATGTGAATAAAAAAAAATATTTGGAATATTCATTTTCCTTACAAGCAGAGAGCTTCAAAGTTAGAAAAATGCTAAATTTTCAAATTTTTCATCAAATTTTGGGATTTTTCACCAAGAAAGGATGCAAGTTACCACAAAATTTTACCACTATGTTAAAGTAGAATATGTCGCGAAAAATAATCTTAGAATCAGAATGATAACTAAAAGCATTCCAGAGTTATTAATGTTTAAAGTGACAGTGGTCAGATGTTAAAAATGGCCGGGTCCTAAGGTGTAAAATGGCTGGGTCCTTTAGGGGTTAAATAATTGATATTTCTGGAATCAATAACATGTCTGTGAACTGTTCCCCAGCCTTCATCTTACACGTCTGATCTGAATGCCAGGCTGTCATTCCTTATTAATAGGTCCAGTCATACATAACAAAGGATGTAAAATAAATGGCCACAGCTGCATATAATTAACTGTTGTACTGAAAAGAAAATTACTTTTATTGGCAGTCATATCATTCGGCCATTAGAAGTCATAGTTACATGTAATACATGTGTGTACCCTAAATGAATGATCGTGGATTTATTACCTTTCACCAATAAATCTACAGGAATGCCAGTGTCCCCCTCCCCCTCCTCCTCCTGGGAACTGTACAGCTCCAGACACAACACAATCATTTTGTCATTAAGTGCCGGCAGCACTTTAAGTAAATAGCCCTGCATTTAATGCAAGTAATTCACTATTGACTTTTTGTGTGTACCATTGAATTGACACATATAGTATCATTTCCCTGGAGGCTTGTTATGGCTCAGATTATTACTGTAGTCATAAATACTTAAATACACATGTAACTGGATTGGAAGTAATATAGTCCCTCAGACCTGGCCAGTTTTCAGTATTTAGTTGAATGTGTGGAAATCCTAAATCATCACATTGTGGTCTTCAAGGGGCTTCACATTATATTGCTGGAATAGAGGGCACCACCAAAGGTTAGATGGTTGTTGATAGAGTTATCCTACCAACCAAGTTAAAGGAGTATTCCAGTGTTGAAAAATCTATCCCCTATCCACAGGATAGAAGATAAGTGTCTGTTTGCTGAGGGTCCAGAACCACCATAGACTTTGTATGGAGCACGTGTCAAGCCCCGCTCAATCCAGTGGGGAGATTTTTGGCCCCATTCTGAAGATCGCAGGTAGTCAGACCTCTGGGATCAAATACTTATTGCTCCTATCCTGTGGATAGGGGAACTAATTAAGACCAGCCATCTTTCTCTATATTCATCAGACTTTTCCCTATTACTATGGGGGAGATTTATCAAAACCTGTGAAGACAGGGTGTTGGTGGGCCCGAGAGGAGGAAATTGGAGGAAAATTTTGGCACAAAAATAATCCAGGTGGATTTTCACTTTTAAAACCACCAGTCCACATGGTCTCAATGACCATAACAGTTTTGCACCGTTTCTTCAATAAATGTATAGACTTGATATGTCCGAATATTGCTACTGATCCTGTTTTTAATTTTATTATATGGTTTTAATTGATTTTATTTTTGTTTATATGCTCCTTGTTATAAGTATTAATTTACTTGTTGTTTATTGTCTCTTTCTCTCTTGCTTTTTCTTCTTCTTTTTTCTCTTTTTCTTTTTCTTTTTCTCTTCTTTTCTCTTTTTTCTTCTTTCCCTTCTTTTGCACTTTGTGGTTACTAACATAATTTGTTGTGTATGTGTGTGCTTCTTATTATTTGTTTCATCTCATTTTTGTGTCCTGTGTTCTGTGTTTTTGGTTGATGATGTTTTTTTGTCTGTGGTGGTTTCTGTCTTCTTGTTTTGTTTTTGGTTTTTGCTTTCTTTTCTTTTCTTGTCTTTCTTTCTTTTTTAGTACCTTGGCCTCCTTATGTCAGTTGTCCCAGAATATGAAGCCGCATGATCTTGGAGCTGGAGCTGCAGATATCTACTGGCTAAAGGAATATGTGCTATATTTTATACTTAAATTGTATACCTATCGGGGGGGGGGGGTTTAGTAATACTATCAAATAGGTTGGCTGTATGCACAATTTTATATATAGAGGGGAATATTTTATAGCCCATGTATTTGTGGTTGATCATTTTTATTCATACACCTAATATTATCATTGTATTTTTGAATAGTAATCGTTCCTAACATCACATAATAATTGGATTGCATGTTCATTATCAAGTGATTCTTTTCACTCATGGATTATTCTTTTGACATTTAATGTTGTATCTAGTCACTGCATGACATGCATGATCACACTTGGGCACTTTTTTAATCTTTTTTTTTTTCATTTTTTTCACTTTTTGAGCACTATTTCTTTAGCACTCTAGATATATGCACTCTTTTCATATGCACTCCCCTTATGATGCACTTTCATACTTCTCATTGTACTTTTACACTTATTTTAGGGTTATATTGTATTCAGCTGGTCTTATTTTCATTTGTGTCAGATCTATTTTATATACATATATTTTTTTCTCATCCCCAATACCTATGTGCAATATAGGCATTTAGTGTATTTCACGCCTATGTAGGCTTTTACTAAAAATGCACAAGATGCCCACTGTTGTGCCCACCCCCAATATGGCCGAGATAAACTAGAAGTGAGCGGCGCATGCTCGAGGTTTCACTCTGCGCTCGCGCGATATTTCGCGCAGGCGCAGGCCATCAACTCACTGCGGATCTCCCAGGCGTGATGACGTGGTGGACGCACCACGTCATCTGTACGCAGGGACATGCGCAGTGAGATCCAACATGGCGGCGGCCCGGTGAAACTCGTGGACCGCACCTGCAGGTACTAAATTATTTGTTTGTTTAATGTCTATTGGTCCATGGAGCATATAAATATAATGTTTGTCCGCTATACCATACATTCCCTGAGGAAGCGTAAAGCGAAACGATATTGGGGTGGCGGTCTCTCTCGGTAAGGGTTCTCCCAGTTCACACTGACACTGTGCTGCATTTTACCTACCAGTGCTTTGGGATTTTAGCACATGGGTGTTCTGTTTTGGCTGATAGTCAGCCTGATGCACTTTGTCCCTGGCTTGCTCTCCATTGATATTGGCTTGGTGATGCAGCACCATGTCTAGTATGTGAGTACATATTTTTCTTATCTGTGCATGACCCTCGATTAGTGTTGTAGTGGTACCCTCTATTGTTCTGTCCATATCCAGGTGTGTTAGTGCTATTTACCTTTCAGCTAGTATATTTATACAGCATTTTTGCCTACTACTCATACCCGTTAGGACAGGCTCACTGTGGTTGTCCTTCACTGTCTTTTATGCCGAGTTGAGATGCCTATCTGTCCACCTGTACCTGTTCCTATTTTAAAAGGTTTTAAGATTTTTTGTGTCTTTTTGTAACACTTTAATAAAGTTTGTACACTTTTGCATTTATATTATTGTCTTAGTGCTTCTTGATAGGTTATCTAAAACCTGTGAAGAGGCAAAGTTGCCCAGTTGCCCATAGCAACCAATCAGATTGCTCCTTAAATTCTTAACAAAGCCTATAAAAAATGAAAGAAGCAATCTGATTGGTTGCTATGGGCAACTGGGCAACTTTGCCTTTCCACAGGTTTTGATAAATTCCACCTATATGTGTATATGTATATATATATATATATATATATATATATATATATATATGTATATATACATAGAGAGAGAGAGAGAGAGAGAGAGAGAGAGAGAGAGAGAGAGAGAGAGAGAGAGAGCTTAAAAAAGGATCCTGTGAGATCTGAAACGTTGCTACAGACATGAAGTGAATACATTTTCTTTGCACCTTGGATTGTGTATGGAGTGCTGCACCTTTTTCTTTGGATGGATTATATATATATATATATATATATATATATATATATATATATATATCTCAATAGTAAAATGATATAATTTTTTCTAACGGCCGCTAGTGAATTTGTACCCGACGTATAACTGCCGTTTTCCTAACGGGTGTTCATAATGGAAGTGTTTTTATAGTGTTAAAGTGAAAGGGGCCTAAGAAGTCTTTGAGTTTGAAACATGTCAGTGTTTTATTTTTCTTTTATACATAATATGAAGAAATAAAGATTGATTTTCTAACTACTACTTTTGGATCCAAGGAACTATTTCAATCTTGAACCTTGTGTTTAACTGAGATTTGCTCCGTCTTGATATATCATGTACTCCAGATCTCCAAATACATGTCTTTGTTTTACAATAGCCATTACGTTAAGAAGAAATTAAAAATAAAGTTATGTCTTTCGGAATAAAGAGAGTGAAAAAAATATATAATGAAAATTGGTTGGATCAGATAGGAGTTAAAAAAAACATTGCCCTTGGTCAGATCAAAACTTAAGCATCACCAACAACAATAACGTGTATTAGAATATTCCAAAAACTACATATTTTCCTGACTTACCTCAACTTAAAGGGGTATTCTGGGATTTTTTATTTGACTATGCCAAAGGGGCTGTAAATTTAGTGTAGTTCATAATATAGTATCTGTATTTGTGTTTCATAGTGGTCCCGCATTTCTTCTGTGATTTTTGCGCCTACATTTATTTTTAACAACAGACAAAATGAGTGTCGTCTCAGGTTTTCCCAGGTTGCTCTGAGCAGCGAGACATTACATCACTAGTCAGGTGTTCAGAGGGAGCCTGTCTTTGTTTCAATGGGTGGATCAACCGCTGGGTGGGAGATCAATTTGCAAGAATTTGAAACAGCTGGAGGCACCCTGGACAGAAAACACTGGCCAATTGCATTGAAGGCAGCACAGGTGTTTTTCAAGGGGGGGGGATGACTGATGTGAGGGAGGAAGAAAAATGACCTCACCTTTACAAACAAGAAACTATGGGATTTTTAGTTTGAGAGAACACACTCCAATAGGAAATAGTCAATAGCTTGTCCATTCCTGTCTGGCAGGTCCATACTAAAATCACTTTATGTTGGATAACCCCTTTAAATAGTGAATTCAATAATCTGTTCTAGCTAGTTTATTATAGTTATAAAAAGCTCCAAACCAAAATACTGATTATCAACAACCATATAGTTGTCTAAAAATGAAGTTGGATAAAGGACCTAAGCAAAAAGTCTGTCACTGAATAAAAGGGATTGACATTCAAAACATGCCACCTGAATCAAGTGGAGAAGGTTTATCACCGAGATCATGTACCTAAGCATTTCAATTTGCACAATAGAGAAAGATCACAGCTATAAGCAGCAAATCTGCAATTTGCCATAATTACAGCCTACGTTAATTGCATGCTGATTGGAGGATAATATCTGTGATTCATGCTGGTGCCGGGCTGTATTTTTATACTGCACAATGTCAATATATTTGTTTTTTCTGCTTTGAGATCTTATGAAGAAAAAAAAAAAGATTCATCATAAATTATACAGTTAAAATTGTCATCTGATTTTAGGGTGTAAACTATGTCATTGGAGCTTTCTCCATGTTGTCTGAGAACAAGATGAAAACAAGACGACTGCAAATGTCAGTAATTTCCCAGACAGTTATCTGCCCGTAAATGTCTTTAAACAATGGACTATACATGTAACTCCTATTCCAATGGACAACTTAGACCTACTAACCCCATAGACTATTCCAGTAATTATATGAAGAATTGATTCCAGTTGTAATCTTAGGTCACAAGACGGTTCATATAAAATTTCGGACTTTCTATATTTAACCCAAATGAGGGAAATTATTAAGACCACCATTTTATATCCTGTCTTAAGGAAAATAGAGGGCGTTGGATTGAGATGCTCCAAATGAACTAGCATAGATTTCTGCTATAATTTAAGCTAATTTCTGGCATAATAAATTAGAGTAAATGTGTATGGCTGCTAATGGTCAAGGCCCATCTCTACTTATTTTTTCACAAATTTTGCATGCAATTATACTGGCACATGTGACATAAAGGGGTACTCCGTTGCTAGATATCTTATCCCCTATCCAAAGGACACCCCCCCCGTTATCTCCATGCAGACACTCGGCATTATGTACATTATGTTTAGAACGCTGGGTTTGGTAGGCCGTGGTCGGGACTTCACACCACCTCCATTCATGTCTATAGGATAGGGTGTGACAGTCATCCGTCTCCCTCCCATAGACATTAATGGAGGGGCGTGATGTAACGTCATGAGGGGGGAGTATGGTGTGATGTCAAAACCTCGGCCTCTCAAACCCCTTTAGATAGGGATTAAAACCCATACCCTTTTAGATTGGGGATAAAATGTCTAGCAACAGAGTATCCCTTTAATTACTTAACACCAACCGGGACCCTGCCGCTCTGCCAGGACCAAAGTAAACTTCTGTCTCGACAGTTTAACCCTTACAGCCGCGGTCAGAAGTAGCGCGATCGCGGGGTGGTGTGTGTGATCCCCTTTACAAGGACCCCCAGGTCTGCCCCTGTTATTGACGTGCCAGAGTCCTAATAAGCTGCCTGCCAGTGTAAAACTGGCAGGCAGCATGTAACTGCAATGCTTTGGAATACTAAGTATTACAAAGCATAAAAAAAAAGTGTAAAAAAATAATATAAAATAAATAAATGTGTAAAAAAAAAGTGTAAAAACAATAAGTGTTAAGAAAAGGGAAAAAAAATAATAAAAAGTGTAATTTTTTTCAAAAGTGTCAAAAAATAAAATAAAAAATAACACATTTATTAAATAAATATAATGAAAAATAAAAATGCATAATGTGTAGGATCACATGGCGCACATGTGCAACATATTACATGCTGTGGATGTCCGCCAGCAGTCACAATAATGAGCTCCCTTCTGTGGCTAGTGTGTCCACTCGTAGCGGCGGATTTCCCAGCTGCAGCAGTGATCTCGCCCTTTTTACTGCCGGGGGCATCCGCGGTGTTAAAAATGCTGTGGATGCGCTCTATTGTGACCCTACACTGCATCCCATTCATACTGCGTTTTAGCAGTATGTTAGAGGTATCCGTCAGCATCCCGTCAAAAAAAGTGATACCAATGTATACTGTAGCAGCTCCATTCATTTCTGAATGAGACCGCTACAGTATACATTGGCATCCCTTTTTTGACATGACAACGAAATGCAGAAATGCAGTATGAATGGGGACTATCACCCCCCCCCCCCCCTCGAACAAGATAAACCAGTTTTTTCAAGATTTTTATTTATTTTTTAATACCCAGCGATGGATATATTTGCCATGAGTGGGTATTTATTCCCACAACATGACCGATATATCCATTAGCAACTTTAACTGTCACAGACAGCTGCACATCACTGCTAGCCGACCAAGGACCGATCAGAGCGGTCTCTGGTCCAGCCAATACAATTGTAGGGGTGCGGTATTGTTCTGACAGCTCTGATCCTTTGCAGGAATGGAGTGGGGTCTATAATTCATATAATTATGCCCTGAAAGCCAAAGGGGGCTCCTCTCCTTCTTGGTCCTACCAGGCAATCAGGCAACCTGATATGGCCTAAGTAGGGGTACAGCCCAGCCCGGGACGAACAGCGTGATAAAATATGGGCCCATTTCCTCCATTTCAAAAGCGACTTTCCAAAATGATGTCCCACAAATAAAGAATGTGTGAAAAAAAATCTATGCTATTGCTATTTTTTTCCACTGACTTTGAAATAATTCTAGCCACACAATAAAGGCTCAACTTACTCACTTTTGCCCTAGGTGAATACTTTAGTGGGTGTAGTTTTGGAAATGAGGTCATTTCTGGGGGTGCAGTATTGTTCTGACAGCTAAAATGCTTTGCAAGATAAAGTGCGGCTTATAATTGATATAATGATATCCTGAAAGCCAAATGATTCTCCTCTCCTTTTGGGTCCCACCATGTAGCAATGCAACCAAACATGGCCTAAGCGGGGGTATTACCGAACGGGGGACGAACAGCATAATAAAATATGGGGCGCATTTACTACTTTTCAGAGGCAAAGTACAAAAAATATGTCCCACAAATATGTGGAAAAACAAAAAGAAAATGTAAATTTTTCCACTGACTTTGTAACTATTCCAGCCACACAAAAAGGACTCAAAGGACTCATTTTTGGTCTAGATAAATACTTTAGGGGGTGTAGTTTCCAAAATGGGGTCACTTGTGGAGGTTTTATATGGTTCCGGTAGCTAAAACCCTTTGCAGGCATGAAGTGCGGCCTATAATCCATCTGGCCTAAAATGATGCCCTGAAAGCCAAATGGCGCTCCTTTCCTTCTGGGTCCTACCACGCGGCCAAGGAACCAATTATGGCCTAAGCGGGGGTATTTCCAAACACGGGCCAAGCAGCTCAATAAAATATAGGGTGCATTTCTTTCAATATAAGAAGAGACGTACAAAAAATATATCCCACAAATGATGCATTTGTGAAAAAAAGCAAATTTCAAATTTTTAACACTGACTTTTTAATAATTCCTGCCAAAAAGCAATGGTGTTAAAATACTCTAACTCTAATAGTCTAGTTTTTAAAATTGGGCCATTGGGGGGGGGGGGGGGGGGGGGGCTCCTATGTTCAAATTTCTGCAAACCTTGCATAGCACATAACAAAAAAAGATGTACTTTTCAAATTTTTGAAATGTATTTGAATTATTTAATTAAAACAAAAATAAATGCTTTCAAAATAAAGTAGACATCTGAAAGTATAAGTTTCATAAACTATTTTGTCAGAAAGTATATATATATGCAACCGATTAGTGTAATTTTTTTTTTTATTTCATGATTTTTCTGCATTGAAAAAAAACAAAGCTACAAATGATATCAGCTTACTTTTACTATGTACATGAAGTACAACTTGTGACAAAAAAAAATGTCATAATTATCGTGATTGGCAAAACGTTACCAGAGTAAAGTCAGACATCCCCGATTTGAAAAAACAGGTCTGGTCTTTGACTCCTTAACGACGAAGGATGTATATTTACGGTGACTCCACGTCATATCGGGTCGGTCCCGGCAGTCAACGCCGATAACACTGATCACAGGCGTGTTAATACATGCGAGTGATCTGTGTAAAAGATCAGTGTAGGCAATGTTAGAGGCACCTATGGGGACTGTAAGATTGCAAAAAAAAGTACAAAAAAAGTGTTAATAAAGATCATTTAACCCCTTCCCTAATAAAAGTTTGAATCACCCCCCTTTTTCCATAAAAAAAAATTAAACAGTGTAAATAAAAAAAAACATGTGGTATTGGCGCATGCGTAAATGTCCGAACTATAGAAATATATCATTAAATAAACCACACGGTCAATGGCATACACGTAAAAGAATTCCAAAGACCAAAAAAGCGTATTTTTGGTCACTTTTCATACCATTAAAAAATGAATAAAAAGTGCTCAAAAAGTCCGATCAAAACAATAAAAACTTCAGATCACGGCGCAAAAAATTAGCTCTCATACCGCCCTGTACGTGGAAAAATAAAAAAGTTATAGGGGTCAGAAGAGGACATTTTTAAACGTATTCATTTTCCTGCATGTAGTTATGATTTTTTCCAGAAGTACGACAAAATTAAACCTATAAAAGTAGGGTATCATTTTAACTTTATGGACCTACAAAATAATGATAAGGTGTAATTTTTACCGAAATATGCACTGCATAGAAATGGAAGTCCCTAAAAGTTACAAAATGGTATTTTTTCTTCAATTTTGTCACAATGATTTTTTTTTTCCGTTTCAGATTTTTGGGTAAAATGACTAATGTCACTGCAAAGTAGAATTGGTGATGCAAAAAATAAGCCATAATATGGATATTTAGGGGGAAAATTGAAAAGGTTATGATTTTTAAAAGGTAAGGAGGAAAAAACGAAAATGCTAAAACTGAAAAACCCTGAGTCCTTAAGGGGTTAAGGGGTGTACAAACCTAATTGTCTTGGTCCTTGAAGGGTTAAAATACAGCCAATATTCTGTTTTTCATTTTTGTCTCTAAATCCTCACCTTTGAAGAATCATAATACTGTATTTAATCCCTCAAAGGGGTACTCTGGTGGAAAACTTTTTTTTTTTTTTAAATCAACTGGTGCCAGAAAGTTAAACAGATTTGTAAATTACTTCTATAAAAAAATCTTAAACCTTCCAGTAATTATTAGCTGCTAAATACTACAGAGGAAATTTTTTTTATTTTTTATTTTTGGACCACAGTACATTCTCATCATGACCACCGTGCTCTCTGCTGGCATCTCTGTCCATTTGAAAAACTTGTCCAGAGTAGGAGAAGATCCCCATAGCAAACATATGCTGCTCTGGTCAGTTCCTAAAATGGACAGGGATATCAGCAGAGAGCACTGTGCTCATGATTCAGCAGAAAGCACTGTGTTCCAAAAATAAAAAAATTATTTCCTCTGTAGTATTCCACAGCTAATAAGTACAGGAAGGAGCAACATTTTTTTTAACAGAAGTAATTTACAAATCTGTTTAGCTTTCTGGCACCAGTTGATTTAAAAAAAAAAAAGTTTTCCACCAGAGCACCCCTTTAACCCCTTAACCCCTTAAGGACGCAGGACGTAAATGTACGTCCTGGTGAGGTGGTACTTAACGCACCAGGACGTACATTTACGTCCTAAGCATAACCGCGGGCATCGGAGCGATGCCCGTGTCATGCGCGGCTGATCCCGGCTGCTGATCGCAGCCAGGGACCCGCCGGCAATGGCCGACGCCCGCGATCTCGCGGGCGTCCGCCATTAACCCCTCAGGTGCCGGGATCAATACAGATCCCGGCATCTGCGGGAGTTCGCGATTAAAATGAACGATCGGATCGCCCGCAGCGCTGCTGCGGGGATCCGATCATTCATAACGCCGCACGGAGGTCCCCTCACCTTCCTCCATGCGGCTCCCGGCGTCTCCTGCTCTGGTCTGTGATCGAGCAGACCAGAGCAGAAGATGACCGATAATACTGATCTGTTCTATGTCCTATACATAGAACAGATCAGTATTAGCAATCATGGTATTGCTATGAATAGTCCCCTATGGGGACTATTCAAGTGTAAAAAAAAATGTAAAAAAATGTAAAAGTAAAAGTAAAAAAAAAAGTGAAAAATCCCCTCCCCCAATAAAAAAGTAAAACGTCCGTTTTTTCCTATTTTACCCCCAAAAAGCGTAAAAAACATTTTTTATAGACATATTTGGTATCGCCGCGTGCGTAAATGTCCGAACTATTAAAATAAAATGTTAATGATCCCGTACGGTGAACGGCGTGAACGAAAAAAAATTTTAAAAGTCCAAAATTCCTACTTTTTTAATACATTTTATTTAAAAAAAAATTATAAAAAATGTATTAAAAGTTTTTTATATGCAAATGTGGTATCAAAAAAAAGTACAGATCATGGCGCAAAAAATGAGCCCCCATACCGCCGCTTATACGGAAAAATAAAAAAGTTATAGGTCATCAAAATAAAGGGATTATAAACGTACTAATTTGGTTAAAAAGTTTGTGATTTTTTTTAAGCGCAACAATAATATAAAAGTATATAATAATGGGTATCATTTTAATCGTATTGACCCTCAGAATAAAGAACACACGTCATTTTTACCATAAATTGTACGGCGTGAAAACGAAACCTTCCAAAATTAGCAAAATTGCGTTTTTCGTTTTAATTTCCCCACAAAAATAGTGTTTTTTGGTTGCGCCATACATTTTATGATATAATGAGTGATGTCATTACAAAGGACAACTGGTCGCGCAAAAAACAAGCCCTCATACTAGTCTGTGGATGAAAATATAAAAGAGTTATGATTTTTAGAAGGCGAGGAGGAAAAAATGAAAACGTAAAAATTAAATTGTCTGAGTCCTTAAGGCCAAAATGGGCTGAGTCCTTAAGGGGTTAAGGACTCAGCCCATTTTGGCCTTAAGGACTCAGACAATTTAATTTTTACGTTTTCATTTTTTCCTCCTCGCCTTCTAAAAATCATAACTCTTTTATATTTTCATCCACAGACTAGTATGAGGGCTTGTTTTTTGCGCCACCAGTTGTCCTTTGTAATGACATCACTCATTATATCATAAAATGTATGGCACAACCAAAAAACAATATTTTTGTGGGGAAATTAAAACGTAAAACGCAATTTTGCTAATTTTGGAAGGTTTTGTTTTCACGCCGTACAATTTATGGTAAAAATGACATGTGTTCTTTATTCTGAGGGTCAATAAGATTAAAATGATACCCATTATTATATACTTTTATATTATTGTTGCGCTTAAAAAAATCACAAACTTTTTAACCAAATTAGTACGTTTATAATCCCTTTATTTTGATGACCTCTAACTTTTTTATTTTTCCGTATAAGTGGCGGTATGGGGGCTCATTTTTTGCGCCATGATCTTTACTTTTTTCTGATACCACATTTGCATATAAAAAACTTTTAATACATTTTTTATAATTTTTTTTTTAATAAAATGTATTAAAAAAGTAGGAATTTTGGACTTTTTTTTTTTTTTTTTCGTTCACGCCATTCACCGTACGGGATCATTAACATTTTATTTTAATAGTTCGGACATTTACGCACGCGGTGATACCAAATATGTCTATAAAAAATGTTTTTTACGCTTTTTGGGGGTAAAATAGGAAAAAACGGACGTTTTACTTTTTTATTGGGGGAGGGGATTTTTCACTTTTTTTTTACTTTTACTTTTACATTTTTTAACTTTTTTTTTTACACTTGAATAGTCCCCATAGGGGACTATTCATAGCAATACCATGATTGCTAATACTGATCTGTTCTATGTATAGGACATAGAACAGATCAGTATTATCGGTCATCTCCTGCTCTGGTCTGCTCGATCACAGACCAGAGCAGGAGACGCCGGGAGCTGCACGGAGGAAGGAGAGGGGACCTTCGTGCGGCGTTATGAATGATCGGATCCCCGCAGCAGCGCGGCGGGCGATCCGATCGTTCATTTAAATGGCGAACTGCCGCAGATGCCGGGATCTGTATTGATCACGGCACCTGAGGGGTTAATGGCGGACGCCCACGAGATCGCGGGCGTCGGCCATTGCCGGCGGGTCCCTGGCTGCGATCAGCAGCCAGGATCAGCCGCGCATGACACGGGCATCGCTCCGATGCCCGCGGTTATGCTTAGGACGTAAATGTACGTCCTGGTGCGTTAAGTACCACCTCACCAGGACGTACATTTACGTCCTGCGTCCTTAAGGGGTTAAGGACGCAGACCATTTTTGTCTTCAGGACACAATCAACTTACATTTTTGCATTTTAGTTTTTCCCCCCTAACCTTTTAAGAAGCTTAATTATTTTATTCCTTTTATCCACAAACCCATATGGGGGCTTGTTTTTTGTGTGACCAATTGTGCTTTATAATGACTCCTTTCATTTTACCATAAAAAAAATTTGGGCAGCTAAAAAAATATATATTATTTGTGGTGGAAAATCTTATTGAAAATCACAATTTTTCACATTTTATTTTTGTTTTTGAGAAATGCACTATGGTAAAACAGACAAGGTCTCTTTATTATCTGGGTCAGTACAATTAAATCTGTACCCATTTTTTTCTACTTTAAAAACAACTTTATTATTTTTTTTTTTTTTTTTACAAAATAAGAATGTTTAATAATTCCCCATTCTGAGCCCCTATAACTTTATTATTTGTTCATATATGAGGCTGTACAAGTGCTGATCTTTTGCGCCGTGATCTGTAGTTTTTATTGTTACCACTTTTGCATTTATGTGACTTTATGTTCACTTTTTATTTATTTTATTTTTTTGGGAAGTGATGTGACCCCTGAAGTTTTGGACATTAGTATTTTTTTTTATGGTTACGCCGTTCACTGTTTGGAATTATTAACATTATATTTTAATAGTTCTGAGAGCAGCCATTCCAGTGCTCACTTCATCAGGGCCGGCATTAGGGCGGGGCAAACCAGGCAATTGCCTAGGGCCCCATCCCCCAGGGGGGCCCCTGCCAGCTGCTCAGCATAGGCATGCGTACGGGTGTGTAGGGTGTGTCTGGGATCCGCGGCCGCCATTGAGCAGCCCGCAGGGGGCCCCAGTCACATTCTGGACATCCCTGTGTCCCGAAAGATCTTTTTGTTAACTTTAAAAACGCAGGGGCCGCCAGGAGGTAGCACACGCAGGGCCATCACTGATGTCCCGTGCATGTTCCCATAGCAACAGAGGAGCATGGTAAGTCACCAGCACCATCTGGCAGCACGTTATGTTCGGTGTTCCGACCACCTCTCCTCTGGTCCCGGGGCCATAGCCATAGCAGTAGATCGTGACCCCGAACCAACTGCTATAGTCTATAGGCCATAGCAGTAGATCATGACACCGGAAGACTGGTGGCCGGAACACTAAAGTGTGGCAGTACACAGACATACAGCCTCCAGCCATACACTGTATTTGGCTGAAGGCTGTATGTCTGTGGGGGAACTATACTACATCTAATGTGGGGAACTATACTGCAGCTAATGTGCGGAGTTAATAGCTCCCCACATTAGGTGCAGTAGAGTTCTCCACATTAGGTGCAGTATAGTTCTCCACATTAGGTGCAGTATAGCTCCGAGCTACACTGCACCTAATGTGGGGTAACTATACTGCACCTAATGTGTGGGAACTATACTGCACCTTATGTGGGGGAACTATATTGCACCTAATGTGGGGAGAACTATACTGCACCTAATGTGGGGAACTATACTGCACCTAATGTGGAGGACCTGTACTGCACCTAATGTGGGGGAACTATACTGCACCTTATGTCGGGGAACTATACTGCACCTAATGTGGGGAGCTATACTGCACCTAATGTGGGGAGCTTTACTGCACCTAATGTGGAGAACTATACTGCACCTAATGTGGAGAACTATACTGCACCTAATGATGGGGAACTATACTGCACCTAATGTGGGGGAACTGTACTGCACCTAATGTGGGGGAACTGTACTGCACCTAAAATGGGGGAACTGTACTGCACCTAATGTGGGGGAACTGTAGTGCACCTAAAATGGGGGAACTGCACCTAATGTGGAGAACTATACTGCACCTAATGATGGGGAACTATACTGCACCTAATGTGGGGGAACTGTACTGCACCTAATGTGGGGGAACTGTACTGCACCTAAAATGGGGGAACTGTACTGCACCTAATGTGGGGGAACTGTAGTGCACCTAAAATGGGGGAACTGTACCTATTGTGGGGAACTGTACTGCACCTAATGTGTGGAACTGTAGTGCACCTAATGTGGGGGAACTGTACTGCACCTAATGTGGGGGAACTGTACTGCACCTAATGTGGGGTTAACTGTAATGCACCTAATGTGGGGGGAACTGTACTGCACCTAATGTGGGGGAACTGTACTGCCAACCTAATGTGGGGGGACTGTACAGCCAACCTAATGTGGGGGAACTATACTGCACCTAATGTGGGGGGAACTATACTGCCAACCTAATGTGGGGGAACTATACTGCACCTAATGTGGGGGAACTATACAAAAATATAAAATTCCACTATTCTGATCCCTATAACTCTTTTATTTTTCTGTATAAGGGGGTGTATGAGGGTCATTTTTTGAGCTTTGATTTGTAGTTTTTATTGGTACCATTTTTGTTTTGATGGGACTTTTCAATTGCTTTTTAGATATTTTTTATGATATTTGAAGTAACCAAAAATGTGCAAATCTGGTTAGTGCACTATTATGACTTTTTTGAATTCGCCTAGTGCCACACTAAGCCTATAACAGTCCCTACACTTCATTGATCGTAAATGTGCTGCGATGTACATGTACGTCACTGCGTGTTAACTACCAGGGTACAGCAACATACATGTGCTTCACTTGTTCTCTAAGGGTTAATACAATCGCTCATTTGAATACATATTAATGCAAAACAAAAAAAATGGGGGGGGGGGGGTGGAAATGAAAAAAGTAAACAAAATTCAATTATTATCATATAATTGTATAAAATGTTTACTACATACATTAAAAGCGTTTGTCTGCTCTAGACAATCCATTCTTTACATTAGACAGATCAAACAGTTTCTGACAACGACCAGTTTTTATTTCTAGGGAAATCTAACATTAAGTGTCCAATTTCTGTGCAGTGCCACCACAGGAGAAATGATGCATTGCATAGTCCCCATTCAAAATAATATTTATTTATTTGTAGAATGCCGGACAGTACAGATACAGGACGAAAACATGATCATGACCAGAGTACGCCCAAAAATTTCCAGATAGAGTATATAAAAGTGGGCTAGGAAAAATGAGTAACTTTTTTGAAGTAGTTAACCAGAAATATAGAATCAGAGCAAATTTCTTCCAAAAACAGTGCCATACCTAATCTCAGTTTGTGTGTGGTGTATCACAACTAGAGATGAGCGAATTTCCAGTAATTTGATTTGTCACGGACTTCTCGGCTCACGGACTTCTCGGTTTGCTGACTTTAGCCTGCATAAATGAGTTCAGCTTTCAGGTGCTCCGGTGGGCTGGAGACTCTCTCATAGAACTGCATCCACCTTTTCCAGCCCACCGGAGCACCTGAAAGCTGAACTCATTTATGCAGGCTAAAGTCAGAAACCGCTGAGCCGAGAAGTTCATAACGAATCAAATTACTGGTAGTTTGCTCATCTCTAATCACAACCTGTCCCCATTCATTTCAATGGACCACAGTACATTCTCATCATGACCACAGTGCTCTCTGCTGGCATCTCTGTCCATTTGAAGAACTTTTCCAGAGTAGGAAAAGATCCCCATAGCAAACATATGCGTCTCTGGTCAGTTCCTAAAATAAATATAATAAGAGAGAATTATATAACCAGTCCTCAAGAAGTAGTGAAAATAAGTAGTGAAAAAAGGGGAAAGAATAAAAAAGGGAAAAATTAGTGGTTTCGAATAAAAAATGTACAGTGATATGTGAAATAAAAATAAAAATAAAAATAAAGACAACAGTAAAAAATAAATAAAAATGAAAAAGAGAAAGGGGAGAAGAAAATGATAAATAAATGAGGAAAAATAAAAAATAAATAAAAGTGCACAGTATCGAAGAAAAAAGGATGAAATCAAAGTGATAAATAGGAAAAAATGTGAATATTAATAATTTGTTAAAAAATAAAAAAATAATGAATAAGCCTGCAGAAAATGATAATACTTAAACAATCATATGCATTTATTAAAAATAAAACTGATTGATGCCTGGGCAGGGCCCTTGCTCAGGCATGCGATAAAAATATTCCAATAAAATAATAAAAAAATAAAAAATGCCAACTATCTCAAATTACAAAAATAGTCCTTTGTAGTCGAAAAAATTATGTGAATAGCAACAATATTAAATGAAAAATCCGGTGATCGGAGAGACTGTGTGCTCCAATGATACTCCTATATAAAATACAGTCACCTTGAGCTGTGATAAATGTTTCAATGTTTCATTGTAATTGCTCGCTCTTATCTACTTGTGTCCCACAACAAATGTTTGTAGAAATAACAATATTGATAGCAAGATACAGTTGCTTATGTGAGATCAGGCACAGTACCTTATGCTTATGTTCACCGTGATGATCGGCGGCTGTATATATCCAAAGTTGCAGTCTCCGGGGACTGTGGGAGCCCAGTGCCTGCACGGACCGGATCGATCACTGCCCTGGTATGGGTAAAGAGGTACTTATCGTGCCGTGGTTGGGACGATGTGATGATCCCGATTACGATAATGTAAGCCGCTGGGTAATAGATCGTAGCCAGGTGGGAGTATCGTGCTTCGCACAGCTTAGTGGCCGGTCTATGGAGAAAACGGCAGCCGCTGCCCGGCGTCCTCGTGGCGTGTGAATGGCGCGTTAATTCACAGTGGTCCACTAGTCCGGGTCCTACAGCGCTGTCCAGGTAGTATCGGCTGATACAGGTGTCAAGCCAAATTTGAGATAGGGATGGCAAATGGATGTAAGACAAGGCTAAACGCGTTTCACGACTTAATGTCGCATTCCTCAGTAGCCTGATTAGGTTAAGCTAATCAGGCTACTGAGGAATGCGACATTAAGTCGTGAAACGCGTTTAGCCTTGTCTTACATCCATTTGCCATCCCTATCTCAAATTTGGCTTGACACCTGTATCAGCCGATACTACCTGGACAGCGCTGTAGGACCCGGACTAGTGGACCACTGTGAATTAACGCGCCATTCACACGCCACGAGGACGCCGGGCAGCGGCTGCCGTTTTCTCCATAGACCGGCCACTAAGCTGTGCGAAGCACGATACTCCCACCTGGCTACGATCTATTACCCAGCGGCTTACATTATCGTAATCGGGATCATCACATCGTCCCAACCACGGCACGATAAGTACCTCTTTACCCATACCAGGGCAGTGGTCCACTAGTCCGGGTCCTACAGCGCTGTCCAGGTAGTATCGGCTGATACAGGTGTCAAGCCAAATTTGAGATAGGGATGGCAAATGGATGTAAGACAAGGCTAAACGCGTTTCACGACTTAATGTCGCATTCCTCAGTAGCCTGATTAGCTTAACCTAATCAGGCTACTGAGGAATGCGACATTAAGTCGTGAAACGCGTTTAGCCTTGTCTTACATCCATTTGCCATCCCTATCTCAAATTTGGCTTGACACCTGTATCAGCCGATACTACCTGGACAGCGCTGTAGGACCCGGACTAGTGGACCACTGTGAATTAACGCGCCATTCACACGCCACGAGGACGCCGGGCAGCGGCTGCCGTTTTCTCCATAGACCGGCCACTAAGCTGTGCGAAGCACGATACTCCCACCTGGCTACGATCTATTACCCAGCGGCTTACATTATCGTAATCGGGATCATCACATCGTCCCAACCACGGCACGATAAGTACCTCTTTACCCATATCAGGGCAGTGATCGATCCGTTCCGTGCAGGCACTGGGCTCCCACAGTCCCCGGAGACTGCAACTTTGGAGATATACAGCCGCCGATCATCACGGTGAACATAAGCATAAGGTACTGTGCCTGATCTCACATAAGCAACTGTATCTTGCTATCAATATTGTTATTTCTACAAACATTTGTTGTGGGACACAAGTAGATAAGAGCGAGCAATTACAATGAAACATTGAAACATTTATCACAGCTCAAGGTGACTGTATTTTATATAGGAGTATCATTGGAGCACACAGTCTCTCCGATCACCGGATTTTTCATTTAATATTGTTGCTATTCACATAATTTTTTCGGCTACAAAGGACTATTTTTGTAATTTGAGATAGTTGGCATTTTTTATTTTTTTATTATTTTATTGGAATATTTTTATCGCATGCCTGAGCAAGGGCCCTGCCCAGGCATCAATCAGTTTTATTTTTAATAAATGCATATGATTGTTTAAGTATTATCATTTTCTGCAGGCTTATTCATTATTTTTTTATTTTTTAACAAATTATTAATATTCACATTTTTTCCTATTTATCACTTTGATTTCATCCTTTTTTCTTCGATACTGTGCACTTTTATTTATTTTTTATTTTTCCTCATTTATTTATCATTTTATTCTCCCCTTTCTCTTTTTCATTTTTATTTATTTTTTACTGTTGTCTTTATTTTTATTTTTATTTTTATTTCACATATCACTGTACATTTTTTATTCGAAACCACTAATTTTTCCCTTTTTTATTCATTCCCCTTTTTTCACTACTTATTTTCACTACTTCTTGAGGACTGGTTATATAATTCTCTCTTATTATATTTCTTTTTGTTGATTACTGGGTCTTTTGGGGTTTTTAGACCTACCAGTTAACCTCGGAGTAGATGGTAGATTGAGCTGCACTGCCTCTTTGTCTTCTATTGCAGTTCCTAAAATGGACAGGGATGTCAGCAGAGAGCACTGTGCTTGTGATTCAGCAGAAAGCACTGAGTTCCAAAAAGAAAAAATAATTTCCTCTGTAGTATTCCACAGCTAATAAGTACAGGAAGGAGTAAACATTTTTAACAGAAGTAATTTACAAATCTGTTTAACTTTCTGGCACCAGTTCATTTAAAAAAAAAGTTTTCCACCAGAGTACCCCTTTAAGGATGCAGCCCATTTTTGTCTTCAGGACACAATCAACTTTCATTTTTGCATTTTTGTTTTTCCCCCCTAACATTTTAAGAAGCTTAATTATTTTATTCCTTTTATCCACAAACCCATATGGGGGCTATTTTTTTGTGTGACCAATTGTGCTTTATAATGACTCCTTTCATTTTACCATAAAAAAATATTTGGGCAGCTAAAAGCTAAAAAAATATATATTATTTGTGGTAGAAAATCTTATTGAATATCAAAAATGTTCACACTTTATTTTTGTTTGTTTTGTTGTTGCGAAATACACTATGGTAAAAAGGACATGGTCTCTTTATTATCTGGGTCAGTACAATTAAAACTGTAACCATGTTTACCCATTTTTTTCTACTTTTTTTTTTTTTTTTTTTTACAAAATAAGAATGTTTAATAATTCCCCAAATGGACCTGAGCTGCAATACCGCATACAACCTGAGGGCAGGTGTAGTGATGTTTTTGGAAGAAATCGGCTTCATTTTTCTAATCATGGATAACCCCTTTAACACCTGAAATAAGCAGATAATCTAATAATAGAGAGAATGAGGGACATACATGAGAAAAACACTTTGCTTTTTACTTTACCATATCCCATGCTCAGAATTTAATAGCCGAGAATATTCTACCAACAACATAGCAGATGTTATTTATTTTTTGAGACCCTGCACGCTGTATAGCAGGATGCCTCTCACATCTATCTGAGGCACATTATGTGCTGGACTTTAAAACCTGTCTGCGATCCAGTAGGTATCCAGAGAAGGATTCATTGCCTCTCTAGTCACCACAGCCTGTCAGGTTTCCAGAAATAGAGATTTTCATAGGCATGCTCTGCAGCTATAAACTCATACTGCAACAGAAGCCATAAAGCAGAAAGAAATCACAGCTTTACTGAGACACACACCAGACCAAGACACTTCATAAAGCCGCACACAGTCACTGAGTGTCTGATCTCTCATTAATCGTAGCTACAGTCATTGAGCCCCATGCAGAGCCAGATCTAAAAAGAGGAGCCGTTCAGTCATTCTTACTCCTAGTGTTGCCTAGTGACATAAACTATTGGAAAGTTTCTGTATTAAAGGAAATTTGTCATCAGAATCAACCGCACTAAACCTGTTACACAGGCTTGTAGTGCGGGTGATCCTGATTAAAATGCTTCTTAACTGGTTAATAATGGTTCAGCGGTTCTTCAGATATCTATCTTTAGTTTTCTGTTATTCCCTGGCTTGGGACTCAGTGGGAGCTCGGACTCGGCTATATGTCATTCTAGCTGGGCGGAGCGGCCGCCCGGCTCATGAATATTCATGAACTTATCATCGTAATCTAACTCCTTTTTCTAGGTCACGTGGGGAGGGCCGCGCATGCGCCGCGTTCCGTACACCCGGAAGCGGCGTTCTCCCCCCACGCCGCTTCCGGGTGACCTAGAAAAAGGAGTTAGACAACGATGATAAGTTCATGAATAATCATGAGCCGGGCGGCAGCTCCGCCCAGCTATAATGACGTGTGTCCGAGTCCCAGATGATAACACCTCCCACTAAATCCCAAGCCAGGGAATAACAGAAAACTAAAGATAAAGATATCTGAAGAACCGCTGAACCATTTTTAACCAGGCAAGAAGCGTTTTAATCAGGATCACCCGCACTACAAGCCTGTGTAACAGGTTTAGTGCGGGTGATTCTGATGACAGATTTCCTTTGACAAGAACTTTTTCATTTTATTAATTAACATTCTCTATTAAAATTTCAGATTTTGTTAAAGCTAAAAAAATATTTGTTTTGAAGTCTTCGTTTGGGGTAGCATTTTGATTCTGTATTACCCAGACCTCCTAGAGTTCTGCTAAACAGAACTTAAAGGGGTTCTACAGCTTAGAAAATGTATGTAAGTTTTAGATTGCAGGGGGTCCAACCGATGGGACACCCCCTCTCCTCCTGCACAGAGCAGGGGTTGGTATGTGCCTTCCATTCATCTTTATGGGAAACCAGAAGCGTTGTACTCAAGTATCCCTGGATCTCTGACAGAGATGCATTGAGAGGGCATGTTGACCACAGCTACATGCAATAGTCGACACAGCTCTACACAGGAGTAGAGTTGGGGCACCAGGCAGGAGATTGTGAGGTTCCCAGCCATCGGACCCTCAGTGATCTGGCGCTTATCCCCTATCCTGTGGATAGGAAACACATTTTACTAAGTTAGACTACTCCTTTAAAATGTCTAAAGTTATTATCAGCCCACGTGATCTTCAGCTCCAGTGTGGGGAGACCCAGGCAACGCTGGGTGCTACAGTTGCTGGGGCAACTGTACCATGCTCAGCGAAGTACCATGCATGAGTTATATTTATCAGAAAAGGTTGTGTTCATGGAACGTTGCTGAGGATGGTGCAGTGTCCTAGACAGCAGTGTGGCCTGCGACTCCTCATGTTAGAGTTGAAGATCATATGGACTCGCAATTTTTTATTTACACTTTAAAACATACAGTTTGGCTCTGTAAAAACATGCAGGGACCTGGTTTTTTGGCCATAATAGTTAACGAATAGTTAAAAACATTTTGCAATGATACATATTAGCATGTACAAAATTATCTTATCTTATATGCAGTTAAGCTTGGGTTCAAGTCTGCATTGTCTTTTCTATTGCTCTGCTCTGTCATTGAAGCAAAATAACAAATTAAATAATGCTAGTGGATCCTTTGCACACTAGACACAAATGTCACCTGACTGACTTAAAGGGGTATTCCAGGAATTTTCTTTTTATTTGACTATGCTACAGGAGCTGTAAAGTTAGTGTTGTTCATAATATAGTGTCTGTACCTGTGTGTGACAGTTTTCTCACAATTCTTCTGTGATTTTCACCCCAATATTCATTTTTAAAGCATACAAAATGACTGTTGTCTCAGATTTTTCCCAGTTTTCAATGCGGCCGAGACCTGACTCACTAGTCAGCTGATGACAGGGTACCTGTCTGCTTCAATGGGTGGAGTGATCGCTTGGTGGGAGAGAGATCAATCTGCAACTAATGCAACAGCTGTAGGCATCCTGATTGAAAACCACAGGTCTTTTGAATGGATGCAGCTCATTTATGTTTCAATGGGTGGCATGGTGGATGTGTGGGAGGGAGGAAAATGGAATTGTGGGATTTGTAGACAAAAAGTGAAAACTCAAACAGGAAATACCAGTTCACAAAAAGCTAGCCACAGTATTATGGTAATCGCACAACACAGCCAATTAGCCCCAAGACAAGTGCAGATCCTTCCAAAGCATGTCTATTACTGTCTGCCAGGTACATTCTAAAATCCCCTTATGGTGGATAACCCCTTTAATTGACTAGGAGTGGGGTCCCTGGCCTAAGACCAATGTTAGCTGGTGAGCATCCTAGAGAGCCTGTATAGCAGGTGGGGCTCCTGGCTCCACCCCTGTCTTAAATTGGCTCTGCCCCTGAGTCACCTTAGCCCCTGTAAGGTCATGTGACAGCTGCCTAGCAAGATAAAAGCTAGTCTGGTAAATGTGGAGTTAAAGGAAAGATCTGTGAGAGGTGGGGGGAAGGTGACAAAGGATAGGTGTAAGAGTCTATGGCTGAGCATTAGAGTGCGGTAGGAATAGGATAGACAGACATTATTTAACCCATTTACGCAATATCAGGTACATGTACATGGTGATTAGGGATGATTTCCCACATCCCCAAGTACATGTACCTGATCAAAATAAACTGTCATAGCACCGCCGGGCTCTGTGACAATTTATTGGCCTCCCTGAAGCCGGCCAGGGACCAATCACAGCTGTCCCCACCGGCGATCGCTGCTATTGGTCCGTCAGTACAGACGGACCAGTAGCAGAGATCTGGCGGGAACCTCCTCCTTTCCCATCTTCTCCATCGCTTCACACAGTGAATCGATCTGTGGTGGAGGTCACATTTTATATAATGAAAAATTGAATAAAAAACGATCAAAAAGTCCGATCAATTCAAAAATTATACCGCTAAAAACTTCAGATCAAAAAATGAGCCCTCATAATGCCCCATACGCAGAAAAATTAAAAAAAGTTATAGGGGTGAGAAGATGACAATTTTAAACGTGTCAATTTTCCTGCATGTAGTTATGATTTTTTCCAGAAGTACGACAAAATCAAACCTATAGAAACAGGGTATCATTTTAATTGTATGGCCCTACAGAATAAAGAGAAGGTGTCATTTGTATTGAAAAATGTACTGTATAGAAGCGGAAGCCCCTAAAAGTTACAAAATGGCATTTTTTTTTTTTTGTCTTACAATGATTTTTTCCCGTTTTGCTGTAGATTTTTGGGTCATTACAAAGTAGAATTTGACGTCATTACAAAGTAGAATTGGTGGCGCAAAAAAATAAACCACCATATGGATTTTTAGGTGCAAAAGTGAAAGAGTTCTGATTTCTTAAAGGGGTTCTCCGGTGCTTAGACATCTTATCCCCTATCCTTTGGGGATAAGATGCCTGATCACGGGAGTTCCGCCGCTGGGGACCCCCGTGATCTTGCACGCGGTACCCCATTTGTAATCAGTCCCCGGAGAGTGTTCTTGCATTGAGGGGCAGAGCGTGACATCACACGGGGGCGGGGGCGTGACGTCACACGCCGCCTGCCCTGTAGTCGCCGATAATCAGTCCTGGAGCAAACACGCTACGGGGACTGATTACAAACGGGGTGCCGCGTGCATGATCCCGGGGGTTCCCAGCGGCGGGACTCCCGCGATCAGGCATCTTATCCCCTATCCTTTGGAAACAGAAAACCCCCGTGTACTTAAGGGGTTAAACTGCTAAATATATGTAAAGTACAATATGTCATGAAAAAAACAATCTCAAAATCGCTTTAAAAAGTAAAAGCGTTCCAAAGTTATTACCAAATAAGTGGACACATGTCAGATTTTGAAACTTTGCCTTGGTCATTATGGTCAAAACAGGCTAAGGAGTAAAAGAACTTTAAGAGCGAATGCCAGCGGTAACATTACTTCTCCTTTATTGAAAAATCCATATAAAACAAACAACAGTGGATAGTCTCAGGTACATCAGTAGCACGATAAAACTTGGGAAACGCTCTGCATAACTCATTTCAGGTCATGTGACCTTTCCTCAGATGCATGATAGGTGGTGGAGAGATGAGGGAATATATAAGGCTAGAAAGGGCAGGTACATTAATTTCACAAGGGAATTAACCCCATGTATTCCAAAGCCTATTCCACCTGTCCATCAAAATCATAGTTTACAGAGTAATATGACAACAAATCCTAAACATAAGGACATAATAACCAAATACCCGGGAAAGTAACAACAAAACAAATGAAATAAAGACATATGAATAAAAGAAACATCTAACAATGTAATGTCTGATCTGAGATTCAGACCATGAGGTTGGAAAGTATGTAAAGAATAAATCCTTGATTTGATCACCTCCCCTAGTTGAAAGATGGACAATCTCTATGCCATGAAATGTAAAGCCCGATATGTTGCCAGAATGCACGGCCCTGAAGGGTTTGGACTCACTTGAGATGTTAACATCTAGGGCACTGTACACACCCCATAGATGTTCCTGGATTCTTTTTTTCAATAGCCGTTTTGTACTGCCAATATAGGAGATGTTGCAAATCTTACAATATATCCTATAAACTACATATGAGGATTGACAATATATGAATTATTGAATGGCAAATGTTTTACATTAATAGTGTTTGTTCTAACCGCATGTTTGTAAACCAGACACCATGCTTGGCCACATTTGAAAAAACCCTTCAGTGATAACCAAGTAGAATTTAGATTGGAATCACGGGTAGACGGAAGGACACTTGGAAATAGAAGGTTGGCTAAGCTGGGGGCACGTCTACTGGAGAAATATTTGTTTAATACAGGGTCTTATTGTAAAACAGGTAAGAATTTTTTGATGATGTGTTTAACCCCTTAAGGACCAGGCCATTTTACACCTTAAGGACCAGAGCGTTTTTTGCAAATCTGACCACTGTCACTTTAAACATTAATAACTCTGGAATGCTTTTAGTTATCATTCTGATTCTGAGATTGTTTTTTCGTGACATATTCTACTTTAACTTAGTGGTAACATTTTATGGTAATTTGCATCCTTTCTTGGTGAAAAATCCCCAAATTTGATGAAAAAAATGAAAATTTAGCATTTTTCGAACTTTGAAGCTCTCTGCTTGTAAGGAAAATGGATATTCAAAATAAAAATTTTTGGGTTCACATATACAATATATCTACTTTATGTTTGCATCATAAAATATATGAGTTTTTACTTTTGGAAGACACCAGAGGGCTTCAGAGTTCAGCAGCAATTTTGAAATTTTTCACAAAATTTTCAAACTCACTATTTTTCAGGGACCAGTTCAGTTTTGAAGTGGATTTGAAGGGTCTTCATATTAGAAATACCCCATAAAAGACCCCATTATAAAAACTACACCCCCAAAGTATTCAAAATGACATTCAGTCAGCGTTTTAACCCTTTAGGTGTTTCACAGGAAAGCAGCAAAGTGAAGGAGAAAATTCAAAAGCTTAATTTTTTACACTCGCATGTTCTTGTAGATCCAATTTTTGAACTTTTGCAAGGGGTAAAAAGGAGAAAATTTTTACTTGTATTTGAAACCCAATTTCTCTCGAGTAAGGACATACCTCATATGTCTATGTTAATTGTTCAGTGGGCGCAGTAGAGGGCTCAGAAGGGAAGGAGCGACAAATGGTTTTTGGGGGGCATGTCACCTTTAGGAAGCCCCTATGGTGCCAGGACAGCAAAAAAAAAAACACATGGCATACCATTTTGGAAACTAGACCCCTCAGGGAACGTGACAAGGGGTAAAGTGAACCTTAATACCCTACAGGTGATTCACGACTTTTGCATATGTAAAAAAAAAATGCTTACCTAAAATGCTTGGTTTCCCAAAATTGTAACATTTTTAAAAAGGGTACTAGCAGAAAATACCCCCCAAAATTTGAAGCCCAATTTCTCCCGATTCAGAAAACACCCCATATGGGGGTGAAAATTGCTCTGCTGGCGCACTACAGGTCTCAGAAGAGAAGGAGTCACATTTGGCTTTTTGAAAGCAAATTTAGCTCTGGGGGCATGCCGCATTTAGGAAGCCCCTATGGTGCCAGAACAGCAAAAAAAAACAACATATGCCATACCATTTTGGAAACTAGACCCCTCGGGGAATGTAACAAGGGGTAAAGTGAACCTTAATACCCCACAGGTGTTTCATGACTTTTGTATATGTAAAAAAAAAAAAAAATGCTTGTTTTCCCAAAAAATTTACATTTTTTTAGAAAGGGTAAAAGCAGAAAATGCCCCCCAAAATTTGTAACACAATTTCTCCCGAGTACGGCGATACCCCATATGTGACCCTAAACTGTTGCCTTGAAATACGACAAGGCTCCGAAGTGAGAGCGCCATGCGCATTTGAGGCCTAAATTAGGGACTTGCATAGGGGTGGACATAGGTGTATTCTATGCCAGTGATTCCCAAACAGGGTGCCTCCAGCTGTTGTAAAACTCCCAGCATGCCTAGACAGTCAGTGGCTATCTGGCAATACTGGGAGTAGTTGTTTTGCAACAGCTGGAGGCTCCGTTTTGGAAACAGTGGCGTATCAGACATTTTTCATTTTTATTGGGGAGGGGGGCTGTGTAGGGGTATGTGTATATGTAGTGTTTTTAACTTTTTATTTTATTTTTTGTTAGTGTAGTGTTTTTAGGGTACAGTCACACGGGCGGGGGTTCACAGTAGTTTCTCGCTGGCAGCTTGAGCTACGGCAGAAAATTTGCCGCAGCTCAAACTTGCAGCCGAATACTTACTGTAAACCTCTGCCCATGTGAGTGTACCCTGTACGTTCACATTGGGGGGGGGGGACATCCAGCTGTTGCAAAACTACAACTCCCAGCATGTACGGTCTATCAGTGCACGCTGGGAGTTGTAGTTTTGCAACCGCTGGTGGCTCCATTTTGGAAACAGTGACGTACCAGACGTTTTTCATTTTTATTGGGGAGGGGGGCTGTGTAGGAGTATGTGCATATGTAATGTTTTTAACTTTTTATTTTATTGTGTGTTAGTGTAGTGTTTTTAGAGTACAGTCGCACAGGCGGGGGTTCACAGTAGTTTCTCGCTGGCAGTTTGAGCTGCGGCAGAAAATTTGCCGCAGCTCAAACTTGCAGCCGGATACTTACTGTAATCCTCCGCCCATGTGAGTGTACCCTGTACATTCACATTGGGGGGGGGGGGGGGACACATCCAGCTGTTGCAAAACTACAACTTCCAGCATGTACGGTCTATCAGTGCATGCTGGGAGATGTAGTTTTGCAACAGCTGGAGGCACACTGGTTGTGAAACACCAAATTTGGTAACAAACTCAGTGTTTTGCAACCAGTGTGCCTTCAGCTGTTGCAAAAGCTACAACCCCCAGCATGTACGGACAGCGGAAGGGCATGCTAGGTCTTGTAGTTATGCAACAGCCGGAGGCATACTATTTTGGCTGGGGATGCTGGGGATTGTAGTTATGCAACAGCTGGAGACACACTGGTTTTCTACTTAACTCAGTGTGCCTTCAGCTGTTGCAAAACTACAACTCTCAGCAGTCACCGACAGCCAACAGCCATCTCTGACGGCCCCGATCAGCCAGTAATTCCGGGTCACCGGGTCACTGGAGACCCGATTGACCCGGAATCCACAGCAGATCGCTGGACTGAATTGTCCAGCAATCTGCGGCAATCGCCATCATGGGGGGAATAATGACCCCCCTGGGCGATATGCCGGGATGCCTGCTGAACGATTTCAGCAGGCATCCGGCACCGGCTCCGCTCCAGCTAGCGGCTGGGGCCGGAAATGCGCATGACGTATCCATACGCCCTGTGTCCTTAAGGACTTTGAAACGGGGGCGTATGGATACGCCCTGTGTCCTTAAGGGGTTAATTGAATTCTAAACTGTATGTGGTAACAAAAGTGGGTTTAAATGAAGAGGGCAAAGAAGAATTTTGGGGTTTAATGGTAAGAAGGTCTTTTCTGGATTTGTGTAGGAATTTATGTCTTGGCTTTATTAAGAGACCAAGACTGATAGCCCCTATCAAGTGGGCAATTACAAACAACTTCCGATTCAGCCTGATAGGAGGAAGAATGTCTCTGAGCACAAGTCTGCTCTCCCACCGGAACGGCAAGAACTGTATGTTACGGGTGGCACGACTCTGCTCGGCACGACTCTGTATGTGGTAGTGTGAGCTACAAGTAAATATCGAGAAAAGGAGTAGTGGACTTATGCCATGAGTGTGTGAAAAACAGATTTTGGGGATTATTATTTACATAGTTCACAAAAGGTACCACCTCTGATTTGGGGGATGGCTAGGGCTCGAGTCCTGCAGGAACTCATAGGGACGGCGTCCATGCACTTTTTTCACAGCAGGAATGCCGTTCCCTTTAGCAGTTGACCTGCAGGATCGACCCTGTATCTGAATCTTTTGGCTGCTGGACTGGACTGTGGCTGCTATTCCTGCCTTGTCTAGTACAGCCAGTGCACTGTGCAGGGGAAGAGGCCACAGTTATATGGAGTAGTTTAGGTGGGAGATCACTCACCATGATTAGGTCCATAGCTCCTGGTAAGCATGGCATCATGTTAGGAGTGGGGCCAATTTCATGAAGGAGTGGGGCCTCCTGGGCTGCACTATTATATCGTACTACAGTGTACAGAAAGCAAGTTGTAAGTGTGTAAGGGGGAAGTGATATTATTTACATGGGACTGTGTGCTAGAGAGGAGGTGGTGTTATTTACATGGGACTGTTTATTAGAGAGTGGAGAGTAGTGTAATTTACATGGGACTGTATGTTGAAGAGATGGAAATTTTATTATCATGGGACTGCATGTTGGAGGGGGTGGTGTTATTTGCATAGGACTGTTTGTGGATAGATAGGAGCAATAGGAGCAGTGTTCTTTACATGGGAATGCATGTTGGAGAGAGGAACATAGTGTCATTTACATAATACTGTATGTTGAAGAGAAGGAGTTGGTGTTATCAGTGGCGTAGCGTGGGTTGTCAGCACCCGGGGCAAGGCAAGTAATTTGCGCCCCCTAACCAATGGATTTTAGCACTCGAGTCTCTTCCACTAGATTAGTTAAAGAAACCCTTACCCCCTAAGCACATGTATTGTTTGTTATGAAAATACTGATGTAATTAAAGTAAAATGCATCTAAATACAAGTTTATTTTCAAACACTTTATTGAGTGCGAACAGGCATTACACATTCTCCACATTTTCAACAGGTCTATGAATACAAATCTACAAATGTAGTAACCTAGCATTATTATTATTATTATTAGCTATTATATGTCGTCTCACAACCATTGTAAACGACAAAAAATATCAAGAACAAAAACTAAACATCAAAATGGAACCATACCCTGAGATGATCCAAGGCACATGACTTTGGGTATTATAAGTAAGCGGCAAATGTCAGGGGGGCATTATATGTGCATTATATGGGCACATGACAGGGGGCCCCTGTCATGTGCCCCCACATATAATGCCCCCCTGACATATGACCCTGACTTATAATGTCCCCTGTCCTGTGCCCCTCACACATAATGCCCCATGTCCTGTGCCCCTCACATATAATGCCCCCCCGACATGTGCCCCTCACATATAATGCCCCCCTGACATATGGTCCTGACTTATAATGTCCCCTGTCCTGTGCCCCTCACATATAATTCCCCATGTCCTGTGCCCCTCACATATAATGCCCCCCTGACATGTGCCCCTCACATATAATGCCCCCTGAGGGGGCAGGACAGGGGGCATTATATGTGAAGGGCACATGTCAGGGGGGGGGCATTATATGTGAGGGGCAGAGGACATGGGGTATTATATATGAGGGGCACATGACAGGGGGGGGTGACATGTGCCCCTTATTCATCATTTGCCCCTCTCACTTATAATTTGCTCCCCCCTCCCCTTTCTCACGCCCGTCACCTTTCTCCCACGCTGCGGCTGCTCCATTCCTGCAGTCAGTGAGAGCCGCGGGGACGTGATCTCCGGGCGCCGGCGCGATAATGTGATGTCACCGCGCCGGCCTGCCGTGATTGGCTCTTACTGACTGCAGGAATGGAGCAGCCTCGGCGTGTGATAGCAAGGTGACGGGCGTGAGAAAGGGGTGGTGGAGCGGGACAGCCGACAGCTCCCGCTCCACCATGCGATAGTTCAGGAAGAGGGGCAACAATCTCGGGGGGGGGGGGGGGCAATTGCCCCGTTGCACCCCCTGGATCCGACACTGCCTCCACAGTGGGCGGCGAACCGGCGGCTCGGATCGGATTCGCACAGCCAGCACTGCAGAGAGAGTGAGTAAGCCAGGCAGGGGCAGAGAGCTGCGAGTGCGAGCGCGCCCCCCCCAGATGTTGCGCCCAGTGCGGCCGGCCCCCCCTGCACCCCCCGCGCTACGCCTCTGGGTGTTATTTACATTCAACTGTATGTTGAAGAGAAGGAGTTGGTGTTAATTACATGCAACTGTTTAGTAGAAGGAGGTTGTGCTATTTACATAGTACTGTATGTAGGAGAGGGGAGTAGTGTTATTTACATGGGACTGTATGTAGTAGAGGGAAGTAGTGTTATTTACATGGGACTGTATATTGGAAAGAAGAGGGTGGTGTTTTTTACATGCAACTGTATAGTGGAGGGGGTTGTGTTATTTACATGGGACTGTGTTATGTTTAAGGCAGGGAGGTGATATTTACATGGGACCGTATATTGGAGGGGACTGCAGTTTGGCTTGTCTCCCTGTGCACTGCAGTCTGCTGGGGGTGCTATTTGAAGTATCTTTACAATTATTGGTAGGGGGTGGGATGCAGGGCTTCAAGGTCTGCGGACGATTTTCCACAGTGGAAATTCTGCTGTTGAAAATCTGCAATAGAGAGCCTGCCCCCCATTAAAACTCGCAGCAGGACACACTTGCAATAAAATCCATCCATGTGAAGGAGCCCTTAGGTCAGTAAACGCAAGCTGATTTTGCACAGCGGATTTTGCTATCAATGACTTCAATAGATCAGCAGAAAGCCAGCAACAGTGTCAGATTTTCAGATTTTCTTCGGACCCGTCAAAGTCAATGGTAGCAAAATCCCCTGCATATTTTCTGCATAAAATACACTGCCTGAAATATGAACAAAATCTGCTTGTGTGAACAGAGCCTTAGGAGTCCCTGTTTTTGCTGCAGATTTACTGCAGCAGATTTTGCTGGTCATTGTCTACGATGGGTAGCAATATCTGCTACAAATGTGCCGCAGAAAATATGCATGTGTGACCCATAGGGCTCTTTCACACGGACGGATTTTCTAGAAAACTTGCAGCGTGTTTCCATCTGCGAGTTTGATTAGGCTGGGCTTTCGACAGCAGAATTCCCCCTGCTGAAAATCTGCTGCAGACCCTATTGAAGTCAATTGGGTCTGTGCCATATTTCCTCCAGTGGAAATTTTGCTGCCATTGCAGATAAAAGCCTGGAAAATCAAATGCCAGCCCTCCATCTGTGTTCACCTCAGTGGTGCTGGAGATATATATATATATATATATATATATATATATATATAGTGAAAGTATTCGGCCCCCTTGAACTTTTCGACCTTTTGCCACATTTCAGGCTTCAAACATAAAGATATAAAACTGTAATTTTTTGTGAAGAATCAGCAACAAGTGGGACACAATCATGAAATGGAACAAAATGTATTTGATATTTCAAACTTTGTTAACAAATAAAAAACTGAAAAATTGGGCGTGCAAAATTATTCAGCCCCTTTAATTTCAGTCAGCAAACTCTCTCGAGAAGTTCAGTGAGGATCTCTGAATGATCCAATGGTGACCTAAATGACTAATGGTGATAAATAGAATCCACCTGTGTGTAATCAAGTCTCAGTATAAATGCACCTACACTGTGATTGTCTCAGAGGTCCGTTTATAGCGCAGAGAGCATCATGAAGAACAAGGAACACACCAGGCAGCTCCGAGATACTGTTGTGGAGAAGTTTAAAGCCGGATTTGGATACAAAAAGATTTCCCAAGCTTTAAACCACTGTGCAAGCGATAATATTGAAATGGAAGGAGTATCAAATCATTACAAATCTATGAAGACCTGGCCGTCCCTCTAAACTTTCAGCTCATACAAGGAGAAGACTGATCAGAGATGTAGCCAAGAGGCCCATGATCACTCTGGATGAACAGCAGAGATCTGCAGCTGAGATGGGAGACTCTGTCCATAGGACAACAATCAGTCGTATACTGCACAAATCTGTCCTTTATGGAAGAGTGGCAAGAAGAAAGCCATTTCTTAAAGATATCCATAAAAAGTGTAATTTAAAGTTTGTCACAAGCCACCTGGGAGACACACCAAACATGTGGAAGAAGGTGCTCTGGTCAGATGAAACCAAAATCAAACTTTTTGGCAACAATGCAAAACGTTAAGCAACACAGCTCATCACCCTGAACACACCATCCTCACTGTCAAACATGGTTGTGGCAGCATCATGGTTTGGGCCTGCTTTTCTTTAGCAGGGACAGGGAAGATGGTTAAAATTGATAGGAAGATGGATGGAGCCAAATACAGGATCATTCTCGAAGAAAACCTGATGGAGTCTGCAAAAGACCTGAGACTGGGACGGAGATTTGTCTTCCAACAAGACAATGATCCAAAACAAAGCAAAATCTACAATGGATGGTTCACAAATAAACATATCCAGGTGTTAGAATGGCCAAGTCAAAGTCCAGACCTGAATCCAATCGAAAATCTGTGGAAAGAACTGAAAACTTCTGTTCACAAACGCTCTCCATCCAACCTCACTGAGCTCCAGCTTTTTTGCAAGGAGGAATGGGCAAAAATTTCAGTCTCTCGATGTGCAAAACTGATAGAGACATACCTCAAGCAACTTACAGCTGTAATCGCAGCAAAAGGTGGCGCTACAAAGTATTAACTTAAGGGGGCTGAATAATTTTACACACCCAATTTTTCAGTTTTTATTTGTTAACAAAGTTTGAAATATCCAATAAATTTCATTCCACTTCATGATTGTGTCCCACTTGTTGTTGATTCTTCACAAAAAATTAAAGTTTTATATCTTTATGTTTGAAGCCTGAAACGTGGCAAAAGGTCGAAGAGTTTAAGGGGGCCGAATACTTTCACTATGCACTGTTTTATATATAATATAATATAATATATATATATATATATATATATATATATATATATTCTGGGGCGTGGCCGAGGGCGTGGTTAATGGTAGGGATGTAGCTGGAATGTAGTAAGTTCCCACACTTTTTTTTCCCATGACTTGGCCCCTCGGGATGACCATATAACAATCACATCATCCACATACCATCCATACCAATTAATATTAGCAAAAAAGTATACTGCATCTCCCACCAGTGGAAAAAATATTTGCCAATGATGGGCCGGACTTAGCCCCCATTAAAGCTCCTGTGCTTTGCTTGTAAAACTGATCCTGAAAACTGAAAATGTTGTGGGACAAAATATAACATAGTGCTTCCAAGGTGAACAGACAAAGATTGTTACTGTATGTAGAAAAAGTGGTCATAACATCTGATACTGCTCTCAACCATAGTGAATGGGCAAGAAAAGAGTACAAGGAATTAATGTCCATAGTCAGCCACGAATATGAGGGTTTGCATTCTATTTTATCCATAATGGGCAGTTAATGTTGGGTGTCTTTAGTGTAACTGGGACACAGGGATACAAGAGGCTGCAAAATAGAATCAACCCATTTGCAAAGGGGCTCATTTAAGGACTTAAAGGGGTACTCCGCCCCTAGACATCTTATCCCCTATCCAAAGGATAGGGGATAAGATGTCAGATCGCCGGGGTCAAGCTGCTGGGGACCCCGGGGATCGCTGCTGCAGCACCCCACTATCATTACTGCGCAGAGCGAGATCGTTTTGCGCATAATGACGGGCAATACAGGGGCCGGAGCTACAGGGGCCGGAGCATCGTTACGTCAAGGCTCCGCCCCTCGTGACGTCACGGCCCACCCCGTCAATACAAGTCTATGGGAGGGGGCGTGGCGGTAGCCACGCCCCCTGCCATAGACTTGCATTAAGGGGACGAGCCGTGATGTCATGAGGGGCGGAGCCATGACATCACGCTGCTCCGGCCCCTGTATCGCCCGTCATTACGCACAGAGCGAACTCGCTCTGTGCAGTAATGATGGCGGGGTGCCGCAGCGGCGATCCCCGGGGTCCCCAGCAGCGGAACCATGGCGATCTAACATCTTATCCCCTATCCTTTGGATAGGGGATAAGATGCCAGGGGCGGAGTACTTCTTTAATCTCCACCACTATAGGGCGCATAGGTGGCAGGAATCTGTCCTTATATATTTTCAGTAGCGAGTGAAATACTGGAGTTATAGGATTGCGGACTAACAAATAGTCGTACTCTTTTTGGGAAATGATGTTGAGAGAAAGACCTCTCAAAATCAATTCCAAATCAAGACTCTCCATAATAGTGAAGTTTACTGGATTTATTCTTTGCATACGTTCCAACCTCACGGTCTGAATCTCAGATCAGACATTATATTGCACTATTAGATGTTTCTTTTATTCATGTGTCTCTATTTTCATTGTTTTGTTGTTACTTCCCCGAGTATTTGGTTGTTATGTCCTTATGTTTAGGATTTGTTATCATATTACTCTGTAAACTATGATTTAGGTGGACAGGTGGAATAGGCTTTGGAATACATGGGGTTAATTCCCTTGTGCACCTGCCCTTTCTAGCCTTATATATTCCCACATCTCTCCATCACCAATCATCCATTTGAGGAAAGGTCACATGATCTGAAATGCTTTATGCAGAGCGTTTCTGGAGTTTTATCGTGCTACTGATGTACCTGAGACTATCCACGGTCAATTGTTTTATATGGATTTTTCAATAAAGAGAAGTAATTTTATGGCTGGCATTTGTTCTTAAAGTTCTACTATTGGAGGTTCCACGCCTTGTAGAGGACTACGTTGAGCTGACTGCATTTGTATTTCTATAAGGAGTAAAGGGGTCAAAGTTGCAATCAATATGGATTTATCCTTCACATTTGGCAATATGTGGTTCTAAACAAAGTAAAAATATCCCCAACACTTAGTAATGAATCCATAACCAACCAAGGAGAGTTTAAACCAGTGTTTCTCAACTTAAGTTTTCAAGGTTCCCCATCAGGTAATGATTTGAATATATCCTATACAGAAAACACACATGTGATGCCTGATGCATTGACCAAAATTATATCACCCATTAAAAGGGTACTCCGGTGGAAAAAATAATTTTCATATTGACTGACACAAGAAAGTTAAACAGATTTTTAAATTACTTCTATTAAAAAATCTTAATCCTGCCAGTACTTATCAGCTACTGTATACTACAGAGGAAGTCGTCTAGTTCTTTTCTGTCTGACCATAGTGCTCTCTAAGGACACCTCTGTTTATGTCAGGAACTGTCCAGAGTAGGAGCAAATCCCCATAGCAAACCTCTCCTGCTCCAGACAGTTCCTGACATGGACAGAGGTGTCAGCAGAGAGCACTGTGGTCAAACAGAAAATTACTACTCAACATCCTCTGGAGCATACAGCAGCTGATAAGTACTGAAAGGACTAAGATTTTTCAATAGAAGTAATTTACAAATCTGTCTAACTTTCTTATACAACAAGAAAAAAATGTGGTTTCAAATGGAAGGAAATGCTCAACCCCAAATGCAATTGTGCATTTCTGATGGGAGCAGATCCTGCGCCTGTTGTCCATTGCTAAGGGAAATCCCCAGCATAAAATGCATACAATGGGGGATGCCTGCAGCAGACTACAGGTGCCACAATGGCATCCTACACACGATGGAAAGTGTGAATGTGTAACATATAGAATAATACATACATTATGTGCACTACTGTGGTAGATGTAGACAGTAGCATATGACTAACCCTCGAAATGATGTCAAAATTGAGACATTAGCCAGTATGAAGGGAATTTATAATTGTATTTAAAGCTTTTTTTGGTGTGCTTTTTAACATAAAAATTTGCGCAAGAGTTTTTTTTTTTTTTTGGTGCAAACTCTGATAGAATTCTTCATAGCCATGTCTATGATTAAGTTTACCATAGAGCACTTTCTTCTGTACAGTAGAATTAAATTTATTAACTGTGCTTTTTTTTATGCAAAAAAATGTACAAAAGCCCTTTTCTTGCGCAAATATACACCACCTCGGAGGACATGTACCAAAGTGTCAGAAAGCATCTGAGAATGTGAAACTTGTGTTCCCCTTTGTATTTTGGAAGCACAATATATTAATTATTTTGGGACAGTTAGCACTACTACTCCCATCATGGACAGACTCTGCTCATGATGGGAGTTATAGTCCAGGGGCTGAGGGGCAGATCATGTCGGGTCATTCTCCAGAGACCCGCTGCGATATGCATTTATTAACTGTAAAAGCCGGTGGCACATGCGGCTACACTGCGCTCCCCACCGCCCGCCGGGAAATGGGAGCTCTGATTGATGAAAAGCTATTCATCAATCAGAGCTCCTGTCTCCAGGTGGTGGGGATTATGAATTATGAGAGCTGTATACAGGAGCTGGCAGGGAGCACAGTTAATAAATGCAGATCGCAGCAGGTTTCTGGAGAATAACCTCCTACGATCTGCCCCTCAGCCCCTGTACTATAAGTTCCATCATGGACAGAGTCTGTCCCATGATGGGAGTAGCTGTAGTACCGCAGCACTGAGGGATGACACTTGCACATCCCCCGGCTGCAGGACTTTTAGAACTACTGCTCCTATCATGGAAAGACTCCGTCCATGATGGGAGTTATAGTCTAGGGGCTGAGGGGCAGATCGCAGCAGGTCATTCTCCAGAGACCCTCTACGATCCGCATTTATTAAGTTAACAAGCTGGCGGCACATGCGGTTCCACTGTGCTCCCCGCCGGCTCCAGGCGGGGAATACTGTATACACTGTCATAATTCATAATCCCCGCCACCGGGAGACAGGAGCTCTGATTGGTGAATAGCTATTCACCAATCAGAGCTCTGGTCTCTCAGCAGCGGCGATTATGAATTGTGAGAGATGTATACAGGAGCCTGGAGCCGGCGGGGAATATAGTGTAGCCAAATGTGCCGCCGGCTTGTTAACTTAATAAATGCAGATTGCAGGGGGTCTCAGCAGAATGACCTGCTGCGATCTGCACCTCAGCCCGTGGACTATAACTCCCATCATGGACAGAGTCTGTCCATGATGGGAATAGTAGTCCTAAAAGTCCCACAGCCGGGGGATGTGCAAGTGCCATCCCTCAGCGCTGCGGTAGTACAACTACTCCATTCATGGGACAGACTCTGTCCCATGATGGGAGCAATAGTCCAAGGGCAGAGGGACAGATCAAGCTACACAGTCCAGGTCTGACTTCTTATGCACTTTGCATTTGGGAACAGAGTCTTTCTGGCAGTGTGTTCCCAAACAGGGAGACTCCAGCTGTTGCTTAACTACAGCATTCATGATGGGAGTTGTCATTTAGCAACAATTGGAGGCTCCCTGTTTCTGAACACGCTGTATTATGTGCGCTCTCCCAAGGGGAGAGAGTGCAAAAAATATACTAACCCATATTTCTTGTTTTTCTTTTCTTCTCATTTAAGATAGCTAAATGCAGAGGACTATGTCAGATTCAGTGGACTGCAACGATGACCAGCATTTGTTTAATTTGAATGAAATAGTTAAAGAGGGCTGTGGGGGAGTGTTTTTTTAAATAACATTTTTTTTCAATGTGATGTGTTTTTTATAATTGAATCTTCAGGCTTAGTAGTGGAAGCCGTCTTATAGACAGAATCCATTACTATGCCGGGCTTAGCGATAGCCTCAAAATCAGCTAACGCGAACCTCCAATTATTACCTCGGTACCCACCGCCACAGCGGTGTCGGGAAGAGATAGTACCAACAGGCCCTGAGCGTTAAAAATGGTGCTCCTGGGCCTAGGCGGTAACAGGCTGGCATTATTTAGGCTGGAGAGGGCCAGTAACAATGGTCCTCACCCACCCTGGTAACATCAGGCTGTTGCTGCTTGGTTGGTATCTGGCTGATACTGAAAATAAATTAAAAAAACTTGTCTGGTTCCCCCATTTTTCCATTATCAGCCAGATACCAACTAAGCAGCAACAGCCTGATGTTACCAGGGTGGGCGAGGACCATTGTTACTGGCCCTCCCCAGCCTAAATAACTGTTACCGCCTAGGCCCAGGAGTGCCATTTTTGATGCTCCAGGCCTGTTGGCAGCGGCTCTTCCAGGCACCCCTGTGACGGTGGGTACTGGGATAATAATTGGGATTAGCGCTAACTGATTTTGGGGCTAACGCTAAGTCCCGGCTTAGTAATGGATTCTGTCTACAAGATGGCTTCCACTACTAAGCCTGAAAATTAAATTATAAAAAACACAACACATTGAAAAAAAAGTATTTAAAAAAACACTCCCCCACAGCCCTCGTTAACCCTTTTATTGACATTTGAAAAAACATTCATCGTCGCAATCTGCCGAATCAGACATAGTCCTCTGCATTCACGTATCTAAAATGAGTAGAAAAAAAATAATAAAACTACAACCATTTCTGTGATTTCTACACTATCATAAAGCTGGTGTGAAATTTTTGATGTAAACTGGACTCTCACACCTTTGAAAATATCATGTAAAGCAGACAATATACGTGGACACACCCACTTTTACAAAACTGACATGAACAGTGTAAACCGCGGCACAAAGCTCTTTGAAAATGTGGTAGATACTTTTCATGTCAAATTTATTTTATTTTTTTTGCGCAAAATTCTTTGAGAATCTCCCCTTCTTGGTACTTTATAAAGATTTATGTTTTTACTATTGTGCAGAGTTTTGTTCAGCACACACTGCTGCTCCAGCACTTCTAGCTATGTGAGCAGTGTACCGCAGGAAAATGCCACACTCTGTGAAGTGTGTGGTAGAGAAGGAGTGCACGGTAGAGCGAGGGGGGAGGGGGGGCATTTCTATATTTGCACAAAATGTATCAAAGGACGTGTACAACTTTAGTAAATCTTGAGCATGAGTGTAAATTAGCCAAGCAGTGTAAAGGGGTAGATCTGTGTCTACAATAGACACCTAATGATAAATGTCCCCCTATGTCCTTATGAAGGACATACCTGAGCCCGCACACCAACGCCAAGGTTCCTCAAGTGGCACGGGACCTAACACTAAACCTTTACCTAAGGTTTAGTGTTAGGTCCCGTGCCAATTGAGAAACCTTGGCGTTGGTGTGCAGGCTCAGGTATGTCCTTCATATAAGGTTATACTGGCTAATGTCTCAATTTTAACATCATTTTAAGGGTTATTCATGTGTTACTGTCTACATCTACCACAGTAGTGCACCTAAATTAATGTATTATAACTTTCTTATACAGTTGATTTGAAAAGGATTGTTTTCCACCAGAGTACCCCTTTAAAGCATTTACCACTTTAAAAATATAGTCTGGAATCATTAGATTGTAGTTGCTATGGGCAAGCTGCTGTTTGGTTAATCAATATTAAAAGAGAATTTGACACCCTTTTCACCTGCACTAAACCCAACATACCAGGTTAGAGTGTGCGTGGACAGCGGGTAACTTACTTAAATCGGCTCAGTAAATGCAGAGTCACCTCCATATTCTACGTCTACCCCGCCCCCTCCATTATTATGCTTATGAAGGCAGCCGGTGAGCGCACAGAGAGTAGAGTGCACACCCATGGCATTCTTTAGCATATTAATGAAGGGAGAGGGACAGATGGAGAATATGGAGAAGGCCAGGGAGCTCTGTGAGCCAGCTCCCTGCCTCCATTATCTGTAGATTGATAACTTTAGATTATAGTGTCAGAACTCTGCATATACTGAACAGATTTAAGTAAGTAACCCCTCTTTGTAAAGCTGTTCACCCACAATTAGTGTTGCTCGCGAATATTCGCAATGCAAACTTTATTCGCGAATATCGCATATTCGCAAATTCGCGAATATTCGCGAATATAGCACTATATATTCGTAATTACGAATATTTTTTATTTTTTTTTTCACATCACAGTACACATCACAGTGATCATCCCTCTCTGCTTCCAGCTTGTGTGGTCTAAGGAAGGCTCTAATACTACTGTGTGAGACTGGCGTATGAATTTTCGCATATGGGAAAATTTGCATATGCGTATTTTCGCTTATGCAAATTTTTCGCATATGGTAATTTTAGCACATGCGAATTTTCGTTTATGCTAATTTTCGCATATGCGAAAATATAACGCAAATATTACGAATATGCGAATTTAGCGAATATATTACGAATATTCGTCCATATATACACGAAATATCGCGAATTCGAATATGGCCTATGTTGCTCAACACTAGTCAACACGCGCTATCCGTACAGGAGATCACGGGGCCCCCCAGCGATCGGACCCCCGCTTATCCCCTATCCCTGGGATAGGGGATGTTTTTCAACACTGGACTACTCCTTTAATGGCTTTCAAAATGAAGTTCCTCTGATGTATGGGCATCAAGGGATCTTCCAATAAAAAAGATCACACAGCTTCCACTCCTCTGTCATGTGGTATGTTACTATATAATGAAGCAATATCTAGTGTTGCCCACATATAGTCCTCTTCCCGTATGAAATATTTCAATAGGGTTAATAAACGCCCTTTTATTTCTGAGGTATGCTGGTAAAGACACCACACATTTCTGTAACTGATGGTCTATATATTCAGATAAACATCTGGCAACTATCGGACGACCAGGTGTTTTTTTTTCTGTCTTTATGTACCTTAGGTAGAAAATAAAAATAGGGTACATTTGGGTTGGGGTTAAATATATATCATGTTTTCCCTCTTAAAGGGGTACTACGCACCAAGACATCTTATCCCCTCTCCAAAGGACCCCCGTGATCTCGGTTGCGGCACCCTGCTGTCATCACTGCACAGAGCAAACTTACTGTGCGTAATGACGGGTGATACAGGGGCCAGAACATCGGCATAGCCATTGACTGTCCTGGCATGCTGGGAGTTTTGCTACAGCTGGAGACACCCTATTTGGGAAGCACTGCCGTAGGGTAATTTGGTGGCGGATGCAAATCCCTAATTTAGGCCTCAAATGCACATGGTGCTCTTTCACTTTGGAGCCCTCTCATATTTCAAGGCAACAGTTTTGGGTTACAAATTTTTTTTCTCTTCTTTTACCACTTGAGAAAAGCTAAATTTTGGGTCTACACCAGCATGTTAGTGTAAACAGAGTGTACCATATACATTTGAGGCCTTAAATGGTGATTTGCACAGGGGTGGCTTGTAGTTAAAGCAGTTATGACATAAACATAAAAAACACCCATATGTGACCCCCATTTTGAAAACTACACCCCTCACGTAAAGTAACAAGGGGTATAGTGAGCCTTAACATCCCACAGGTGTTTGACAAATTTTAGTTAATGTTGGAGGTGAAAATAAAAAAAATTATATTTTTTTCCCTAAAATGCTGTTGTTACCCCAATTTTATCATTTTCACAAGGGCAATAGGAGAAAAAGCCCCGCAAAATTTGTAACCCCATTTCTTCTGAGTTAGAAAATACGAAAAAATGGGGGGAGTGTGCATAAAATATAACTTTTAATAACCACCTCTAAAATATTATATTAATAGTGATGAATAATAATCAGCCATTTGAACCGGATAAGGGCCTCTTAGCAATAGTACGCCAAAGCTATGCTGCTAAAATATAGACCAGGGGACAAAATCCCAAGTATATATAACAAGATATCACATCCAGTATACAATCTGCCCAGAGGGACTAGATGTGCATATTTTATGCACACTCCCCCCATTTTTTCCAATTTAATTTTTGGGAGCTGATTAATTACACTGGTCCGTAGATACCACATCATCTACCTGTATATCAGAGTTAGAAAATACTCCACATGTGGATGTAAAGTGGTCTGCCGGTGAACTACAGGGTTCAGAAGAGAAGGAGCACCATTGGGCTTTTGGAGAAAGAATCTGGCTGAAATTGAAGGCCATGTGCGTTTAGGCCTCCATGGTGCCAGAACAGTGACCCCCCCCCCCCAGATGTGACCCCAGTTTGGAAACTACACCCCTTTTAAGAAGTGCAGTGAGCATTTACATCTCACAGGTGTCTAATAGATTTTTTTGAGTAGTGGTCTGTCAAAATGAAAAATGAAAATTTTTCATTTGCACAGCCCACTGTTCCAAAGATCTGTCAAATGCCAGTGGGGTTTAACCCCTTAAGGAACCAGCCAATGTTCACCTTAAGGACCCAGCCATTTTTTGCACATCTGACCACTGTCACTTTAAGCATTAATAACTCTGGGATGCTTTTACTTTTCATTCTGATTCTGAGATAGTTTTTTCATGACATATTCTACTTCATGTTAGTGGTAAATTTTTGTTGAGGCTTGCATCATTTCTTGGTGAAAAATTCCAAAATTTGATGAAAAAATTGAAAATGTAGCATTTTTCTAACTTTGAAGCTCTCTGCTTGTAACAAAAACAGACATTCCAAATAAATTATATATTGATTCACAGATACAATATGTCTACTTTCTATTTTCATCATAAAGTTGACAGGTTTTTACTTTTGGAAGACATCAGAGGGATTCAAAGTTCAGCAGCACTTTTCCAATTTTTCACAAAATTTTCTAAATTGGAATTTTTCAGGGACCAGATCAGTTTTGAAGTGGATTTGAAGGGCCTTCATATTAGAAATACCCCACAAAGTATCCAAAATGACATTTGGGTAAGTGTGTTAACCCTTTAGGTGTTTCACAGGAATAGCAGCAAAGTGAAGGAGGAAATTCAAAATCTCCATTTTTTACACTCACATGTTCTTGTAGACCCAGTTTTTGAATTTTTACAAGGGGTAATTGGAGAAAAAGCCCCCCCAAATTTGTAACCCAATTTCTCTAGAGTAAGGAAATACCTCATATGTGTATGTCAAATGTCCGGCTGGTGCAGTACAGGGCTCAAAAGGGAAGGAGCAACAATGGGATTTTGGAGAGTGAATTTTTGCTTAAATGGTTTTGGGGAGCATGTCACATTTTGGAAGCCCCTATGGTGCCAGAACAGCAGAAAACCCCCTCATGGCATACCATTTTGGAAACTACACCCCTCAAGGCACATACCAAGGGGTCCAGTGAGCCTTAACACCCCACAGGTCTTTAACGACTTTTTGTTAAATTCGGATGTGTAAATGAAAAAAAAGAAAAAGTTTCACTAAAGTGAATTCACTTCCAGGCAGTGGAAGAGAGGTGGTTGTGGTTGTGATAAATATAAAGAAAATACACTATGTTGAGCTAGCGATTGTTTGTCTGTATACAAGACTGTGAAGCATACAAGTGAGTGAATATAAAAGGGAGGGGACTTAAAATTAAGGGACTTTAAATTCAGGAAGTTTAAATTGAAATATTTGATTTTTTTTTTCTTTTCTGTTAATTTTTGCAATCCCCAAATCTAGTATGACCTCCATGTTGGAAAAGGCAGTCCAGTGTGCATCTTGCACAATGTATGCAATCCTTGAACAACAGTTTGAGGGTGCATATTGTTGTGCGAGATGTGTGCGAGTTGCTCATTTGGAAGCCCAGATCCTGGATCTAGAGGAGCAACTGGCAACACTGAGATGCATTGACAACCCGGTGAGGAGTCTCCTGCTTACTGAGCAGGTACTGTCTGGGGTAGAGGTGGGGGAGGATAGTGGGACACAGGTGCAGGACAGTCAGGCAGTTAGCTGGGTTACAGTTAGAAAACGGGGTAGAGGGAATAGTGTCAAGGAGGCTAGTCCTGAACTGGCACACCCCAACAAGTTTGCCCTGTTGGCAGATGAGGGGGATGCCATTTCAGAGCTAGCGGTACTGCAGCAGGACTCTGCCTTTGACCGCCGGGGGGGTGTCTGCTCCAGTAAGGAGGGAGGGAGGAGAGCAGGGCAGGCCAGACAGGTACTGGTAGTAGGGGACTCAATAATTAGAGGGACAGACAGGGCGATCTGTCACAAAGACCGGGATCGCCGAACAGTGTGTTGTCTTCCTGGCGCTCGAGTTCGGCACATCGCGGATCGGGTTGACAGGTTGCTGGGTGGGGCTGGAGAAGACCCAGCAGTCATGGTACATATTGGCACCAATGACAAAGTAAGAGGTAGATGGAGTGTCCTTAAAAAGGATTTCAGGGACTTAGGCTGCAAGCTTAAGGCAGGGACCTCCAAGGTAGTATTTTATGAAATATTACCTGTATTACGAGCCACACCAGAGAGGCAGCGGGAGATTAGGGAGGTGGCTCAGAAACTAGTTGTAACGCCGAGCGCTCCGGGTCCCGCTGCTTCCCCGGAGTGCTTGCGGCGTTACTCTGCCTGCAGTGCTCCGGTCGGCGCTGCTGACCGAGAGCGCTGCTACCCTGTCACCGGAGGGGATGCGATCCGCGGGACGGGACGTGCCCGCTCACGGATCGCATCCCATGTCTCTTCTCACCTGCTCTGTCCTTCCTCTGTCCCAGCCCGGCGCGCGCGGCCCCGCTCTCTAGGGCGCTCGCGCGCCGGCTCTCTGAAATTTAAAGGGCCAGTGCACCACTAATTGGTGCCTGGCCCAATCTAGCCCAATTACTGTTTTCCCTATAAAACATCACTTCCCCTTCCTGTCCCTGCTTGATCTTGTTGCCTAGTGCCTAGTGAAAGCATTCCTGTGTGTCCTTGCCTGTGTTTCCAGAATCTCTGCTGTTGCCCCTGACTACGAACCTTGCCGCCAGCCCTGACCTTTCTGCTACGTCTGACCTTGCCTTGCCTTGTCCATTTGTACCGCGCCATCTCAGCCGCCAGAGAGGTTGAGTTGCTACCGGGTGGAACGACCTGGGATTTACCTGCCGCAGCAAGTCCATCCCGCTTTGCGGCGGGCTCTGGTGAATACCAGTAACCCCTTAGACTCCGTTCCCCTGGTATGGCCCACGCCATCACCTCTCTGGTACAGAGGATCCACTCCCAGTGTCCTCACCCTCCGCCAACCCGGATCCTGACACTAGTGTAGGAAGGAGGAGTTTGGGTTCATGGAGAACTGGGCCGACTTCGACTTTAAAGGAAACAGGTTTCTGACTATAGCTAAAGACAATTATCTGTCCCAAATGGTGCAGGGTCCGACCAGAGGAGGCGCCCAACTAGACTTAATATTTCCCAACGTACTGTACCTGACAGAGTAATTAATGTGCAAGTAGATGGACACCTAGGAAATAGTGATCATAATTTAATACATTATAACTTGTTCTTCAATAAGGGAATCTCTCGAGGGGCCACAAAAACTTTCAATGAACTTTCGGAAGGCAAAGTTCAATCAACTCAGAGAAACCCTTAACAATATAAAATGGGATAATGTCCTCAAAAAGAACAATACTGACACTAAATGGGAGACTTTTAAAAATATCTTAAATTTTCACTGTAAGATGTATATACCTTATGGGAATAAAAGGGTCAGAAATAAAAGAAAACCAATGTCGATGAATAAAAATGTTAAGGGGGCAATAAATGACAAAAATAAAGCATTTCAATTACTAAAACAGGACAGCAGTGAAGAAGCATTAAAAAGCTATAGAGAAAAATGTGATATATGTAAAAAACAGATAAAAGCCGCAAAAATAGAGACAGAAAGACTCATTGCCAAAGAGAGTATAACTAACCCCAAAATGTTCTTTAATTATATAAAAATGAAAGAGTTGGCCCTTTAAAAAGTGATGAGGAAGAAATTATAAACGGGGATCAGGAAAAAGCAAATATACTGAACAAATTCTTCTCCACTGTATTCACTGAGGAAAATGAAATGCCAGGTGAAATAAAGCGAGATAAGGTCAACTCCCCAGTACAGGTCCCCTGTCTAACCCAGGAAGAAGTACAGTGCCACCTACAAAAAATCAAAATAGACAAATCACCAGGTCTAGATGGCATTCACCCCCATGTTCTAAAGGAATTAAGTAATGTAATAGACAGACCCCTATTTTTAATATTCAGGGACTCTATAGTGACAGGGACTGTTCCCCAGGACTGGTGCATGGCAAATGTGGTGCTAATATTTAATAAGGGATCAAAAGGTGACCCCGGGAATTATAGACCTGTTAGTTTAACCTCGGTTGAATGTAAATTGTTTGAGGGTTTCCTAAGAGATGCTATTTTGGAATATCTTGATAAAAATAAATGTATGACCCTGTATCAGCATGGATTTATGAGGGATTGATCCTGTCAAACTAACCTGATCAGCTTTTATGAGGAGGTGAGCACCAGACCGGACCAGGGGCAATCACTGGATGTCGTATATCTGGATTTTTCCAAAGCATTTGATATGGTTCCACATTAAAGGTTGGTGCATAAAATGAGAAGGTTTGGGCTGGGGGAGAATGTGTGCAAGTGGGTAAGTAACTGGCTCAATGATAGGAAACAGAGGGTGGTTATTAATGGTACTTATTCTGATTGGGTGACTGTTACTAGTGGGGTACCACAGGGGTCCGTCTTGGGTCCTGTCCTATTTAATATATTCATGAATGACCTTGCAGAGGGGTTGAATAGTAAAGTAGCAATCTTTTCAGATGACACCAAACTCCGTAAAGCGCTAAACACTATAGAGGACAGTGCACTGTTACAAATGGATCTGGATAGGTTGGAGGTTTGGGCTGGGAAGTGGCAGATGAGGTTCAACACTGATAAATGTAAGGTAATGCACATGGGGAAGAAAAATCCGAGCTGGGATTATGTATTAAATGGGAGAACACTTGGGACGACTGACATGGAAAAGGACTTAGGAGTCTTACGTAACAGTAAACTTAGCTGTAGTGACCAATGTCGGGCAGCTGCTGCCAAGGCTAATAAAATCATGGGGTAGATCAATAGGGGCATAGATGCCGACTACAAGAAATAATTCTACCGCTGTAAAAATCACTAGTCAGACCTCACATAAAATACTGTGTACAGTACTGGGCACCAGTGTACAAGAAAGATATAGTGGAGCTGGAGAGGGTTCAAATCTCACTAAGGACAACAATAAATAAATAAATACTTATTATTATTATTATTATTATTATTATTATTATAGTGTCAGCATAGAGCACTGTGCTCGTGATGTCATCAGAGAGCATTCCAAAAAGAAAATAATTTCCTCTGTAGTATTCAGCAGCTAATAAGTACAGGAAGGATTACGATTTTTTAATAGAAGTCATTTACAAATCTGTTTAACTTTCCGGAGTCAGTTGATTTAAAAGAAAAAAGGTTTTCACCGGAGTACCACTTTAATGGTATAGAGAACTGTGTCTAGTGCATTAACTCTGTGATTTTTTGCCCATTGAAACCAGTAGGCTCATTGTGGTCTATGGGGAAAAGCTGCTGAGTTGCCCATAGCAACCAATCAGATCGCTTCTTTCATTTTTGAAAAAGCCTCTGAAAAATGAAGGAGATAATCTGATTGGTTGCTATGGGCAACTCAGAAACTTTTCCTCTGGACAGGTTTTGATAGATCTCCCTCTATGGGGGAGATTCATCAAAACCAGTGTAGAGGAAGAGTTGTGCAGTTGCCCATAGCAACCAATCAGATTACTTCTTTCATTTTTGAAAAGGCCTCTGTAAAATGAAGGAAGCAATCTGATTAGTTGCTATGGGCAACTCAGAAACTTTTCCAGGAAAATCTGCTGAGTTGCCCATAGCAACCAATCAGATTGCTTCTTTCATTTTGCAGAGGCATTGTGAAAAATGAAAGAAGCAATCTTATTGGTTGCTATGGGCAACTGCACAACTCTTCATCTACACTGGTCATGATGAATCTCCCCCATAGAAGGAGATTTATCAAAACCTGTCCAGAGGAAAAGTTTCTGAGTTGCCCATAGCAACCAATCAGATCGCTTCTTTCATTTTTGAAAAAGCCTCTGAAAAATGAAGGAAGCAATTTGATTGGTTGCTATGGGCACCTCAACAGCTTTTCCAGGAAAGGAAAGTTTAACCACAACACTGTAACACTCTGTTCACCCTGGGACTCTAACCAGTGACAGTCTACCATCCCACTGTGCTGCCGAGATGGTCCTGCTTATCTTACATGTAGTGAGATCCCCATAGACCACAATTAGCCTATTGGTTTTAATAGGAAAAAAATCACAGAGTTGATGCACTAGTCACAGTTCTCTATACCATTAATGAAGGGAGGGCTCAATATTCGCAAATTTGTGCATATGCGCACAAATTTTCACATATGCAAAAAAAAAAGCGAATATTCGTAATTATGAATATATAGTGCTATATTTGCAATATTCGCGAATTCGCAAATATGCTATATTCGCGATTAAAATTCTATTCTATCGCGAATATTCGTGAACAACACTAGTCGCTGAAAATACAGTGAAGGAGTTTAAGCATGCATGGGATAGGCATAAGGCTATCCTTCATATAAGATAGGGGCAGGGACTATTGATAGGATTCAAATTATTGGGCAGACTAGATGGGCCAATTGGTTCTTATCTGCCGACACATTCTATGTTTCTATACTGTATGGATATCGGAAAAATGCTTCCAAGCTCTTTTTTCTTTATTGAATTCACTATTTTGGGGCAGGAAAGCACGAGAATGAAATATGTTTCTTTAACATTAGCTGAGCACGATGGGGGTTGGGCACTTTTTTTTAGGTACTTTTTAGCACTAAAATTGCAGACTATTATGAGAAGGAGGGAAAATGTAGTCCTATTTTTTCTCTCTAAGGATATGTTCAAACTACGGAATTCCCGCGGAATTCCACAGGCGGAATTCCGCGAGCCAAATTCCACGGGCGGAATTCCGCGAGCCGAATTCCGCGGTGTGAACTTAACATTAGTGTGAATGGGTTTCCACGAGACCCGCTCACACTGCAGAATTTCAGTGCCGCTGAAATTGTTCCACGCAAAGAAAGAACATGTTCATTCTTTGCACGGAAGTCCGTGAGCACTGAATAGCTGTCAATGGTGACGACTCAGTGCCGCCAGGTTCTACTGCCGCCGCCGGCTGCCAGTCTTGAATCTCCGCTCGCTGAATTCAGCGAGCGGAGATTCCGTTCACACACTGTAGTGTGAAAATACCCTAATGGGTCGTTATAAGGATATTTTTGAGATTTTGGAAGCTGGGATACTCACTACACCCATGCATATCTATATAATAAAGTATGGGAAGAACTTAAAAAAAATTAAAATCACATGGAGTTTTGACTTTACTTCATTATGGTTGAATAAAGCACTTAAAGAATTCCTTAAAATTAAAGATTCACTCTTTTGGATGAAAAGGGGCTTATTTATGTAAATCAATTATACGCTTTAGGTCAAATAAAGTCATTTGAAGAGATAGCCCATAAGTATGGGGTGGCAGACAATCAGAAACATTGTTTTTTACAAAGAAGTAACGCAGATCATAAACCAATAAAAGGAGAGATAGGAGATTTCAGGGATACTATATATAAGAAAAGTTTAATTAGACTATTTCCTTATGCGAAGTTGCTGTCTGGGCATGCTAGGAGTTGTGGTTCTGCAGCGGTTGGGGGTTCACAGCTTGAAGACCACTGCTATAGAGGGTGCAAATGTATCTGAGCCCTGGAACTCAAATAATGTGAAATATGTGATGATCAAAATGGAGCCCCTGCATTCATTACTTGGGATCTGGGGTCTGTAAGGTCCATAGTAAAAACATCAGGTTCTGTCTATAGCAGATACTAAATCATGGCAGCTCCCAGAAACAAGCAGTCATTCTGACATGTCACATGTGATGTCATAGACAGCTGGAGTCCTGACATTCCACTGACAGCCGCCCGAGCCTTCAGTCTGTAGATTGTTCCAGTGAGATTAGTGAGATTAGCGTCTTCTTCTTCTACTTGTCTGAAATGGAGCTAAAAGGTTTGGGGTTCGTCCCCCTCCTGTTGGCGTTTTGGTGTGCGGCCTGGCTTGCCACCAGCTACATCATGACGGTCGTCCTCGGCCATGCAACCTCACCACTGATGAGCATCAGGTAAGATAAACAAGCACATGATTCTTATTTCATGGGTTGGGAATGAGGAAATATCCATAATAACATTGGTTTCTTTTTCTTCACAGTGACGTGGGAAATTTCTCTCCCGAAAGCATATTATTCAAAATTGGATTCATAGGGATGTCCATTGGCACTTTGGTACTAACTTTTCTTATTTATAAGTATATGGCTATGCATACTTAAGAGTTCAGGGGTCATCAGGTCCTGATCCAGAGGATCCTGCTGGCCATTGTGTGGGCCTCCTGTTTTGCCACAGCTGTCATGCATGTATTTTCCCCCAAAGAATATCCCAGGATACACTTTGTCAGCACGATAATTTCAATTACATGTGAAGCCTAAATTACCAGGAGCAAAAAAAGTCATCCACCATAGTAGATGCACCTGCTGTGGCCTGACTTTTGTCTGTGTCATTTTCTATTTTGGATATGAAACATTAAAGGAATTATTCTATAATGATGAAGACTGGGACGAGATCCGTGAAATCCCCATCATAATCATCGAGTGGGTGATGCTTCTACTGATCCTGATAAACATCGTGACCTATTATTCCACCATGCAGAGGTTATTGTTGACCATCTCCAGAAACAGCTGCACACTCTCTCTTAGAGTAAAAATTGATGACTTTGGGGTGTAGACCACCACATGGGCCATCAAGTGGACTTCTGGGAGAAATACTGCACAGGACACGGAAAAACAAACTAAAGAAGAATAACTGGGGGACTACATATGGTGCTAGGAATCATGGCACAATAATATGAGCTGGTGATATTACCTATACAAAAAAATAAAAAATAAATTTAAAAAAAAATATTGGTGTGTGAAGTGTAATACCTAGTTAGAAAAACAGAATCAAATTCATCATTATAACCACCCTCTGCATTACCCTGTTTATTATTTTTCAAGCAAGCACTTTGTTTTAATTCGTCCACTCTCTGGCGTGCTCCTTGTATAAGGGGTTTGAGATACCCTTTTTGTTTAAAACAATCCTCCAGGTTATCTAGTTGTTGCTGGCATTTTTGTGTGGAAGAACAATTCCTTCGGATTCTTTTCATTTGACCGAATGGAAGGTTCTTCTTCCATTATTTAAGATGGCAACTGTTAAAGTCGAGATAGCTGTTTGCAACCACCTCCTTAAAATAGGTGGCAGTATGCAAACAGCCATCCTGAATATAGATATTTATATCCAGGAATATTCGCCAATATAGCACTATATATTCGAAATTACGAATATTGTTTTTTGTTTTTTTTCACAGTACACATCACAGTGATCATCCCTCTCTGCTTTCAGCTTGTGTGGTATAAAGAAGGCTCTAATACAACTGTGTGAGACGAATTTTCGCACATGGGAAAATTAGCATATGCAAATTTTAGTTTATGCAAATTTTTCGCATATGGTAATTTTTGCACATGCAAATTTTCGTTTATGCAAATTTTCGCATATGCGGAAATATAACGCGAATATTACGAATATGCGAATATAGCGAATATATGACGAATATTCGTTCATATATTCGCGAAATATCGCAAATTCGAATATGGCATATGCTGCTCAACACTACCCACAATATAACTCAGTATATTGGTTTACTGCAGATGAACAGGGTATCAGATCTCTTTATGTTTTTGCTATTGCTATACCTACATTTTCATCCATGAATCATGAATACCATGTTATTGTGTGTACAATATTCAGGATGGTGGTATATCGTGCTGTATCTTCATTGTTGGGCCATGAAGTAAAGCCTTCAATAACAAAGATAATTTCCCGAGCACATACAAATAGGAAGTTATTATAATCATTGATTCCTTAAAGTGTTGTTCAGATTACACCTAATGAGATGTCTTAATAGTAGGAGATATGTCTAATGAAACACCCAATTAGTGATAGGAGAAAGTTGGTATAGTGTAGTTTAACCCTCACGTAAGAAAATATCAACAAATTACCAAGTACTTAGATAACATTCACAGCTACATGCAAATTGGAAAAAAGAAGTAGTGCAAATATTTGTTTGTTTATAATAATGTATATTAACTTTTAACAAGAAAAGGGAGATGAGCACAAACAACACGATAATAGTGTAATGTCATTAAAGGGGTACACCGATGGAAAAAAAAAATCACCTGGCTCTAGAAAGTTAAACAGATTTGCTAATTACTTCTATTAAAAAAATCTTAATCCTTCTAGTACTTATCAGCTGCTGTATGCTACAGAGGAAGTTGACTTCTTATTTTCTGTCTGACCACAGGGCTCTCTACTGATACCTCTGTCCGTGTCAAGAACTGTCCAGAGCAGAAGCAAATCCCCATAGCAAACCTCCTTGCTCCGGACAGTTCCTGAAATGGAGGTGTAAGCAGAGAGCATTGTGGCCATACTGAAAAGAACAACTCAACTTCCTCTGTAGTATACAGCAGCTGATAAGTACTGGAAGGGTAAGATTTTTTAATAAAAGTTATTTACAAATATGTACTCAAGTAGAAAACAGACATGGTGCACATCAATAGACATGCACAATGACCCAATTGCTTCTCAGCATAATTTAAAAAACTAACAGGTTGTTAGTATATACGTTTTGATCAAAAAGTACAAAGCCCACTCGCCACATCAAGGCCACCTATTTAGAGTGGGTCCCTAACGTCCCTAGCATATAATGGCGTAGCACTGGGCGGCGACCACCACCGCCGCGACACCAGTGCCCACAGGGGGAACGACCCACTGGCAGAGCGGCCCCAGCGCCACTCAAACCAGTTCATGGGTCGCACCTCCCCGCAGACACGGCGCCACGGCAGCAACGGACACCGCACAGCACCACACCAGTGTGAACAGGATGCTATAGCACACTTACCATGCACTCCCAGTCAAACTGGGAGGCTGCCAGGAAAGAAAAGGCCCATCACGGCGGTGGTGGTCGCCGCCCAGTGCTACGCCATTTTATGCTCGGGACGTTAGGGACCCACTCTAAATAGGTGGCCTTGACGTGGCGAGTGGGCTTGTACTTTTTGATCAAAAATGTATACTAACAACCTGTTAGTTTTTGATATTATGCTGAGAAGCAATCAGATCATTATACAAGATTGTAGATGTGCACCATGTCTGTTTTCTACCCGATTTCTCATTATTTACAAATATGTTTAACTTTTTGGCACCAGTTGATTAGAATTATTTTTTTTCCCCCAGAGTACCCCTTTAACAATGGAAAAGGAAGTAAACAGCATGAAAATACCACAAAAATAGTCAATGTTATTAAGCCTATTAAACAATCATCATAATGCAGAGTAAATATGAATTAAATGATATGGATAGGGAAATACAAGGGGGGGGGGGTTGAACAGAGACACAGGGGAACACAACTCTCTACTTCCTCCAACTTCTGCAGCTTGTTCTCCCGATCAATGGAAGTCTAAACACTCAGACCCCCGCTGATCAAAACTTTTCACATGTCGCTAAAAAAGATTTCCAAATGACAGTGTCCATTTAACCTCCTGTATGCCATGCTCAAATGGATTGTGGCATACAAGAAGATATGAAAAGAGAACTCTTCCTTTTATATCATCATGGGAATTTTCTGTCACCTGATCTGTATCTATATGAAGACAGACCAAGTGTTCACTGAAGGATCAATGAAATAAATAAAAATAAATCAATTAATATCCAGTAACACTTATCTTTTAACAATTATTATTATTTATTTATTTATTTTAATTACAAGGGAAGAATTTCTTCTTGCCCTTAAAACAACTCCAAAAGCAGCAAATTATGGAATGGAATTCAAGTCAAGGTGCTTATTAAGAGAATCCATGCATGGAACTCACTCGGCATCACCTTTGCAAACTGATCTCCCAACATAGACTGGGTCTCTTCACACACAATCAAAAGAACAAATAGTTCAACTTTACAGGTACCCTTTAAGAACATTTATAACGTGGCTTTATATTCTAGAAGTATTTCAGAACGAAATTAAGTTATGAAAAAAATAAAAAAGTAGATACAGATTTTAAATTATTCAGGTGCTATTTTCCTTTTTCCATTGTAACTGGTGCTCACTCACGTTGTACCATGGCAGAAACACCTGTGTATACCCATTGACTGAAGATAAATGAACATCTGGCTCAGCAAACCAGAATCTACATTCTGTGCTCTTCAGTGACATTGCAATGATCCATCATGTCAGGAGTGAGTATCCCCAAAACAATAGAGGTCTCAGAAGTTGTTTTTTACGCTCCCGATAACTGGGGGACGGGGTTCTCAGAATGAAGTACTAATGAATTTCTCCTGTCACGGTGAACCGTGAAATCATATTTTAGATTAATATGACCTTGAAAATCCTGTGGCTATGATCATCATGGAATAAGCTCGATATGAATTTGTAAATGTGATAAAGCACAGATGTCACCCTGTCCTGGCGTACGTCCATTGTCTGACAATGGTATTCTTGTCTCAGAGCCCAACTCTATTTCTGCAAACTCCAGTTGTTTTTGATATGTAATGAGGTGCATCTGGAGAAGGCTGAATTGCTTTTCTCTCAAAAATAATCCATTCCGGGGAGCAGCAAGTGTGGGATTTGCTTGTGCTGTTTCTCCTTTTTCACATACATCAAGGTTTTTTTGGCAGATCACTCTGTAGACCTATAACCTCACTTGTTATTCAGACAAATTAAGCACTTAACTTTGCTGGGCTGTCTCGCTGCCCTTTTTTTTTTCTTCTAAAATAAATTCCCTGGAAAAAAATATGTGCAGCACTAGAGTGCAATGTTTGTGTAAATAATAACTGAAGGGTATATTTCTTGAGCAAATAAAACTTGTTAGAAACCTCTTTAACTACACGACCATTAAACTGAGCCAATTATTTACCGAGCTGGTGAAATGAAGCTTCAACCAAGTTGGTAATAAAAAGACCCAGAGGGCGTTAAAGTTGTTAGCGCGCTGTCAAAATTTCTCCCTAGAATGTAAATGGATTGCCACTTTGGTCTTTGCAGAATGCCTGGTAAGGTTCTGTGGCTAATCAATAAAGTTAGGGCAGGCGGCCAATGATCGAGTCTTCAGCTTAAGTTACAAGGAAGAAAAATGGGTGTCGAATGCTTAAGCCTTACGGAATTCCTTTGGTGAAAGTGAAAGGTTTATATAAGCATTAAAACTAACCTTAATTATACTGTACATGAGAGTGCAATAAAAGTCAGCCCTGCGTCAATAGATCTGCAACCCTTATGGGAGCACATTTCAGGGTCACTGGGAATAGGGCCATCAATATACAATAGTATATAATGAATGCTTAAACTGGCCAGGAAATGATGAAGCAAGTCTAAATATGCCCTTCACTCTTCATTCTATGGGTATAACGTAGCAAACTCCCCCACCGTACAGACATTTCCAAGGAATGTATCCATTAAGACTGGAGGATCCATTTCATATAAGGTGGGTTATTCTCCAATCTTCAAAAGTTCTGTAGTGTTGAACCCTCCAGTCCACAAGAAACCTACACCTCTTCTCGTAACCACCATATGAGCTTTCAGAGTTGACATTGTAACCATATCCGGTAAATATAATTTACATGGCTAGACTTTTCATCCAGATAATGACAGTGTCTCTTATTGCGAATGTATACATATATCTAGTTAGTGTTGTTTTGAGCCAAATGAAACAGAAAAAGCTATTTGAAACATTATATTAACATTATATTAAATGTCACGGGATTTGTTTTATGTCCTTTTGCAAGAAGATGATCGTACATCTTCTTTATGATGGCTGTCAAGTACATTGGACTTGCATAGTGGTAACGCGCTCTTACTGTTGTCCATTAAATGGAGCACAAATTCCGACCACGGTAAAAACACTGAGATTACTTTATTATATTGCTTTTAATTTTCTGAGGTGTTTAAAACTTTAAGTAGATTCATATATATTTGTTACTGATAATATAAATTTATAGTTAAAAAGATCACAACTAGCAGCAAAGTAAGGGTTATGTAGAAAAATGACACCATCATTTAAAGGGATATTCTGGAGATGTAAAAGTATTGCTATATTGCTGGGGCTGTGAAAAAAGAAGAAAAGAAAGTGATACTCACCTGCCCCCAGTCCCTTTAGCTCCTGCTGTAGGTTCAGTTCCGGCTCCTAATCCTGCACTGCCCCTAACTTCTGCCTGTTTCCAGCTAGAGGCCAGAGCAGGATATGTTCCCTTAGCCAAAGAAAAGGGAAAGGGAACATCACTGCAGGCACTGCTCTGAACTCTCATCTCGGAAGAAGGCAGAAAAAAGAAGCAACGGGGGACCAGAAGGGGCCACAAAAGGAGATACAGTGGGAGATGTAGGGAACAGGGGTTGTTAAGTATAATTTATTTTCTTCACCAGCCCCAGCAATATAATCCTAATTTTAAAAGGCTGGAATAGCCTTTTAAATGTTATGCAATGTGACTGTTTAATACATGGATATGGAGAAACCATCCACCATAACCTCTGGAGAGTGCTATTTTTTTTATACAAAATGTTGGTTTTACCACCAGGAAAAGAGCTCAAGTTATGGCAACCATTCCAAAATAGAAACTATATCCACAAATGATTATAAAAGGGGTATTACAAGTTTTATTCAGTCTGGGGGAAATATAAAAAACATATACTTATCTTCCTATCCCCTGCTCCGCCATCATTTTTGAGAGCAGTTCACATTGCACAGCTGTGTTTGGGGTCAGAACATGCACACAACTAGTTCCACCTCAGCTGTTATCCACTTTATCCATTTACATTTTAAATCTATTTGATGTTCTTTTTCTATTTTAGATGCATATTCTGCCAGTTTAGCAATATGAGCAATCTGATGTAGTGTTGTTTGGGTACTTAAACATGTCTACTGTGTATTATCAGTGATTTAAAATAAAGTTGTAGAATTCTTCACTAAATATATTTTCAAAGTTGCTATTGATATGAAATTTTCATCAGATGTCGGTAACAACCCAAGTAATTCATACATACTGTACAAAGAGGAGCCTTAAAGCTGTCATTACCAACAAAGGCTTTTGTAAAAAGTATTAAAAAGATATCAGTAAGCGTGTTCAATACTTTTTTACTGTTTCATTTCACATTATTACACATAACTTCATTTCTGAGCTTATTGGTTTTGGTGTCTTTGTATGTACGAATTACCGGGGTATTTACCAACATCTATTGAATAACACTTATGGAAGTATATTTAGTAAGAAAAATGGAACATGTTCAATATTTATTTCACGCATTGTAGATTTTAAATGGGCCCTGTCAGACTTAAAACTTTTTATATGTTGTACATCTTGGCAAAACATTTACCTTTCTGATATACTTCATAAAATAATGTTATTTCCTTTTTATAGAAATCATGCCTGGAAAACCCCACTAGGGGTCCCCATACCATCCAAGACATAATCCTGTTTGACTGTAGCATCACCTTTGTCCCAGCTGAAGCTCAGAAAAGCTAGCACTTCTCTGTGCTCACTCCCGTCCTATCAGACTGCAGCATGGGGGATAGAAAGCAGCCTGCAGTGATTGCATGAAGAGACCCAGCACAGCAGACTCAGGGAGGTAGATGAGTCAAGCAGAGTGAGGATCACATCCCTCCAAACCAGAGAATGACATACCAAGTTAGCATTAGATAGCAGATATTCATGAGAGAAATAAAGTAAAAATGATATGTACATGATCAGGATTAAGTACTGAGTAACATGGGACATGGCAGATACTCTTGAAAACAAGACTCTCTGAAATGGTCTTGCAAAATATTCCAATAATACTGAAATGATGTGTGCATTATGATTTTTTAGCGTATCCTGTATTACATAATATAATACACTGGCGCAAGAGCATTGAAATCTGCTGAACAAGCTAGATACCGAAGGTGCTGTATCTGATTGTGTAGGGTTTAATTTTGGAGTAAGCAGAGATATACATGACCCCCTTTAGGGACTAAGGCATCATTCTTTGGAAATTATATGACTGCAGGCACTTTAAAGGGGTATTCCAGGAAAAAACTTTTTCTTTTTTATATCAATTTGCTCCAGAAAGTTAAACAGATTTATAAATTACTTCTATTAAAAAATCTTAATCCTTCCAGTAGTTATCAGCTGCTTAAGTTGATTTGTTATTTTCTTTCTGACAACATTGATCTCTGCTGGCACCTCTGCGTGTCTCAGGAACTGTCTGAAGCATTAGAGGTTTGCTATGGGGGTTTGATCCTACTCTGAACAGTTCCTGAGACAAGCAGAGGTGGTGTTATGGGCTGCGCTCCGGCCATTTATTCTGGACGCGAGCGCTCCCTCTCTCCTATCATCTCTGTAGGATGCTCCCGCACACGTGTCCTGGGTGTTGCTATGGGTAACACCCCTGCCGTTCTGCCAGTCTCGGTGGCTCTGGGACTCGCTATGCGGGACGCGCCCGCATGCGAGCCCCGGGCATCCCCTCACCTCTCTCAGTCCCCAGTCTGTCTTCTGCTCTGCATCGCCGATGCGCGCATCCTCTTTCTTTAGGGCATGCGTGCTGGCGCTGCAAGATTTAAAGGGCCAGTATGCCCTTAATTGGTTCCCTGTGTATCTTTGTGCTTAGTGCCCTACAAAAGGCATTACTGTGTATGCCATATTAGTATTTCTGACCTCCAGCTTTTGACCTGACTTTGCTGCCTGCCTCCTGACCTTGCGCCTGTGACCTGACTAAGCATCCTTGCTGCCAACCTTCTTACCCATCCTTTGTCTGACTATGCTTCATTCTCTGTGCCAAGTTACATCTGGGCAACCTGTGTGGACGGATCGTGCCAGGGGTAGCAACCTGGGTACCACCTGCCACAGCAAGTCCTTCCCACTTTGTGATGGGCTCTGGTGAAAACCAGCGGCACCTTGGACTCCGCTCTGTGGTACGGTTCTGCCATTGTCCATACAGGACAGCGGATCCACTTCTCAGCCATTTACGGTAAGACTGTTACAGGTGTCAACAGAGAGCACTGTTGTCAGACAGAAAAGAACAACTCAACTTCAGCTGTTGATAACTACTGGAAGGATTAAGATTTTTTTATACAAGTAATTTACAAATCTGTTTAACTTTCTGGAGCCAGTTTATATATATATATATATATATATATATATATATATATATATATATATATATATATATAAATTTTTTTTTTCCTTGAATACCCCTTTAAGAAAACACCACCTTTCCTACTATTGCTAGTTGTATTATATTCATCTGTTTATATGCACATACATCTAAATGAGTCTCCTGCTGCAGTAAAATGTCTGACTTTTGTTAGCTCTTGAATAATTCTTCATCTCCCCACAGTCCTTATGGTAATATATGTTGTTTGTAAATTTGTATAGTTTGCAGTAAATCTAGGACAAGCATTAGAATAAAAGTGGTGCTTATATTATTAACATTGACAGATTTCTGCACTGTAAAGAACACGGTTTGAAATATCTCAAGGCACAATGATGACTGGAAGATTGAAAGCCATAGAGAAAAGTGGCATGGGGTGTTTTTTTTTTTTGTGTGTGTTTTTTTTCAGCCAACAACACAGGTGACACAGCCAATCTAATATGTGTATGGCTGCCGGCAGGAATCCTTAGCTGAGGGGAATATAAAAAAAAAAAGATAGCAAAATTTTCAAGTCCATGGTAAGTAAAATACTTTTCCTTAGAGCAGTGTTGCAGTGTTTCCCAACCAATGTGCCTCCAGCTGTTGCAAAATTACAACTTCCAGCCACGGGGGCAAGCGGTCCCCACGCTGTTTCAGCAGTGCTTGTGGGCCTTGCTCCGGTCAGGTGTGTGGAGGATGATGGGGGCGTGGCTCCATTGTAGGACATTGTGCAGTTATGTCAGCTAGTTGTTATGTCCAATTTGCTTTTTTTCTTCAATTTTTTGGTTTAGTTCCAATACACACAAAGGGAATAAAAATGTGTATAGCAAAACATGTGTTACTGCAATCCTTTTCTGTGAGAAATACTTCATTTTCTAGAAAAATTTCAGGGATGCCAACATTTACGGCCATGACTGTATATGTATGTATACGTGGGTAGGTATCTATATATATGCATAGATATAGATATATGTGTATATAGATTATGTATACATATAGATATATAGAAATGTGTAAAATATCTGTAGTTTATAGGTATTTGATGGGCTAGGTTGATGGTGATTCAACAAAAAAAGAGTTCCAGTACGAGTTACCATTAACTAGTTACCATTACGAGTAACCATTACCATTATTAGTTTATATCCTCAAAAATTCCGGCAAATTATGATATGGCATTTATATTACTTACATTTTTATTTCAGTTCAGACTGCATTCTGTGCAATCCGTTATATTTACGTTTGTTACGTATGTTGAAAGAGGTGTATTATTATCAGAATTGTATTTGATCATGTTCATATAGTCAATATATGTATAAAAAAATATATAAAAAATGTAATATATATATAAATGTTGAGAGACATATGGCAGTGGTCACCGTATTTTCTGTCTCGCCTTCAGGGGGCCCCCGCTAAATTACTGTTATTGACACGTCTTCATAGCAATAATTAACAATCACAGTCAGTGGAGTGTTTTGCCTGACACGACTTCAGGTGCTTCTCAACTGGTATTTGCTGTTGAAATTGTTTATGTCTTCTATACACATAGGTAGCGAGTATTGTTGATACCAACGCGTCTTTGTTAAGGTCGCTGCATGGTTGTTGTTTCTGGCATGTGGTTTCAGAGCAATAACATCACCAACGCATAGGCAGTTGGTATGCCTGTTACGTTGCAGGTGGGGCCACTGCATTGGAGGTTGTGGTCGGCTCCTGGCAATACAACAACGCTTGATACATGGTCATTTTATTCAGCACGTTTACTTTCAGTCACGATAAAACATTAAACATTTATCGTCATCACGGTGATGGGGGCATCAGCCATGTTAACTCCACTGGGTGGAATTAGGGGGATTGGTGTAGTTAGCTTGTATAGGCAGAGATTGGTGCACAGATAATAATTTCTTGCTTTGTAGGTAGGTCTCGGTGGTCTCTGATGATGACTGGTAGAGATGAGCGAATCGAAGCAGACAAACCCGAATTTGTTACGAATTTCAGGATTTACTCGATTTGCAACGAATGCGAAGGTCGCTGCGATTCTATAGAGCAAATCGCTTCATTACACTCCATTTTACAGCATTCCAGGCTCCAGGACACCTAAAATGGCGGATACACATGTCAGTAAATGGGGCAGGGAATACTGGGAAGGCAAGGCGGGAAGGGAGGTTGGCGGGATGACCCTGAATCACATTCAGGATGCAGCCTTTGAGCATTTATTGACCCCTGTGATGTCACAGCTCTATATAATCGGCAGCTGCTCATTTTGCGGCTGCTCATTTCATGCCATACACTGAAGAGAGAGAGGATGGCTGCGTGTCTCTGTGTGTTACACAGACACGCTGAATTGATCCGAGCGTTCCACTTCCAACTGCTATTCACATGAGCGTTGTGGACAGAGAGCAGTGCAGTGCTTTGCTTGTTCTCACTGAGAAGGATTTTACGCTAGCCATTAACCTCCCAGTCACTTTATTCAGCATTTTATCAGAGAGGGGCAGATAGCTTTTTGTTGCCTCATACATATCAACAAGCTGTCTTACATTCATGAACCGTATCACAGGAGGCAGGATTGATTTTCCAGCGCAATTCTGTGTATTTTTTCCACAAGAAATCATCTGCTGCTTATACTAGTCTGTAGACGGTATAATAACCAGCAGTTCACACCATTTTTAATATTCTGTGACAGAGTGCAATTTTGTTTTTTAGTTTTTTTGTGGTGTTGCACTGTTGTGTGCTGCTGCTGTGCAAAAATAAGTTTTTTCAGCGGACTGTAGTGCATTTTTTTGCCCTCATACGTGCATACCACATACCTACATCAAAGCAGTCTACTATTTTGTATCTGTAAATCTGTAACAAGGCTAGATACTGGGAAAGTCCAGGCAAAAGTAATCACCGGCTGGTGTTTTACGAATATACGTTTTCCAAATGTATTGTAGTGCATTTTTTTGCCCTCATACGTGCATTTCACATACCTACATCTAAGTAGTGTACCATATTATACCTGTTAATCTGTCAAGGGCCTGCATACTGTGAAAGTCCAAGCAATAGTACTCACCGGCTGGTGTTTTACAAAGATACTGAGTTTTTAATGTGTATTTTAGCGCATTTTTCTGCCCTACACAGTGCATACCGCATATGTACATCTAAGTAGTGTACTATTTTGTACTTATTAATCTGTCAAGGGCCTAGAGACTGTGAAAGGACAGCAAATAGTACACACCTGCTGCTGTTCTAGACAAATACTGTTTTAAGTGTAGTGAAGCGTATTGTACTCCCCTCATATACACAATAAGTATGTCAGGAAGAGTATTGACAGGACGTGCACAGAGGAGTGTCAGAGGCTTAAATTCATCAGGCGCAGGCAGAGGTCACAGCAGAGTAGGTGTGTGTGCCAGCCGAAGTAGCAGCGAGAGGTCTGAGCCCCCAGTGTAAGCTAACAGTCGTGTCGCGACCAGCAACCCAGCAGCCATGATTAATCGGTCCACTCGGTCATTCATCCCAAGTGACATCCAACACCCCCAGTCAGCAGTCGGTGGGTTCCTCACACTCAACCCTCAGTTGGCATGGCCCTTATGCTGCTGCTGTCACCTCCAGGCTCTGTCATTGTTCTGCTGCACGCTCTGTCATTGCGCCACCATATGGTCTCCTCATGCTGATGCTACCACCTCGAGGCACTGTTATTGTGCCGCCATATGATCTCCTCATGCTGCCACCTCCAGGCTCTATAATTGTGCTGCCCTATGGTCTCCTCATGATGATGCTGCCACCTCCAGGCTCTATAATTGTGCTGCTCTATGGTCTCCTGATGCTGATGCTTCCACCTCCAGGCTCTCTCATTGTGCTGCCATGGATACTGCAAAACATAATTAAGGTGCTGGTCCCCAGTTTCAGAAATTCCTTGCATTAGGGTCACTTTCAGGACTCTTGATGCCACCTCCAGGCTGTGCTATTCAGACACTATATGGGCTCCTTATGCTTTCCCCACTTCCAGGCTGTGTCATTCAGCCAATATATTGTTTTCTGATGCTGCTTGGACTGTCTTGGATATTACCTAAAAAATGTTATGGTAGGACTAGCAAACATACATGCTCAACAAAGATTTCAACATTGGTCTTTTAATGTTAGAGGTTGTGAAGTCCTCTTATGTACACACCTGCTGCCTGATCCAGTCTGTGTGTTTCAGGAACTACTTGGCTTACTGGGTCTGTGCCTTACTTTTTTGGATGTTAGCACTAGCTAATATACATGTTATATACATATTTCAATATTCACCTTTTAATGTTAGGGGTTATTAAGCCCTCTTGTGTACTTCTGCTGCTGCCTGATCCAGGCTGTGTGTTTCAGCAACTATATAGATTTCAACATTAACATAATTTTAGGAGTTGTGAAGCCCTCTTGTAAACTCATGCTGATGCCTGCTCCAGGCTGTGTGCTTCGGGAACTACTTGGCTTAGTGATGCTGCTGGGCTTGGACCTTACATTTTTAAAGTTGTACCATGTTTTCCTGTTTCTCTGATGAGCTAATGTCTCTGGAACACACGATACTCATAGTGTGATCTAATGAAGGATCCTTTACTTCAGAGAACGTATCTATAATTTTATTATTTTGAATGTCAGGTGGTATTCTGACAATTTTTGTGAAGCCCTGGGGTCTCCTCATGCTTCAGCCAACTCCAGGCTGTGCCATTAAGACACTATATGGTCTCCTCCTACTGATGCCACCTCCAGGCTCTGTCATTGTGCTGACATGTGACGTGGGACTACTTGTTAGATTAGGTCCTTTGTACCCACACGCCGGGGCCCAAGCCACTAAAACTTGGGAGTTAAAAGTTCTATTTCAAAATTCTCAATTTCGATTTCAAAATCTTAGATTTCTATGTAAAATTCTTGTATTTCAATGGTCTCCTCATGCTTCAGCCACCGTCAGGCTATACCATTCAGACACTACATGGGCTTCTTATGCTTTCCCCACCTCCAGGCTGTGTCATTCAGCCAATATATTGTTTTCTGATGCTACTGGGACTGGGATATTAAAGGGGTTGTTTGCTGCCCCTTTCAGAGCTCCGCTCACAGCGTCCGGAAGTTCATTACTCCAAACGCTGTGTGCGGGTTTCCGTGTTCGCGGCCGCCGAGCGTGACGTCACGCCCGGCCCCTCGTGATGTCTCGCCCGCCCCCTTAATGAAAGTCTATGGGAAGGGGGCGTGACCGATGTCACGAGGGGGCGGGCGAGACGTCACGCCCGGCGGCCGTGAACATGAAAGGCCACACACAGCGTTTGAAATAATAAACTTCCGGACGCTGTGAGCGGAGCTCCGAAAGGCAGGGCAGCGCATAACCCCTTTAACTCCAAATATGTTATGGTAGCACTAGCTAACATAAATGCTTAATTGAGATTTCAAGCTTGATCTTTCAATGCAAGGTGTTATGAAACCCTCGGGTGTACTGCTGATTGTTACGCCTAGCGCTCCGGGTCCCCGCTCCTCCCTGGAGCGCTCACGGCGTCTCTCTCCCTGCAGCGCCCCGGTCAGTCCCGTTGACCGGGAGCGCTGCACTGTCATGGCCATTGGGGATGCGATTCGCACAGCGGGACGCGCCCGCTCGCGAATCGCATCCCAGGTCACTTACCCGTCCCGGTCCCCTGCTGTCATGTGCTGGCGCGCGCGGCTCCGCTCTCTAGGGCGCGCGCGCGTCAGCTCTCTGAGACTTAAAGGGCCAGTGCACCAATGATTGGTGCCTGGCCCAATTAGCTTAATTGGCTCCCACCTGCTCCCAGACTATATCTGCTCACTGCCCCTGCACTCCCTTGCCGGATCTTGTTGCCTTGTGCCAGTGAAAGCGTTTAGTGTGTCCAAAGCCTGTGTTACCTGAACTTCTGCTATCCATCCTGACTACGAACCTTGCCGCCTGCCCCCGACCTTCTGCTACGTCTGACCTTGCCTCTGCCTAGTCCTTCTGTCCCACGCCTTCTCAGCAGTCAGCGAGGTTGAGCCGTTGCTAGTGGATACGACCTGGTTGCTACTGCCGCAGCAAGACCATCCCGCTTTGCGGCGGGCTCTGGTGAAAACCAGTAGCCTCTTAGAACCGGTCCACTAGCACGGTCCACGCCAATCCCTCGCTGACACAGAGGATCCACTACCTGTGAGCCGAATCGTGACACTGATGCCTGCTCCTGACTGCTTCTGTGTCTTTCAGGAACGACTTGGCTTACTGATGCTTCTGGGCTTGGGCCTTACATTTTTGGATGTTAAGCACAAGCTAAATACATGCTTAATAGAAATTTCAACATTGAGCTTTTAATGTAAGGGGTTATGAAACCCTCAGGTGTACTGCTGATGCCTGCTCCTGACTGTGTGTTTCAGGAACTACTTGGCTTATTGATGCTTCTGGGCTTGGGCCTTACATTTTTAGATATTTAGCATGAGCAAAATACATGCTTAAAAGATATTTCAATATTGATCTTTCAGTATAAGGAGTTATGAAACCATCGGGTGTACTGCTGATGCCTGCTCCTGACTGCTTCTGTGTCTTTCAGGAACTACTTGGTTTACTGATGCTTCTGGGCTTGGGCCTTACATTTTTGGATGTTGAGCAAGAGCTACATACATTCTTAATAGAAATTTCAACATTGATCTTTCAGTGTAAGGGGTTATAAAACCCTCAGGTGTACTGTTAATGCCTGCTCCTGACTGCTTATGTGTCTTTCATGAACGACTTGGCTTACTGATGCTTCTGGGCTTGGGCCTTAAATTTTTGGATGTTTAGCACAAGCTAAATACATGCTTAATAGAAATTTCAACATTCATCTTTCAATTTAAGGGGTTATGAAACCCTTTGATGTACTGCTGATGCCTGCTCCTGACTGTGTGTTTAAGGAACTACTTGGCTTACTGATGCTGCTGGTCCTTACATTTTTTGATGGTAGCACTAGCTATCATGCATCTTTAATAAAGATTTCAACATTCACCTTTTAATGTTAGGGGTTGTGAATCCCTCTTGTGTACTCATGCTGCTGCCTGCTCCTGTATGTGTCATATAGCAACTACATGGTTAAGTGATGCTGCTGAGCCTAGGACATTACCTATATATTTTTATCGTAGCACTAGGTGCCATACATCTTCAATTGAAATTTCAAAATTCATCTTTTATTATTAGAGATTATAAGGCCCTATTGTCTCCTCATCTGCCGCCAATTCCAGGTTGTGCCACTCAGACACTATATAGTCTCCTCATGCTTCAGCCAACTCCAGGCTGTGCCATTCGGGCAATATATGGTTCACTGATGCTGCTGGGCCTTGGACTGGGAATAAAAATGTTATTATGGTAGCACTAGCTACCCAAAATCTTTGGTTTAAAATTCAGAAGTAATTTTATAATCTTAGGGATTGTGAAGGCCTAGTGTCTACTCATGCTGCTGCCAACTCATGGCTGTTCCATTCAAACACTATATGGTCTCCTCATGCTGCCAACACCTCCACGCTGTGTCATTCAGCCACGATATGGTTTCCTCATGTTTCAGCCTCATCCAAGCTGTGTCATTCTGCCACTATATGGTCTCCTCATGCTGCCAACACCTCCACGCTGTGTCATTCAGCCACTATATGGTCTCCTCATGCTGTCAAAACCTCCACGCTGTGCCATTCAGCCACTATATGGTCTCCTCATACTGATGGCACCTCCAGGCTCTGTCATTGTGCCGCTCTGTGGCAGTTATTCTAAAATCGATGTCGGTAATCGCTTTAAGAAATTTCGAATTTTCAAAAAATTCAGCGAATCGCCCGAATTTAATTTTTCACAGCGGCGCGTCAGCTTCGGTGTTCCGACTAGTGATCCTCCGGGGCAGTACACAGGCATACAGCCTCCAACCATACTGTAAGGCTGGAGGCTGTATGTCTGTGGGGGAAAATACTGCACCTAATGTGGGGGGAACTATACTACCAACGTAATGTGGGTGACTATACTGCCAGCCTAATGTGGGGGAACATACTGCCAGCCTAATGTGGGGGGACTATATTGCTCCTAATGTGGGGGAACATACTGCCGGCCTAATGTGGGGGGACTATATTGCACCTAATGTGGGGGAACATACTGCCAGCCTAATGGTGCAGACTATATTACACCTAATGTGGGGGAACATACTGCCAGCCTAATGTGGGGGACTATATTGCACCTAATGTGGGGGGAATATACTTCCGACCTAATGTGGGGGACTATATTGCACCTAATGTGGGGAAACATACTGCCAGCCTAATGTGGCAGACTATATTGCACCTAATGTGGAGGAACATACTGCCAGCTTAATGTGCAGGACTATATTGCACCTGATGTGGGGGGGACATACTGCCAGCTTAATGTGGGGGGACTATATTGCACCTAATGTGGGGGAACATACTGCCAGCCTAATGTGGGGGAACACTGCCTGCCTAATGTGGTAGAACTCTGTCTGCCTAATGTGGGGGAACACTGTCTGCCTAATGTGGGGGGAACACTGCCTGCCTAATGTGGGGGAACTCTGTCTGCCTAATGTGGGGGAACACTGTCTGCCTAATGTGGGGGGAACACTGCCTGGCTAATGTGGGGGAACACTGCCTGCCTAATGTGGGAGAACACTGCTTGCCTAATGTGGCGAAACACTGCCATTGTTGCGAAAATGACATGAGAAAGGCACTTGCCAAGGTAAAGCCGCACATTTCTGAACTGGTCTCTGAAAGACAACAGCAGAAGTCACACTGATTTGCAGTAAATATTCATTATGTTTTTGTGTGAAAATAATATTTTCATGGTTTTGTTCTTTGTTCTTAATGGTTTTGTTCATTTTGTGCACCTATGTATAAATATATCATTAAATATATACATCCTATGTTTTAAATTTGAAAAAATCATATTTTATTTTTCCAATTAAAAGGGGTTCGGTGAATGCGCATATGCAATTGGTGGGGTTCAGCACTTCCAACAAGGTTAACCTCCCTGGCGGTATGATTCTGTCTGGAAATTTGTACCAAAAGCGGTACAATTTTTTGCATTGAATTTCACATCTCCCTCCCCGCCCATTTCACATCTCCCCCGTCACATTCCCTCTCCCTTGTCACATTCCCCCCCCCCTCATCACATTCTTCTCCCCCTTGTCACATTCTCCCCCCTCCTTGTCACATCCCCCCCTTGTCACATTCCCCTCCTTGTTACATTCTCCCCCCTCCATGTTACATTCCCCTCCCCCCTGTCACATCTCCATCCTTGTCACATTATTCCCCCCTTCATGTCACATTCCCCTCCCCCCTGTCAAATCCCCCCCCCCCCTCTGTCACATTCCCTCCTCTGTCACATTCTTCCTCCCCCCCCTTCCAGGGCCACACTGGGTGTGAAAACCAGCCCTGGAAAAAATTACATACCAGCCCCATAGTGTTGCGTCGTTACACCAGCACGTCGTCATTTTCTTGTTCATAAAAGGTAAAATCATGCATTTTAAAGCATATTAGTTTCCCCCACATTAGGTGCAGTATAGTTCCCCCACATTAAGTGCAGTATAGTTCCCCCACATTAGGTGCAGTATAGTTCCCCCACATTAGGCGCAGTATAGTTCCCCCACATTAGGCGCAGTATAGTTACCCCCCATTAGGTGCAGTATAGTTCCCCCACATTGGGCGCAGTATAGTTCCCCCACATTAGGTGCAGTATAGTTCTCCCCACATTAGGTGCAGTATAGTTCTCCCCACATTAGGTGCAGTATAGTTCCCCCACGTTAGGTGCAGTATAGTTCCCCCCACATTAGGTCAAGGACAAGAAGTGCTCTGTAGACTCAGGACAAGCGGGGCTCTGTACACTGAGGACAAGCGGGGCTCTGTACACTGAGGACAAGCGGGGCTCTGTACACTGAGGACAAGCGGGGCTCTGTACACTGAGGACAAGCGGGGCTCTGTACACTGAGGACAAGCGGGGCTCTGTACACTGAGGACAAGCGGGGCTCTGTACACTGAGGACAAGCGGGGCTCTGTACACTGAGGATAAGCGGGGCTCTGTACACTGAGGACAAACGGGGCTCTGTACACTGAGGACAAGCGGGGCTCTGTACACTAAGGACAAGCGGGGCTCTGTACACTGAGGACAAGCGGGGCTCTGTACACTGAGGACAAGCGGGGCTCTGTACACTGAGGACAAGCGGGGCTCTGTACACTGAGGACAAGCGGGGCTCTGTAAACTGAGGACAAGCGGGGCTCTGTACACTGAGGACAAGCGGGCTCTGTACACTGAGGACAGGCGGGGCTCTGTACACTGAGGACAGGCGGGGCTCTGTACACTGAGGACAGGCGGGGCTCTGTACATAGAGGACAGGCGGGGCTCTGTACACTGAGGACAAGCGGGGCTCTGTACACTGAGGACCAGCGGGGCTCTGTACACTGAGGACAAGCGGGGCTCTGTACACTGAGGACAAGCGGGGCTCTGTACACTGAGGACAAGCGGGGCTCTGTACACTGAGGACAAGCGGGGCTCTGTACACTGAGGACAAGCGGGGCTCTGTACACTGAGGACAAGCGGGGCTCTGTACACTGAGGACAAGCCGGGCTCTGTACACTGAGGACAAGCGGGGCTCTGTACACTGAAGACAGGCGGGGCTCTGTACACTGAAGACAGGCGGGGCTCTGTACACTGAGGACAGGCGGGGCTCTGTACACTGAGGACAAGCGGGGCTCTGTACACTGAGGATAAGCGGGGCTCTGTACACTGAGGACAAGCGGGGCTCTGTACACTGAGGACAAGCGGGGCTCTGTACACTGAGGACAAGCGGGGCTCTGTACACTGAAGACAAGCAGGGCTCTGTACACTGAGGACAGCCCCCCCCCCAATCCTCAAGTAGAAAAACAAAGACACTCCCCCCCACCCGCATCTCCCACCTGCCAGCTAGCTGTTGGAAGACTAAACTCCCAGCATGCTCTTACATTGAGGACATGCTAAGAGTTGTAGTTCTACCAGCTAGCCAGTGGGAGGTAGATGCGGGCAGATGGCCGGGGAGCGGAGCTTCACAAAAAGTTGTACAAAAAGTAGCAGTTTGTGACTTTTTGTGGACCTTTTTTTAAAATGCTACAGCATGTTTTGTAAGCCAGGTCTGACCTGGCTTAAATTTGCGACTTTTTTTAAGGGGGTTTGGACTGGGACCAAAAATACACCCTGACATTTAAGAATAAGCAGTCCATTTTTTTTTTTTGGTGGGGTCTGAATGCTGGGACCTCCACCAATCACCTCGCTTCAAGTTGCTCTCCAGCTGTTGCAAAGCTACAACTCCCATCATGTCTGGAGCCTCAGGCATTATGGTATGCAGTTTTGTAACAGCTGAAGGCCACAGATTGGAGTACAGTGTCCCCATCATCACTGCAGAACTTACAAATTACAGCAGTGATGGGACAGTCAGGAGAATACGCAATGATATCACTGACCTGAGTGATGTCTTCTCTGTTGTCGTTCCTTTTCCACTGGTACAGACGCCAGGTCTTCTTCCAGCTCCATCTTCTCTGCAGAGTCTGAGGCCCAAACTTCATTGTCTCCTCACTATGTCAGCAGATCCTCATCCTCTGTATGATGACAATAATCATTATAATACTGCCAGATACTGTGCCCTAAATAAAATACTGCCACACATTGCACCCACTGAATATAATAATGCCATACACTGAGCCACAAATAATACTGCCATACACTGAGCCCTGAATATAATACTGGCATACACTGAGCCCTGAATATAATACTGGGATACACTGTACCCCAAATATAATACTGGCATACACTGCGCCCTGAATATAATACTGCCATACACTGAGCCCTGAATATAATACTGGGATACACTGCACCCCAAATATAATACTGGCATACACTGAGCCCTGAATATAATACTGGGATACACTGCGCCCCAAATATAATACTGCCATACACTGAGCCCTGAATATAATACTGCCATACACTGCGCCCTGAATATAATACTGCCATACACTGAGCCCTGAATATAATACTGGCATACACTGAGCCCTGAATATAATACTGGGATACACTGCGCCCCAAATATAATACTGCCATACACTGCGCCCTGAATATAATACTGCCATACACTGCGCCCTGAATATAATACTGCCATACACTGTATCCACTGAATATAATACTGCTATACACTGCGCCCTGAACATAATACTGCCATTAGTCTTTGGATTAGCCTTTGGATAGGGGATAAGTTATAGATTGCGGGGGGTCCAAGCATTGAGACCCCCCACGATCTCCTGCACGGGGGGCCTGTCATTATGCCAGAAGCCGATGTCTGACCCCACAGGAAGCCGTGGTCGGCACGCTCCCTCCATCTATCTCTATGGGGTATACGGAGGGATGTGTCGGCCGGCACTTCGTGCGGGGTCGGCATACCTCTTTTCCAGCTGACTGCCAAGGCTTGGACCCCCCCACAATCTATAACTTATCCCATATTCTTTGGACCCCGCATCTATCAATCATGCATATACACCTCCCCCCTTATCCTTGGTTTCCTCAGCCTCACACCTCCCCAACCCCCCCCATCCTTGTTGTCCTCACCAACACCCCCGAGCCTCCCCCCTTCAATCATAAATATACACCCCCCCCCTCATCCTTGGTCCTAACCCCCCAGCCTCCCCCCCATTAATCATAAATATACACCCCCCCTCATCCTTGGTCCTAACCCCCCAACCTGCCCCCATCAATCATAATTATACACCCCCCTCCTCATCCTTGGTCCTAACCCCCCAGCCTCCCCCCCCCATCAATCATAATTATACACCCCCCTCCTCATCCTTGGTCCTAACCCCCCAACATCAATCATAAATATACACCCCCCCCTCCTCATCCTTGGTCCTAACCCCCCCAGCCTCCCCCATCAATCAAAAATATACCCCTCCCCTCATCCTTGGTCCTAACCCCCCCAGCCTCCCCCCCCCATTAATCATAAATATATACCCTCCCCTCATCCTTGGTCCTAACCCCCCCAGCCTCCCCCCATCAATCATAAATATACCCCTCCCCTCATTCTTGGTCCTAACCCCCCCAGCCCCCCCCCATCAATCAAAAATACACCCCTCCCCTCATCCTTGGTCCTAACCCCCCAGCCTCCCCCCCATTAATCATAAATATATACCCTCCCCTCATCCTTGGTCCTAACCTCCCAGCCTCCCCCCCCCCCATTAATCATAAATATACACCCCCCCCCTCATCCTTGGTCCTAACCCCCCAGCCTCCCCCCATTAATCATTTACACCCCCCCCCTCATCCTTGGTCCTAACCCCCCAGCCTCCCCCCATTAATCATAAATATACACCCCCCCCCCCCCGTGACTCCCCTGCGCTCCCAGGGCTGGACAGGGTGGCAGACAGAGCAGGCGGACACGGACCGGAGCGGGCAGCAAATTCCCCCCCCCCCCGGACTGCAGACCTGGCCACCCCTAACCGGGCGCATGGTCCGCCTAGTTATAGAGCCGGGCCTGCAGGCGGCCTATGCGGCCGCCTGTGCGGCCCGCTGGTCCTATTTTCATGTAGGGGCCTGGAGCCCCTACGTTAATCCGGCCCCAAAGCGGCCCCAGGCCCAGCGGCCTACCGGGATACATCCCGGTATCCCGTTAGGCCAGTCCGAGCCTGCCCCCATCACATTCATCCCCCCTTGTCACCTTGTCTTGTCCGGCAGCAGCGTACACTGGGTTTGCCAGGCAGATTTCAAACCTAGTGTATTTGCTGCAGAGCAAGCCCTTTCCCCTTCAGCCAATCACTGGCTTTACACCGCTGCAGCCTGTGATTGGCTGAAAAGTGAAAGGTCCTGTAAGATGAATAGTGAAGAGAGCAGGGACCAGAGCGCACGGAGGGGAACAGCATATGCAGGGACCGGGATTAGGTAAGCAAAAGTTTTTTTTAAAATTTTACTCCTTTTTCCTTTTACACTTAGCTCAGTGTTTTTCTAACAGGGTGCTTCCAGCTGTTGTGAAACTACTACTCCCAGCATGCCCGGACAGCCTTTGGCTGTTCAGGCATGCTGAGAGTTGTAGTTTTGCAACAGCTGGAGACCCCCTGGTAGGGAAACACTGACTTTTAGTATTTTTCTTTAACTGCTCTGGACGGCCCCCACCACGGGAGCCGACCCGAGCAGATAATCACATGTTTTCCCGGGGGCCGTATCACTATATCGCATTGCTTTTGCAATATATCGTGCAGCCCGGCCGGGAAATCTGCAATTCTACCCCGAGGGTGACTCGGGGTTACCGATCCTGGCAGGAAAAATTAACCCCGAGTCACACTTGGGATAACCGCTCAGGAGGTTGATAGTGACTATAATGTGAATACATAATAGTGGAATAGTGATGGGTTTTTAACCTTTTTGATTTGGCTCAGAGTTATCTATTGTTAAAATAAAAGTGACATTTTATCCTTTTTTTTCTAGTGAAGGTAAAAAGTAGTTAACAGAGTTGTTGGAGCTTATTAACATAGGTTATGTCCACCCCTCATTTGAGTCTTTGTTTTGAGCCTTTTTAGACCATGTCATCAAAGATCTATACCCAACATTCCAGGTGCCTTAAAGGGGTACTCCGGTGAAAACCTTTTTTCTTTTAAATCAACTGGTGGCAGAAAGTTAAACATATTTGTATATTACTTCTATTAAAAAATCTTAATCCTTCCTGTACTTATTAGCTGCTGAATACTACAGAGGAAATTCTTTTCTTTTTGGAATGCTCTCTGATGACATCACGAGCACAGTTCTCTCTGCTGACGTTATTATAATAATAATAACGTTTTATTTATTGCTGTCCTTAGTGGGATTTGAAGTCCCCAGCACTGTAATGCAGCAGTGCTAACCACTGAGCCACCATGCTGCCCTTAGCATACATCTGCTATACATGGTTGCTAAAATGGACAGAGATGTCAGCAGAGAGCACTGTGCTTGTGATGTCATCAGTGTTCCAAAAAGAAAGGAATTTCCTCTGTAGCATTCAGCAGCTAATAAGTACTGGAAGTATTAAGATTTTTTAATAGAAGTAATTTACAAATATGTTTAACTTTCTGCCATCAGTTGATTTAAAAGAAAAAAGGTTTTCACCGGAGTACTCCTTTAAACTCGGTGGGGCTTAATTCCATCGTTGATCAGACACAGAGTGGTCTTCCAAATGTTAGAACAGCATTTCTGGCTGACCCTCCTAAAGATCAGTATTGCAGTTTCCTCTAATGCTGTGTGTATTACTTTGTGTGTAATGACATGTCATTCCATTTTCTACTTTACTTTCCATAGCAGTTATTCATAGTTTCAAAATACTTTCTCATTGTCAACGAATGTGAATGTCTATTGTTTACGTCTAGTTTATAGAAATCTGTGCTTGTTATGTGTAATCACAATTGTACAATTGTACTTGCTTATTACAAGAGACAGTTCTGGGAACTATGCTATAAAGAGATGTGCAATGTGTGTATATTTCTCTTATCAACCATTGTCACCAGACATGTTTTCAAAATAACCCTAAGTGAGCCGTTCATTTATTGGCAGCGAATCGCTATTAAAAACGGCTATTTCTGGCCTACAGAGAGCCTCAATAGGGGTGTAGAACACTTTGCCTTGCTGTAACACCCATAGGGAGTGTGCTGTGTTAGTGAAATAATATTGCTATTCAGTATAACATGCAGATCAGAGATGTCCCTATTAGAATCACAGAGCAGCACAATGACAGAGCTTGGAGACCATGTAGTGCCTGAATGACACAGCGTTGAGGTGGTGGTAGCATGAGGAGACCATAAAATGGTTGAATGATACAGCCTGGAGTTGGCGGCAGCATGATGAGACCAAATAGTGGCTGAATAACACAGCCCACAGCCTGGAGGTGGTGGCAGCATGAGGAGAAAATATAGTGGGAGAAAGACACAGCCTGGAGTTGGCGGCAGCATGAGGAGACCATATAGTGGCTGAATGACACAGCCCACAACCTGGAGGTGGTGGCAGCATGAGGAGAACATAGAGTGGCTGAATGACACAGCCTGGAGTTGGCAGCAGCATGAGGAGACCACATAGTGGCTGAATGACACAACCTGGAGTTGGTGGCAGCATATAGTAGATGAATGACACAGCCTGGAATTTGCGGCAGCATGAGGAGTCCATATAGTGCAGTGTTTCCCAACCTTTTTTGGCTCGGGGAACCTCTGTACACCATAAATTTATGTGTGGGTATGTAGATTACAGTGCTTCTGTATACAGTAACTCACACGTGACGTCTTCTAAAAACATTGTTGTTTACTTCTCTTCTCCATCTGGTCCGCACAGTCAATTTCTTACAGCCACAATTCTTCACCGTTAAACCTGCAAAACAAACCTATTAGACTCCACACTTTATCAGCCTCCAGATTAACTTTTTAGAAGGGAGGAGGAATGCAGGGTCATATAGGTGTAAAAGGATAACAGAGGGATTCAGGAAGGTGTACATGGGTGACAGGTGTATAGAGGAGTGTACATGGATGACAGAGGGGTGTAAAAGAGTGTACATAGGTGACAGAGGGGTGTTGGGGTGTAGAGAAGTGTTCATGGGGGACAGGGGGGTGTACAGGGGAGTCAGAGGGTACAGGGTGACAGATGGTTGTAGAAGAGTGTATGGGTGATGAGGCAAAGGGGGTGACAGAGGAGTGTACATGGGTGGCAGAGGGGTTTTGAGGGTGTAGAAAAGTGTACATGGGTGACAGAGGGGTGTTAGGGGTGTAGTGGAGTGACAGGGGGGTGTAGGGGTTGAAGAGGGGTGGACAAGAGTGACAAAGTGGTAACAGTGGGGTGGACAGGGGTGACAAAGGGACAGAGGGGGGAATAGTGGGGGTTGGACATTGGCGATAGGGGGGGTAGATTGGGTGGTGGTCAGAGGGGTGGTGAACATGGGTGACAGGGGTGGACATGGATGACAGGAAAGTGGAAAAGGGTGAAAGGGGGTAACAGAGGGTGACAAGGTGGTAAAAGAGGGGTGGACGGGGGTGAACAAGGGGCAGAGGGGTGGTGAACGTGGGTGACAGGGGCGGACAAGGTGGACATGGATGACAGGAAAGTGGACAAAGGTGACAAGGTGGTAACAGAGGAGGGGACAGGGGTGACAATGGAACAGAGGGGTGGTGAACATGGGTGACAGGGGCGGACAAGGTGGACACGGATGACAGGAAAGTAGACAAAGGTGACAAGGTGGTTAAAGAGAAGAGGATAGGGGGGACAGAAGTGACTCAATTATATAGTGGCTGAATGGCACAGCCTGGAGTTGACGGCAGCATGAGGAGACCACATAGTGGCTGACTGACACAGCCTGGAGTTTGCAGCAGCATGAGGAGAATATATAGTGGCTGAACAGCCTGGAGGTGGCAGCAGCACGAGTAGAACATATAGTGGCAGTATGAGACAGCTTGGAGCTGCCATCAGCATGAGGAGAACATATGGTGGCAGTATGAGACAGCTTGGAGAGGCATCAGCATGAGGAGAATATATGGTGGCAGAATAAGACAGCCTGGAGGTGGCATCAGCACGAGGAGAACATATGGTGGCAAAATGAGATAGCCTGGAGGTGGCAGCAGCGTTAGGAGTCCTGAAAGTGACCCGGTGACAGAGTGGTGTGGTGGGTACCCTGTGATGAAGGTGGGTGAAAAAGGAGAACTTGGCAGCAGTTGTGTGGCATCAGGCGGGTGACAGGATCAGAAAAGTAACTGAGGCAGGTAGGCAGAAGAAAACAATCTCTTTTGTAAAAGTGTTAGTGTGCACAAGTAAGTATTGAGGATATGCATTACGTAAAACTTAACTGTTAATAATATTCTTAGGATAAAATATATGGACCCAATTTTTTTTAAATCAAACAAAAGGAAAGGTGTTCAAAAAACAGCATGTGCCACATACACCACCAAGTATTGATGTGATGCAAAGACCTCTAAAAGGTGGAAGGAAACAACGTATGGTCCATTGTAACCGGTGGGGGTAAAAAGTAAAAACTTCCCATATAAGGCCCTGCTCTCGCATTAATATTTCCCTTCTTGGCAAGTGTTACTCGCCCTAAAAAGGGCGGCCCCACACAGGAACCTGTCCCTATTTCCACTTAGAAACACTGCCATTTCTCAGGGTTTTTAGGTGAAAATAGGGATTGGTTCCTGTGTGGGGCCACCCTTTTTAAGACGAGTAACACTTTCCTCAAAAAGGTAGAAGGGAACAACCTATTGTCCATTGTAACAGGTGGTGGTAAACACTTCCTGTAAGGCTCCACTCTCACCTTATTAATTACCTTCTTGGCAAGTGTTACTCACCCTAAAAAGGGCAGCCCCACACAGTAAACTCTCTCTATTTCCACCTAAAAACCCTGGGAAATGGTAGAGTAGGTAGGGAGAAATAGGGAGATGTTCCTGTGTGGGGCTGCCCTTTTTAAGGAGAGAAACACTTGCCAAGAAGGGAATTAATAATGTGAGAGTAGGGCCTTACAGGGGAAGTTTTTACCCCCACTGTTACAATGGACCATACGTTGTTCCCTTCCACCTTTTTAGAGGTCTTTGCATCACATCAATACTTGGTGGTGTAGGTGGAACATGGTATTTTTTGCACACCTTTCCTTTTGTTTGATTTAAAAAAAAAAATGGGGTCCATATATTTTATTCTGAGCATATTATTAAAAGTTAAGTTTTACGTAATGCATATCCTCAATACTTATTTGTGGTCTGATGCGAAGGAATGACTGTAACTGGGGAGCAGCACCTTAAATCTGTTTTGCACTATTAATATTTGTGAAGTGTTGGTGTGGCACCATGGTCAGTCTACTCTGATGCACCTGGCATTGGTGGGTGGAAATCCCAGCTAATCCATGCCTGATTCATCTTCAAAAAGGTCAGTTTCTCCACATTTTTCGTGGAGAGATGAGTTCTCCTTGGGGTAACTATGGACCCTGCTGCATTAAACACCCGCTCTGTTGGCACACTACTGGCCGGGCAGGACAACTTTTCCAGGGCAAATTCTGCTAGTTGCGACCACAAATCAAGTTTGGCTGCACAGAAGTCCAGGGGATCTTCAAGGTGTGTTGGCATGGTCAAGTCAAGGTATGCCAACGCCTTCTAGTTTAGGTCCTGCTCCAGGTCTACCTGCCGCTGATGAGTTGCTTCACTATACGGGTGAAGAAAGCTACTCATCAGCGACTGTAGACTCAGGCTGATGGAGCTGGTACTGCTCCTGCAACCCCATCCCTCCCCAGTAGCAACTGCAGTGGAAGGTGAGCGCAGAGGGCCCCCCCGAGTCAGACCTGCAAGAGGATGGATGATGGCACAGATAGGCATCGTCCAACTGACTACAGAGGATGTCTCTGTGGTAGGTCAGTTTGTCCTCACTCTCAGTGGGTGTGAAAAAAGGCTCCATTTTGTGGCAGTAGCCAGGGTCCAAGAAGGTGGAGAGCCAGATGTCATCCCGCTGTCGAATGGTGACAATTCGGCGATCACTACGCAAGCAAGTGAGCATGCATTGTGCCATTTGTGCAAGTGAATCGGAGGGACTCTCTGCCTCCATCTCCACTGCATACTGCCACGGTGCGTCTGGGTTCTCTGTCTTGCCTTCCTCATAACCCTCTAGCTGCTCCTGCTCCTCCTCTCCTGCCAGATGACTACAAAAATAGCTCATCTCGCGAATCGCAGCGATAGTCGCATTCATTGTGAATCGCATTTTTCCTGAAATCCGTAACAAATTTGGATTCGGCAGATTCGATTCGCTCATCCCTAATTGTGATGTGTATTGTGGAAAAAATGAAAAACTAAACAAAAAACGAGTATTCGTCATAACAAATATAATTTGCGATAATCGAAATATTATCGAAATCGCGAAGTGACGATATTCGCAAATAAAATTCGCTATTTGAATATTTGCGCTCAACACTACTATTCACATACAGATGCATACTTAGCTTGGCCAAGAACAAAAGGATAGGGCAGGTAATATCCAACATGCTCGATCCTTCTGTTCCTCAATACCTGCCGTTGGAGGAGAGCCAAGAGGCCCACATACACATTAGATAGTTAGTTACACTGCCAAAATTAGCAGGTTTAGACAACTTTAATCTCATGTGTATGGCCAGTTTTTGACATCCTTAGAAAAATTTCACAAGCTCCGAGATCATAGGGCTATTTTTATCATCAACCTCATAGATCACCAGTGAAATTAAAGAGATATCCAGTGAAACATATTATAACTGTTAACTATAAACAACTGAACCATTAGGACCGCTCAACAGGTAGCCAGATATAAGGAAGATCTACTGGGTCACTAGAAAATAAAGTTTAAAGGGGTACTCCGGTGAAAACCTTTTTCTTTAAAATCAACTTGTGGCAGAAAGTTAAACATATTTGTAAATCTGGTGTGGTGCTGTGCGGTGTCCGTTGCTGCCGTGGCGCCGTGTCTGTGGGGAGTGCAGCCCATAGGCTGGTTTGAGTGGCATTGGGGCCACTCTGCCAGTGGGTCGTTTCCCCCCCGTGGGCACTGGTGTCGTGGCGGTGGTGGACGCCGCCCAGTGCTGCGCCATTTTATGCTAGGGACGTCAGGGACCCACTCTAAATAGGTGGCCTTGACGTGGCGAGTGGGCTTGTACTTTTTGATCAAAAATGTATACTAACAACCTGTTAGTTTTTGATATTATGCTGAGATCATTATACAAGATTGTAGATGTGCACCATGTCTGTTTTCTACCCGAATTCACATATTTGTAAATTACTTCTATTAAAAAATCTTAATCCTTCCTGTACTTATTAGCTGCTGAATACTACAGAGGAAATTCTTTTCTTTTTGGAATGCTCTCTGATGACATCACCCAAGTCCCCAGCACTGCAAGGCAGCAGTGCTAACCACTGAGCCACCATGCTGCCCTTACCATACTTTTGCTATGCATCTGCTATGTATCTGCTATGCATGGTTGCTAAAATGGACAGAGATGTCAGCAGAGAGCACTGTGTTTGTGATTTCATCAGTGTTCCAAAAAGAAAGGAATTTCCTCTGTAGCATTCAGCAGCTAATAAGTTCTGGCAGGATTAAGATTTTTTAATAGAAGTAATTTACAAATATGTTTAACTGTCTGCCACCAGTTGATTTAAAAGAAAAAAGGTTTTCACCGGAGTACCCCATTAAGATTGGATCCCCTGAGGAGAACCCAAAGCATTGACTTGATTACCAAAAACTCTTTAATTCACCCCACGGTTATGCATATATAGGAACAATACAGACTGGCGGGTCATGGTATGTGTGGAACACAGTGACTAAATACAAGTATTCCCACTATCTTAGCTATAAAAGGTTTTGAAGAAACTGAAAACTTCCCTGTTCCCCCAAACCCTCTATTCTCACCTTGTAACATAGGTGTTCAATTATTTTAGGATCCTGCTGTAATACAAATTGAACTTTCATGTGTCATTTATTTCTTTATTTCTTTATTATAACAAATGGAATTTTCTTTCATAAAAAACAGATTATTGGAGCTTAATTTCCCGAAATATTAGTATATGTTTTTCTTTATTCTCTTATCAAACCACAAACATAGTAGTAATTGTGTCATACAGGAAGAGCGGATTTTTAATTCCGTCTTTTATAATTCGCAGCAGTTTTGTTTTTACAAATCTCTTCTAAACAAGCCCCTTTAGTTAATCTCCCACAGACTTTGATATTTGCAAATCCTTTATCGAAGTCTTACGGTGACTTGTTACAAAGCACAAAACAGACTTTTTGAAATCTTAGCACCGGGAAGGCCCCATACAGTGACTGAATTTAACAATTACGTGTATGAGTTGTATACCTGCATACTTGTAGGAGATTATAGTTAAATTGTTTTGTGCAGTGACCTGGGATCCACCATAGAACAATTAAGGTAAAACTCCAAAATTACAGGAACATATTTACCAGTTCAGGCAGCCACTACAGGGCCTACAATTACCTTTTTGACAGCAAATGAAGACAAAAGACCAGGTAGGTTTCGGTGGTTGAGGTCTAAATTAAACATGCATCAACTGCATTTTCTACTAATCATGGCAACCCTGCATACCCAAATTCAACTGAGATATAACAATATAATTAAAATAATCACTTTTATATTTAAAGGAGATGTCTCATGCTGAAATTTTTTTTAGTACTATGCCGGGGTTGCCTGCATACTGTATAAAACAATGAACTGAACTCACTTGCCAACATTTCCTCAGTGATCTACCATCGTGCTCCAGTTCTTTAGTGGTGTCTTCTTCCAGGTCGCCTGCAGTCAAGCCATCACAGCACTGCTCAGCAAATCACTGGTCGCAGCAACGTCCTGCCTTGGCAGGGGACATGCCAAGTGGCAGTTTAAGGCATTGAGTCACGGCATTAGTCGCAGTTGGTCAATGCGTCACACTGTCTAAGGCAAGACATCGCTGTGGCCAGCGATTTGCTGAGCCGTGCTGTGACACGTTGACTAGGGAACACTGGAGCGGGATACTGGGAAACTGAGAGAGTGGAAGCAGGTGAGTCTAATTTATTGTTTTATATTAAGGTAGCCCAGGCATAGTAATGAAAAATGTTTCAGCATGAGGCATCTGCTTTAGGGCATTAAATGAGCACTGTTAGATTCAAAAACTTTATATGTTTGTACATCTTGGCAAAACAATAATCTTTCTAATATTCTTCATAAGAAATGTTATTTCCTTTTTACAGAAATCATGGCTTATAAAATCATGGCTTTGTCCAAGCTGAAGCACAGGCATGGACAAAGTCCAGTAAGTGAAGGTGAGTTAGCACTCCTCTGTTCTCTCTCTTGTCTGATAGCACTCCTCTGTGGTCTCTCCTATCTGATAGTACTCCTCTGTGCTCTCTGCTGTCTGATAGTACTCCGCTGTGCTCTCTCCTGTCTGATAGCATTCTTCTGTGGTCTCCCCTGTCTGATAGTGCTCCTCTGTGCTCTCTCCTATCTGATAGTACTCATCTGTGCTCTCCTGTCGGATAGCACTCCTCTGTGCTCTCTCCTGTCTGATAGTACTCCTTTGTGCTCTTTCCTGTCTGATAGCACTGCTCTGTGTTCTCATTTGTGTGATAGTACTCGTCTGTGCTCTCTTTTGTCTGATAGTACTCCCCTGTGCTCTCTTCTGTCTGATAGTACTCCTCTGTGCTCTCACCTGTCTGATAGGACTCCTCTGGGCTCTCTTCTCTCTGATAGTACTCCTCTGATAGTACTCCTGTCTGATAGCACTCCTTTTTGCTTCTTTCTGGATACCTGATTCTACAATATCTATGGTAGAGGTTTGAGCTGGCTGAGCACCCGCACTGCATTTATTTTCTGATAGTACTCCTGTCTGAGAGTACTCCTTTTTACTTCTTTCTGGATACTTGATTCTACAATACCTATGGTCGAGGTGTGAGCTGGCTGAGCACCCGCACTGCATTTATTTTTTGGCTTGAAACCATACATGGTGCCACTCTGTTTTTGTTATTATTTGGTATACATATATTAACAAAATGAGCCACAGAATTCAGAAAATGTGTGACCTCTAAAACCTTTAAATGGGCAGTTTTTGCAAGATTGGGGCATGGAGGAAGAAGCTGAGAGCTTGGGGAGCAAGAGCCATCAGACTCAAAACAGTGGGGGATTGGGGCAGGTGAGTATGCTTTATTTTTTATTTTGCATCACCTAATAGCCTATGTGAAAAATAGTTTCCTCCTTGGAAAACAACTTTAAAGGAGCCTAGTGTAGTGTTTTATACAATGCAAAAAAAGAGGTAATTGAGTCAGTGGAGTCAAACCAATAGCCTATCGTCACCCTCCCTATACTATATAGATTAAATTGACCATGCCAATACACAAACAAAACGTTCTTACCAGTTAAATTACTAAACCAATTATATTCTCTGCATGCCCAAAGGCTGACATAAATGCAAGGACGGTTTTAGTTAGACACATGAATGAAATATTGTGCCTCCCAGAAGTTTCCCTCCTTTTCTCATTTGCTCATTATTTCCATCATGTCCAAGAAATGCTAAAAAATTAATTCTCACGAAAAAAAGCTCAGTGACTTAATCTTTGGTTAAAACCCTTTAGAAAGCTGTCATACTTGAACATCATATCAATTTAAGCTGTCCCTAGAGTTTGCGATAATTAAAGTCATTTTTTCCATTGCCAATCATTTAATTCTAAAGTGTATCATCTTTCTTGTTAAACAAGATTTTCTGTTTGGCAAGTGCACTGAAAATCAAAAGCACATAGGCGATCATTGTCTGCAAACTGAAACAGTGTGCGTTCCCAGGGTCTCTGCTGAATTGTTTGTTTTGCTTAAAACTAACTTTCAAACACAAATGAAGAAGATAAATAACTTGGGGTAAAGAAGGAGGACAATAGTAAGCCTGGGAATATAACAGCTCACATTATAAAAGATCATAAAACTGGGTACAGGCCAGTAAAACAATACAATGCAATACAATATATAAGGGTATAATTGTATGTATATAAACCTGACATGCAGGAGCAGCACAAAGCTAAAATTGTAAAAAAGTACCTCAAGACCTTCCCTTTTACTCATATAAAAAAAAAAATCTCCTTTTATTTTTACCATAAAAAATACATAATCCCATTCAATATCAACATATAAATTACCAATCCATATCCAGGTTGAACATAAGAACAGAGCCACAAAATCAACCCATTAGCTCCATTACCCCCACCCCCTCCCTCCTCACTGCAGAAGTGGGGAGCACATATACACACAAATGCTAACAAAGTGATGGCAGAGGCACAACAGCTGAGCTCTAACTACTAGAAAGAGTGTGATTGTGACCAAAAACGACATTGCACACAACTTAAAGATGTCACTGTACAAAAATAATGCACAAAGTACAGTGCAGAGACACTGTACATGTAGTATGACAGTTCACAAAATTCAGTCTGGGATACTTATACTGTATTGTCAGGGATAATGCACATTGTGATGTCACAGGACAATGAAAATGAAGATTGTGCACACTCCTTTTATAGGAGTGCACAAAGTGAAGTGATTTCCTTCACATGACATGACAGAAATGAGAAGGATCACAGGACCTCAGGAAATCCCATAATGCCAAGATAAAGTGTTGTCAAAGCCACTTTAAAAGCATATGTACTAAACTTTAGCAGCCATTTTAGAGATAGCAGTTGTTAGGTGAAGAGCTCTGTGAGGGACATTAGGCAGTGAATAACACAGATAGAAGAAGAACAAAACAGATATATAATTGTATTACATTAGCAGAGAATGTTCAGCATCTGATCTGTTAATGCAAAATATGTTTTAGTGTTCAATGTTGTTATATATATATATATATATATATATATATATATATATACATATATAGATCACAAACATAAATCGCAGCACACCAGATTAACGTGAAGTGGTCTTTATTCCAACCAACGGAGCAACATTTCAGATGCCCATGCGTCCTTTCTCAACCACACTTTAGTGACCATCTTGTCAGTATATATGTGGTAACCAATTTACAACTTAATTTACAAAAATAGTATAAAAAGTGCACAAAATTGCATATATACAAGAGGAAATTATGTCATATACTTAAACAAATTGCGCTGATACAAGATGGGTATATAAACACCATACCAAATTTACAGTACTTTACAAAATATGTAGGTACAGTTATAAGTGAATAACAAGTGACAGGTGATATACATGTGAAAATTATAATTATTGGGAGGGGGGAGGAACGGATGTTCTCGCATACAAGCACTAGTTCTATATCCAGGAAGTAGAGACAATAACTGCACCTGCGCGCTGTTTGGCTCGAGGCGTCCGGCGCATAGTCTATGACCTGGGCTTATCTCCGCTTGCACCCCTTGTAACTAAAGGACTGATGTGCCGCTCCACTTGCTTGTTCATATATATATATATATATATATATATATATATATATACGCAGTGACATTATTAACATCTGTTCTTGCTTTCACTTTGCTATTGTGTCTATATAGTGATAATTTTTTGTCACATGTCTGACAGGTTTCTTTGTTGTTACATATCACAGTGACAATTTTAACATCTGTCATCGCTATCACTGTGCTTTTGTGCCTATATCTTAGGAACATAATTTCTATCTTCTACATGCCATATAGTTATATGCATTGAGATTATTCATTGTGTGCCTGGGATGTAGTCCTACTTAAAGACTTAAACATAATTTTGTATACACTTTATTCTGTACATTATCACTTAATTTTTTTTTATACTATTGTTGTATTTGCAATATGTACCATATCTGTACCTATGGTTGATTTATCCAGGATTTTTCCTATATGTAGTTAAAATGGGATCAGTACATATTTTGTGATATTCATCTTTCCAATGAGTGTCAGATGCCACACTAAGTAGTCTATGTGACTTTTATTATATTATGTGTTGCATCCATGTTTGAAATAGTGAGATCTAGTACTGTGTGGTTTTCTATCTTTTATGGATTATATCTGCCCATACATTATATATGTATATGAAGAAAAATAGCCAGCACAAGTACCTAATGCATAGGTGCACGCTGATGTGGCAAATACAAAGTATACAAAAAAGAAGGTTGCAGCAGCACTCTTGGTCAAAAAATTGAGGTGGCCTCATTTTGAATGAGACCCTGAAACTCATTACACTCACCTCTTCTGGGCATATGGCCCCTGACTGTGTGACATGCTGGATCCACTATCAATTTAAAAAAAAAATTCCTGTGAAACAGAGATGGATGCACAGCTGCAGAGGGTGCCACCCCCCCCCCCCTAAATTGCACAGCAAAAAAAAAAAAGAAAGAAAAATAGCCAGCACAACTACCTAATACACGGGTGCATGCTGCTGTGGCAAATACAGAGTGTACAAAAAAGAAGGTTGCAGCAGCACTCTTGGTCACAAAATGGAGGCTCTTAGTGCACTTTTTGATCAAAAAGTGTCCCCCCATCCACCACGCGGAGGTGGCCTCATTTCAGATGGGACCCTAACACTCATTTCACTCACCTCTGCTGCCAAGAGTGCTGTAGCAACCTTCTTTTTTTGTATACTTTGTATTTGATACAACAGCATGCACCCGTGTATTAGGTAGTTGTGCTGGCTATTTCTCTTTTTGTTTTTGCTGTGCAATTTAGGGGGAGTGGCAATCTCTGTAGCCGTGCACACCTCCCTGTTTCACAGGAGGTTTTTTAAATTGATAGTGGATCCAGCATGTCACCCAGTCAGAGGCGATATGCCCAGCAGAGGTGAGAGAATTATTGGCTTCCATCCAAAATGAGGCCACCTCCCTGTGGTGGATAGGGGACACATTTTGATCAAAAAGTGCGCTAAGAGCCTCCATTTTTTGACCAAGAGTGCTGCTGCAACCTTCTTTTTTGTATACTCTGTATTTGCCATACTCTGTATTTGCCACAGCAGCATGCACCCGTGTATTAGGTAGTTGTGCTGGCTATGTTTTAGTTTTTGCAGAGTGGCACCCTCTCTAACCGTGCACCCTTCCCTGTTTCACAGGAGGTTTTTTAAATTGATAGTGGATCCAGCATGTCACCCAGTCAGAGACCATATGCCCAGCAGAGGTGAGTGAAATGAGTTTTAGGGTCCCATCCGAAATGAGGCCACCTCCGCGTTTTGATGAAAAAGTGCGCTAAGAGCCTCCATTTTTTGACCAAGAGTGCTTCTTTTTTGTATACTCATATATGTTATGATCTGTGCTCCGGCCAAACACGCTGGCCATGTGCATTTTCTTCTCCCTCCTCCTCCTCAGCCGACGGGGCCGGAATTTTCATCACGGGATGTGTGACCGCATGCGAATCCCAGCCTGTCACTTACCTCCGCCCTCCACTCTCCCTTCTGTGCTCTCTCAGTGCCCCTGCCAGTATGCCCAGGGTCCTTAACAGGTTAAAGGGCCAGTACGCCCATAATTATTGCTTCCACCTGCACCTCACTTATAAGTTTCGGCACCTCCCTTCACTCCCTGCCTGATATTTGTTGCTTTGTGCCTTAGTGAAAGTGTATTCTGTGTTTCTCTGCCGTGTCCTGACCCTCTGCTCTGTGTCCAGACCCTGCTCCTGTGCCGCCTGCCAATTGGTCTCCTGCTACATTCCTGACCTCGCTCCACTGCCGCCAGTTCTGACCTCTTGCTATCCAGACCACGTATTGCCTAATCCTTCCTGGGCCTCGCATGACCTCATCTGCCTGTGTGGTCGAGTTGTGTCAGGGGTAGCGACCTGGGTGCTGCCTGCCACAGCATTACCATCCTGCTTTGTGGCAGGCTCTGGTGAATACCAGCGGCACCTTAGACTCTGCTCCCTGTCAAGGCCCGCGTCATCTGCCACACAGGTCCAGCGGATCCACTACTTCCGAGATTGTCCTGCCTACTGCCGTGAGTCTTTACAATATATATGTCTATGATCGCTCCAGATTTTTTTCAAGATAAGACATCTTTTCTCACACAGCTACTGTATTTGGTCCTGACTAAGAATTTTTTTTTTTTATCTAAGAGCCAAAGAATCTAAGAGCTTGAATCACCCAAAGTGCAAGAAAAAGTGCGAACGTGTTCCCCTTAAAAGAAATGTGCACAGAGGATGCGGTCTATCGCAAGCCCTTCTCTGATAGGACAGAGGCCCCCCAACAAACCTTACACTTCACCTCCGGACCAAAAGGTATCTGCAAGGTTCAAGGTTCCAGGTTCAATGTTCCTTTTTGCCGAAGCTACTAAGGGACCACAAATGCTCCCGGCATCCCCCTTGACGTTAGCCAAGGTATCTGCCCCCAGAGCCGATAACGGTTGGTACCCTGCCAAAGCAGGAGTACCTGGGGTGTTTGCAGGGAGGTGCGGAACCTACTGGCCACACACACTTCCCCTAGACCGCCAGGAGGGACACCCAGAAGGGCTACCACATCCTGACAAAACCTGTGTACCCACAACATGCAAAAAGTGACACAGTGAGATAAAAATAAATAAATAAGTTAATGTGTGCCAGCTGGATCTATAAAAATTTCTCTGATCCTAGCCAGAAGGCCAGGAATCAAGAGGTGAGTGCCGCAAGGTGACGAGATTATGATGCCCATGCTTCCACTCAGTGAGCCTATTCTCCCAGTGAGTTTCGGAACCTCGGGATCACCACTCCCCGAGGCACAAAAGTACCTCGGCTCTAGACCCTCTCAGCCTCATGGCGAGACCCGGAGGTAACAGGTAGCCGTCGGGGCAGCCCCAGATTCCTCAGAACCAGCCCCAGAAAGCCCTGGTACACCTGGTACCAAGTGCTACGTGGGACAGTACCCTAACACAAAGTAACCGAGTTTTTGTTTTATTTTCAGCCAAAATACTGTGTGTAAAAATTAGGAAAAGTCCAGCCATTGCTATGAAATACTGCAGTATAATATGTGACATCCTGAACATATATATATATATATATATATATATATATATATATATATATTATCCAAAATGAACAGGGCAGCACTCCAGCGATCCGTAATAAAGTGATTTTTATTCACCCAAAATGTGTAGCATGCACTATTTCTCCCGCTACTATCTCCAGTCCCAAAATAACGTTTGTTATGAATGAAGGGCGAGAACGGGTTAAACGTGTATTAGAACAATCCCATGGACTATAATGGGATTTACTAACGTAAGTTAGGGCTTTTCTAATGGCCATTTAACCCTGCGATCACCCTCGATTTTATTTTTTTATTTTTTTCAAAGTAAAATTTTTTATTTTCAAAAATAGCAGACAAGACACTAAAAACAACAAGAGCATCTTACAGAGAAAAAGGATGATATAAGTGACTCTCTTCGATACGCTCATGGGACGGCCAGTTCAATATCATAGAAGGTGCTTCTTACAGCATGACAATGGTTAATTCAATTCAATATAACAGTGCAATTCAGAGAGAACATGAGAATAAACACAGTAACTGGAATGTAAATCTCAATAAGGGTGTAGGCCAGGTGTAGGTAAGGGCCGTCAAGTTATGGAAGATATAAGCACAGTCACATAGATCAAGAGAGAAGAGAGAGAAGAGAAAGGAAAAAAGGGGGGGGTGGGGGGGGATGGATCAAAGTAGAACAAGGACAAGAATGTGAGATGAATGTTAGAGAGAAAAGAAGGAATAGGGAAGCAGGCGAGCTAGGGAAGGACGTACCTCATGAGTCTGGCAGGTCCGGTCACCTCCAGATCCGCGGCCACCAGGGTAGTACTGAAAAGAGTGGCAGCTGAGCACAGATGTAGCACATTATGCCTCCAAGTGAAAGGACTCAAATTCCCCAGAAGACATAAAGGCAAGCCAAGGACCCCAGATATGCTGGTATTTGTCAATCTGTTGTTCCGATACTGCCATCAGTTCCTCCATTCTACAAATATGTGATATTTCTTGGAGCAAGGACGAGAGGGTTGGAGGTCTGGGAGATCTCCATAGCCTGGGGATCACCGATCTGGCAGCCATCAACACGTAGTGTAGAAGGCGGGTTGAGTGTTTAGGAAGCGATGGGGGCAGGATGGATAATAAAGTCAGTTCCGGGGTCTTGGGGAATGTGCAGGAAGTTAGCTTGGACATGAGTTTTAATGTGCCCGTCCAATAGGAGTCAAGTGATGGGCAGGTGAACCAAATATGGGTCATATTACCTCTCTCAACTCCACATCTCCAACACATCTCCGAGACCCCAGGATATATATGGGCCAACAAGGATGGGACTCTATACCATTTGGTCAGCACTTTGTAGTTGGTCTCTTGCGTTCTACAGGAAATCGTCATTTTGTGACAAACTGATATCGCCCTGTTCCAGTCTGTATCGCTAATCGTGTGTCCCAATTCAGATTCCCATGAGGACCTAAATCTAAGTGGGGGAGAGGCAAAGCTGTCTAAAAAGAGGGCGTATAGCATCTTAATTTGACCCCTGGAAGGGTGCGATTCAGCACAAAGGCGCTCGAACGATGTCAAGGGACGATTGAGAGCCAAGCTTTGTTTATTGGTGCGGTAAAAGTGAGATAGCTGGGCGTATTGGAACTGATATAATGGTATAGTCGGATTATTTGGGCAAAGTTCACTTAAGGTTTTTAGATCCCCATCACGCGTGAGAGTATGAAAGGTTGTGCCTTCAGAGCGAGGTAGGGTCAGAAAGGTACGAGCTCTAAAAGCTGGTGGGAATGCTGCATTACCAAAGAGCGGAGTGAGCGGTCAGTCAGAAGAGAAAAAGGGAGAGCGTCTTAGGTAAGTCAGTCGGGCACGTATAATGGAGGCGTATATGGGGGGTCTAGGGAGGGGGGAGGCCAGGTGTGTATTCGTCCATAAGATAGCTCTAATATCTCTGCCAGATAGAGCACTTTCTAGGGAAACCCATTGTTTCCTATCAGTTGTACGGAACGAGTCCAACACTCTAGAAAGGATCGCCGCAAGGTAGTATGAAAGGAAGTCAGGAAGAGCCAGTCCTCCGTCTTTCTTACGCCTAATGAGTATGTGTCTAGCTAGTCTGGGATGTTTATTCGCCCATACATATCTAGTTTGTAGGGAGGACAATGCCTGGAAGAAGGTTCGAGGGATATGAGTGGGTATACCCGCGAACAGGTAGAGGAGTCGTGGGAGTACATTCATTTTAAATATGTTAATTCTACCTAACCATGAGACATCAGTTTTATCCCACCTCGACAGATCCGACTTCAGGGCGCATAGTAAGGGGGGAAAGTTGAGAGTGTAGATGTCAGCAGGGTTAGCTGGGACACGAATGCCTAGGTATTTTAGGGATTTCGATTGCCATTGAAAGGAATAGGAGTCCCGTAGTGTCTTATCCGTCATAGGGGGGAGGTTCACATTAAGGGCCTCACTTTTGGAAGTATTCAGTTTATAATTACTGTAGGCAGAGAATCTGCGTATAGAAGCGAGCAGAGAAGGGAGAGAGGTGACAGGTGAGGAGAGGAAGAGAAGAAGATCATCTGCGTATGCCGAGCATTTGCAATGGCCCGAGGAGAGTGAGAGACCTGTGATGTTCGGGTTCTGTCTAATATCTACAAGGAGATGCTCCATACAAAGCACGAATAGAAGTGGAGAAAGAGGACACCCCTGTCTCGTGCCATTGCCAATGTCAAAGGGAGACGACAGATGACCATTTATCTTAATTTGGGCCTGAGGGTGGGAGTAAAGTGCCATTATGCGCGACTTCATGACTGCACCCAGTCCAATTTGGGAGAGGGTGGCATGCAGGAATCCCCAATCCACCCGATCGAAGGCTTTTTCTGCATCTAAAGAGAGCAGACACAATGGGATATCATGTGATCGTGCACCGTGGAGAACCGAGAACACCCTTAGGGTATTGTCTCTGGCCTCCCTCCCCCTTATAAAACCTACTTGATCAGGGTGGACGAGGGACTGCATGTGATCCGCCAACCTATTCGCAATAAGTTTTGCAAACAGTTTAGCATCACTATTAATTAGAGAAATAGGTCGGTAGCTGGGGCAGAGCAAAGGATCCTTACCCTCTTTTGGGATGACAGTAATGAAGGCGCGCAGGAAGGAGGCAGGGGGTGGGGTGTCTCCTGAAATGGAGTTAAGAGCTGAGAGTAATGTGGGAGAGAGGTCAGTACCTAGTATTTTGTAGAACTTGGCAGTGTAACCATCAGGTCCCGGGCTCTTACCGGCCGCTAAGGAAGATATCGCCCCCATCAGTTCCTCTGAGGAGAATGGAGATTCTAGTGATTGGGCCACTTCTTGGGGAAGTTCAGGAAGTGCCGTTGATGCTATGTATTGCTCTAAAGAGGGAAAAGCCTCTGCAGAAGAGGCCGGGACCTGAGGTTTTGGCAAGTTGTAAAGAGCAGAATAGTAAGAACGGAAAACAGAGAGAATGTCTGGTGTAAGAAAAGAGGTGGAGCCCACAGGGGTGCGAATCGCTGGGATGAATAATGTGGACCTTTTCGCTTTAAGGGCAGTAGCTAATAGTCGACCCGCTCTATTACCCCATTCATAAAATGTTTTCCCCGTGATCTGTCTATAGTAGCGGTATCTGTCATTGAGGTGGGAAAGTAGATCATGGCGTACTTTTATCAGTTCCCGAAAAGTGCTCTCTAGTTGGGTCTGTTTGTGTTGGGTTTCCAGTATCTGTAGGGTTCGAATAAGTTCCTGAAATTTAGTCGCCTTTTCCCTCTTAAGTCTTGCCCCATGGGTCATTAAAACACCTCTTAATACACATTTAAGGGCTTCCCATTTCACCATAGGTGATGAGGGGTCATTTTCATGATCTTGCATGAAGTGAGATACCGAGTCTTTCAAGTCCTTGAGACACAAGGCGTCAAGAAGGAGAGACTCATTCAGTTTCCAACTAGGTTGAGGTTTGTCATAAGAGGGAAGAGTGAAGGTGCAGAACACAGGGGCGTGATCCGAGTGCGTAACTACTCCAATATTGACAGATAAGACTGAGGGTAGGAAATTGTGGGGGCAAAATATATAATCTATCCTACTGTAGGACCGTTGGGGGTGGGAGTAGAATGTATAGTCCCTATCTTGGGGCCGGAGTGATCTCCAGATGTCACTAAGCTGGAGGGAGTGTAATTTACGTCTGAGGGCACGAAGTTTGGCATGTGAAATATGGGAGCATCCTGAAGATGTGTCAACAGAGGGAAAGAGGGGCAGGTTGAAGTCTCCACAAAGAAACATCGGGCCTGTGGCAAAGGATGCTAATCTGTCAATGGTCTTTATGAGAAAGGGAATCTGTCCCTGGTTGGGAGCGTAAATTGAGGCTACCGTTAGTCTGCGACCAGCTATCTCACAATTAGCGAACACGTACCTCGCCTCCGAATCTATGAGTGATGAATGTATAGTTACCGGCAAGGACCTATGAAATGCGAGCGAGACACCCTTCGTCCTTGCTTCAGGGTTAGTGCTGTGTAACCATTGTGAATAATATCTATCAGCGATTCGTGGAAGATGACCCTCCTTGAAGTGGGTTTCTTGTAGTGCTATAATCTGAACTTTTTGTCTGTGTAAGGAATATAGTATCTGTGCCCTTTTTTCTGGGGTGTTGAATCCCTTCACATTGAATGAGGCTATTTTTATCTCAGCTGCCATGTGGATATGAGAACACGGGTCTACACTTACCACACGATCTGGAGGTCACCGGAGCGCCCAGCCCACGAGGTTCAGGTGTACTGGGTAGGAGAGGCCTGCTAAAGACAAGAAAAGGAGAGTGAATGAGGAGAGAGGAAAGATGCAGTGAGTAAGAGAGCAACCATATAGACATGGGAGCAAGGGAGCTAAGAGATATGGCCATAAGGGCCAGCACTATGATCGGAACCAGTCCGATCTGTGACCTAGTGGGGGATACGCAGAAGGCACGCCAGGAAGCAAGCTGCTTCACGGCAAGCCAGTACAGGATAGATATAAAGAAAACTATCAATAACATGTAGCAGGGAACATAAGGGCCATTAGGCATATAAAGGAAGTCTCCACACCCATGTGGGCATGAAGGCTCTAATTAAGGTGGGCTAATGGAAAAATAAAGGGGGCTAAAGCGCCCTCTGACTATCAGTGGATGGGAGGCAGTAAACTATGTGTAAACAAAAGATATAGCACACAACTGGTGGGTGAGGAAGAGAAGTGGGGACAGCGATCCAAATGTCATATCAGAGTTGAAAATTAGGAATGACATCTGAACTCTACGGGTATTATCCCGATAGCGGTAGAACACATTCAGGTAATACAAAAAAGAACAACATCTCTACCGACATTGAACAACTCCGTCTGAGTTGGCCCCAGGACAAACGTGCCATGAGGGGGTCAAGTTATCAGGACAGGGTTTAAAGAGAAAAAGTATACTTAGAGTCCATAACAGAGTCAGGTCTTCTTCTTCTGTCGCTGTGGTAGCGATCTTGGTAGGCTGGCATCTTCAACACCCTCCGCCAGAGTGCGGTATGGTTGTGATGTCAATGGAGGCATCATAGGCAGTCGGAACATGCTGACCCATTCAGGTAGTTGTACGGGAGGGAGGCGGAAGGTCATCAGGAATCCCTGGAGATCTTCAGGTCTGCGAAGGATAGCTGTCGTCGATCCGTGTCTTGCAATCAGAGCGAATGGAAACCCCCATCTGTAGGTTATTTGAGCATTCAGGAGTAATTGCAGGAGAGGTCTCAGAGTCGCCCTAAGTCTGAGGGTACGGAGTGATAGATCAGGATACAGCCGGACTTCGGAACCATTATAGGCAATTGTTTTCAGGGAGCGCGCTTTGCGCATAATCTCTTCTTTCTGCTGAAAGTGATGTATTCTACAGATCACATCTCGAGGGCGCTTGGGGTCTGGGTCTTTAGCTTTGAGAGCCCTGTGAGCCCTGTCCATTTCGATTAGGTTATCAGGTGGTTTTTGAAGTATTTGGTTAAAGAGTTTCTGTAAGCAATGAGAAATCTCCTGAGGGGGGACAGTTTCCATTAGTCCTTTGATTCTAATATTGTTTCTTCTGTTTCGGTTATCTATATCGTCCAGGTGTTCAATGGTAGCAGCCTGTTGGTCAGAGAGCGATTTCGTGGTTTGCTGCAGGGCTTGGACTTGAGAAGAGATTGTGGAGCGGAAGGTCTCAAGTTCCTTCACTTTGGTCTGCAATTCAGAGACATCAGTCTTGACCGGCTGGAGGTCTTGTTGCCACGCCGATTTTAAGTCAGACGCCATAGAGAGTAGATCGTTCTTGGAAGGTAAAAAAGCCAATAGAGCTTGCAACTCAGGAAAGCTTTTCAAGGTATTAGCCGCCATTTCGGGAGATGGCAGGATGGGCTCTGGGGACATTCGCACAGGTTCTTGAGGTCTCATAGGAGCGATTCTCGGTTTGTGTGTAGAGGGGTGACGCTTCTCAGATCTAGTACGTTTCTGTAAATCATCCGAGGACGATCTTAGAGTATCAGTGTCCCGGTGAGCAGGGTACTTCAGTGGTGTCTTAAAGAGCTTCTTCTTAGCAGGGGGGCTATCTTCCCAGAAACCAGGCGAATCACTACCCTCTGAGGAGTCCTGTGAGCTCTGAGCAGACTTATCATCAGAGTCCATTTCCGCTGCCCAGTCAGTGACCACTTGTGCTGGTGGGCCTGGTACAGGGGCCATGTGGACAGACACAGTCTTATCAATTACTGCAGGGGATGTTGAGAGAGATGGTGCAGAACAAGCTCCTGCAAAACTGGGAGAGGAAGGGTTAAGTGCAGGTCCGGGATCTGAATCTACCTCCAAGGCAGCAGGGTGGTGGTTTAGCAGTGTCTCAGCTGGGGGAAGAGGTGAAATGTCCTCCATTGTGGCATAGGGAGGTGCCGCAGCACCAACAGGGGTCTGGGTGTCCATCTTCTGGGCCCCTCTATCGTTTGTTAGGGTCATCATCTGCGGTTGTTGTATGGGTAGGACGGTCCACTCACCCGATGGTCGGGGCTCAAGGAAGGCCTCCTTCTGCTGTCTGTGGAGCCCTGTACGCTCCGGAGCCGGCAGGTCTCGCGTGCGCACCCTATTCAGCGCCGCTGGGGATCCGGTGTGGGTCTCGGGGTGACGGCCTCCGGTCGCAGGTGACTGTGGAGATTATATTGTCAGTCCCTTACTCGCTGCGGGGAGTTCAATTGCCGTTGGGCAGGAGTTTGGAGGAGCCGGAGGTTTCTCCCGTAATGGCCGCGGTCCTTGCACTGTCAGGGCCGCGGTCGGCGGTACCGGTACAAAATAAGCCGGTATTCGGCCAGTAGGAGCACTGTGGTGTGAGGGAGCCGAGCGTGCTTTTCTGGCTCTGGATCTGCCTCCCATAGCCCGAATTTAGCCCGTTAAGATTCGGCCCGGCCCGGAGCTCTCACACACTGCTGCCTGTCTCCAGCGTGCCAAGCCACGCCCCCTCCCACCCTCGATTTTATAACGGGTGTTATCTAACGGGTCCTTTTCATAGTGTGAAAGGAGCCTAACAGACATATAAACAAATAGTAACAGCACATACACACAATTAAGCACACGACATATACACAATTAGGTACAGCACATATACACACATACACAAAAGCACACTTACTTTTTAGGCAGGATTGAACAGCTCCATTGGGTCCACATTTTGTGTAGCCCCCAGCTTCACGTCCGTTCCCAGCTGTAGCACTGTGCAGCCTGCAAAGTTGTTTTCACATTTGGCAAAATGTTGTTTTCACATTTTTGTGAATAAAAACTGTAGGGGCTATTTATCAATAATGGTCTTGACTAGATCATTTTTTTTGTTTGTCTAGATGCGTTTTTTTTGGCGGTGCTGCTCAAAATTTATCATATTGTTGCAGTAACCATGATAAATTTTGTGCAGATCTGCACCCATATCATTTTCTACCGCTGCTTTCAGATCATGTCTACCCTTCTTCCGAGGAGCTTGTTTGTCTGTGTGTTTGGCTTTATTTGTTTTAATTTTAAGGAAAATTTATATCTAAAAGAAGGTCTGCAAAGAGAGACTCCCTCATATTTGAATAGTGGTTTACCACGGAGATTTTAGTTGAACAGGTTTTTTTTTTATTTATCTTTGCAACTTTTCACCTTTTATTATTATTATTATTATTATGTTATCATCACTTAGTCGGATATTTTTTTTTATACTTTGGCACATGAAATTGTGAGATGCTGGCCACTGTTAACAATCTTATTGTTTCTTACATAATTACCATTAGTGTTGGGCACGAATATTCACATTTCAAATTTTTACCGTGAATATCGCAAATTCGCGAATATTGCAAACATATTCGCTATATATTCAAAATTGCAAATATACATTTTTTGACATATGCGCATATTCGCATCTGTGATTATTCGCATATGTGAATATTCGCATATGCGTTTATTCACATATGTGAATATTCGCATATTTCTTCTTTTCACTTGTAAAATATAGTAAAGTTACCCACCCCCTCACTGTTTTCTTCTGCGAATACGCGAATATGCACATATTCACATATATGAATATAACGAATTCGCTAAATTTGCGAATATAGGACGAATATTCCTCTATATATTTGCAAAATATTGCGAATTTGAATATAGCCAATTTTTGAACAAAATATATCTAACTCTCTCTCCCTCATGCAAATGACATATATGAGAACAGTCACCAGTATGTCAAGGTACAAAAAGCGGTAAACAGATACAATAAACAATACAGTGACCGCATAGACATGATACACATGGAGATCTTATTAATTTTTTTTTTTTTACTTTTCACCTTTTTTTTTAATTATTATGTTATCATCACTTAGTCGGATATTTTTTTTTTACTTGGGCACATGTAATTGTGAGATGTTGGCCATTGCTAACAATCTTATTGTATCTTACATCTTTACTATTCCTTTTTTTATACAAAATATGTCTGACTCTCTCTCTAATGCAAATGAAATATATGAGAACAGTCACCAATATGTCAAGGTACAAAAAGTGGTAAATAGACACAATAAACAATACAGTGACTGCATAGACAGTATATACATGTTTATCTTCCGGGTTTCTTTATTTTTCTTTATTTTATTTTTTTGTCAGTTCTCATACAAAAAACCTAACCAATAATACAACCAAAACCCAAAACTTCTCCCACGGTCCTGAGAAGACACAGTTCAAGACACTCATAAAGTATTTTGAAAGCATGTGATAGCATATTTACTTCCAAAGCAAATCCCATTGACACATAAAACCTCCGATAGACACTCACAAAGAGACAAAGAACCCGAGCTGGCACACTGGGAAGGTAGGATAAAGGAGTAATCAACAGAGTCATATTATGTGGGTATGTCCAGATTTCCCAATCTACCCTTCAAATGTTCCACACAGTACCAAGTAGAGGATTAAAAATGTTTCATTATTCTGCATCTTTCTGTCACATCTGGTAAGTATAGCAGATATTTTTTCCACTTACGGAAAAATGTTTTAGCATTTAGTTCTGAGTTTCTGATTGCTAACAATAACTCTCCATGTAATATTAAATTAAACTCTGTGAGACTTGGGATAGTCGGGACAAGCCAATGCCGTAACAGACATTGCTTTGTGACTAGCAAAAGCAGGTGAATACCTTTATGAAATGTCCCCCTATCTGGAGGATCTGATTCTCTGGCAGGGAGATAATGAAATATGCAAGGCTCTGGTGTAATAGGGAGTGGAGGACCTCAAATTGTGTGCACTAAATCTCAGACTTCTTTCCATAAACGTGTAACCTGTGGGCACTCCCACAAGCAATGCCACAGATCCGCCCTAGGTAGCTGACAAGTGGGGCAATGTGTAGGGTAAGGTGGAGGCAGTGGAGTACCCTGCCATTTAAGAGTATATGTTGATTTATGAATTATCCACTAATTGATTTCACTTAATTGAGAACTGGGGGTATAGTTACACATTGCTAGTAAACCTTCTTTTATACAGGATTGTAAATCAGGAGCATCCACATGAGAGGACCATTTAGTGAGGGCCTTTTCAGCTGGTCCCTTTAACGCTACAACCCTGATGGTTATATAGATGAGCAAATGGCGATAAGGGCTCTCAGCGGCACCCACCAAACTATCAAACACTGTTTGCTTCTCCACCGTGGCATACACCTGCACCAGACCACCGAAAAAGAACAGAATTGATTAGACAACCAATGATGAGAATCAGGAAGGCTATATTTATCTCTGAAAACATCCCACTTCATAACTATACCATTTGAATCCGCCAAAAAATCTCTAAAAGTTACAATGTTTTTCTCAACCCATAACTTACAAGCAGGGTTACTTACAAAGTGTCGTAAAGCAAGTGTATGCCACAGATAAAAGAACTTAGGCAAGCACCAAGGCAATTCATACAGTTTTCTCACCACCTTACAGGCGGCTAAAGTATCACTAAATAAAAGATTATTTCTAATCGTTAGGGGAATATCCTTATATTATAGGAAAGGTGAAATAACGTCTGTAATGGACCCCAGGGGCATAGACTTTTTTCTCATTCTGAATTAGAGAAATAGGCTGTGTCGTGCAATCACAAACATGATGGAAGATTGCTGCTTAATTATAAAGTCTGACATTTGGCAATTTCTCCTTTCCCAGACAAAGAGTGTCATAAGTCACCCTCGGGTGTGTCACGATTCGGCTTCCAGGTAGTGGATCCTCTGTGTCAGCGAGGGAATGGCGTGGACCGTGCTAGTGGACCGGTTCTAAGAGGCTACTGGTGTTCACCAGAGCCCGCCGCAAAGCGGGATGGTCTTGCTGCGGCAGTAGCAACCAGGTCGTATCCACTAGCAACGGCTCAACCTCGCTGACTGCTGAGAAGGCGTGGGACAGAAGGACTAGGCAGAGGCAAGGTCAGACGTAGCAGAAGGTCGGGGCAGGCAGCAAGGTTCGTAGTCAAGATGGATAGCAGAAGTTCAGGTAACACAGGCTTTGGACACACTAAACGCTTTCACTGGCACAAGGCAACAAGATCCGGCAAGGGAGTGCAGGGGCAGTGAGCAGATATAGTCTGGGAGCAGGTGGGAGCCAATTAAGCTAATTGGGCCAGGCACCAATCATTGGTGCACTGGCCCTTTAAGTCTCAGAGAGCTGGCGCGCGCGCGCCCTAGAGAGCGGAGCCGCGCGCGCCAGCACATGACAGCAGGGGACCGGGACGGGTAAGTGACCTGGGATGCGATTCGCGAGCGGGCGCGTCCCGCTGTGCGAATCGCATCCCCAACGGCCATGACAGTGCAGCGCTCCCGGTCAGCGGGACTGACCGGGGCGCTGCGGGGAGAGAGACGCCGTGAGCGCTCCGGGGAGGAGCGGGGACCCGGAGCGCTAGGCGTAACAGTACCCCCCCCTTAGGTCTCCCCTTTTCTTTGTCCGGTAACTGCCTCCCCTGGGATGAGGACACCGGGAAAGAATGGAGGGTTTCCTCAACGGCAGGCAGTACAGCAGGAGTGGGAATGGGGAGGGAGAGCAGAGGGCGAAGCCTGGCACGGGGCAGTGTGACAACAGGACGGGGGCCATGAGGACGCACTGAGGCTTGCCTGACGGGACTGGGAGGGGGGGAGAGGCACTTCCTATGGCAGGCAGAGTCCCAGTTCTTGATCTCCCCGGTGGTCCAATCAAGGGTGGGAGAATGAAGCCGGAGCCATTGCAGACCGAGGAGGACCTCAGAGGTACAGTTGGGAAGGACGAATAACTCAATCCTTTCGTGGTGGGGTCCAATACACATCAGGAGGGGTTCTGTGCGGTAACGCACGGTGCAATCCAATCTGACTCCGTTGACCGCGGAAATGTAGAGCGGCTTGACGAGACGGGTCACCGGGATGCGGAATTTATTCACAAACGACTCCAAAATAAAATTCCCAGAGGCACCAGAGTCCAAGCAGGCCACGGCTGAGAGGGAGGAGTTGGCTGAAGGAGAAATCCGCACGGGCACCGTGAGACGTGGAGAAGCAGACTTAGAACCAAGAGACGCCACACCCACGTGAGCTGGGTGCGTGCGTGCGTTTCCCAGACGTGGAGGACGGATAGGGCAATCCACCAAGAAATGCTCGGTACTGGCACAGTACAGACAGAGATTTTCTTCCCTACGGCGATTCCTCTCTTCCTGGGTCAGGCGAGACCGATCCACTTGCATGGCCTCCTCGGCGGGAGGCCCAGGCGTAGACTGCAAAGGATGCTGTGGGAGAGGTGCCCAGAGATCTAAGTCTTTTTCCTGGCGGAGCTCTTGGTGTCGCTCAGAAAAACGCATGTCAATGCGGGTAGCCAAATGGATGAGTTCTTGCAGGTTGGCAGGAATCTCTCGTGCAGCCAGCACATCCTTGATGCGACTGGATAGGCCTTTTTTAAAGGTCGCGCAGAGAGCCTCGTTATTCCATGATAACTCGGAAGCAAGAGTACGAAATTGGATGGCGTACTCGCCCACTGAAGAATTACCCTGGACCAGGTTCAACAGGGCAGTCTCGGCAGAAGAAGCTCGGGCTGGCTCCTCGAAGACACTCCGGACTTCAGCGAAGAAGGACTGGACTGTGGCTGTGGCAGGATCATTGCGGTCCCAGAGCGGTGTGGCCCAAGACAAGGCCTTTCCTGAAAGAAGGCTTACTACGAACGCCACCTTAGACCGTTCTGTAGGAAACAAGTCCGACAACATCTCCATATGCAGGGAACACTGAGACAAAAATCCACGGCAGAGTTTTGAGTCCCCATCAAATTTGTCCGGCAGGGACAAGCGGAGGCTAGGAGCGGCCACTCGCTGCGGAGGAGGTGCAGGAGCTGGCGGAGGAGATGGTTGCTGCTGTAGCAGAGGCAGAAGTTGCTGTAACATGGCGGTCAACTGCGACAGCTGCTGTCCTTGTTGGGCAATCTGCTGCGATTGCTGAGCGACCACCGTGGGAAGGTCAGCGAGACTTGGCAGCGGCACCTCAGCGGGATCCATGCCCGGATCTACTGTCACGATTCGGCTTCCAGGTAGTGGATCCTCTGTGTCAGCGAGGGAATGGCGTGGACCGTGCTAGTGGACCGGTTCTAAGAGGCTACTGGTGTTCACCAGAGCCCGCCGCAAAGCGGGATGGTCTTGCTGCGGCAGTAGCAACCAGGTCGTATCCACTAGCAACGGCTCAACCTCGCTGACTGCTGAGAAGGCGTGGGACAGAAGGACTAGGCAGAGGCAAGGTCAGACGTAGCAGAAGGTCGGGGCAGGCAGCAAGGTTCGTAGTCAAGATGGATAGCAGAAGTTCAGGTAACACAGGCTTTGGACACACTAAACGCTTTCACTGGCACAAGGCAACAAGATCCGGCAAGGGAGTGCAGGGGCAGTGAGCAGATATAGTCTGGGAGCAGGTGGGAGCCAATTAAGCTAATTGGGCCAGGCACCAATCATTGGTGCACTGGCCCTTTAAGTCTCAGAGAGCTGGCGCGCGCGCGCCCTAGAGAGCGGAGCCGCGCGCGCCAGCACATGACAGCAGGGGACCGGGATGGGTAAGTGACCTGGGATGCGATTCGCGAGCGGGCGCGTCCCGCTGTGCGAATCGCATCCCCAACGGCCATGACAGTGCAGCGCTCCCGGTCAGCGGGACTGACCGGGGCGCTGCGGGGAGAGAGACGCCGTGAGCGCTCCGGGGAGGAGCGGGGACCCGGAGCGCTAGGCGTAACAGGGTGCTTATCCGCCCATATAAATTTCGTAAAACTCAAATGTATTCTCCTGATATTTACATAGCGTAAAAGTAAGGGAATTGTCTGTAGCGGATAAAGTAGTTAAGGGAAGCTCATCATTTTTATAACATGAATGCGGACAGAGATAAGGGAAGTTTACGCCAACAAAGGAATTATTTGTCTATGTTAGCAATTAATGGGGGATAGTTTAGAGTATAAAGTAATAATGGTGTATGACCCAAGTTAATATCCAGATATCTAATGGAATGTTTGGCCGCCATGACTGAGGCAATCTGCAAGGATGTATTTGGTCTACCATCTAAAACAGTGCTTGGCATTTATCTACATTTATTTTGTACTTAGAGAAGGTTTCAAATGTTCCAAGGACATCAAAAACATCCTGTAATTGGGTGTCAGGGCTGTTCATATACAACAATGTGTCATCTGCAAAGCAGTTAATCTTTATTTCAGTAGAACCCACCATAATGCCTTGATATACTGGGAATTGTAAGAAATGTTGTGCCAGCGGCTCTAGGGCTATACTAAAAAGAAGGAGTGATACTGGACGTCCCTTTTTTGAGTGAGAATGGATCCGAGACATATCAAGGTAAATGACTACGTAACATAGAGTTAGAATATAATGCCTTCATTTTTTTTTTACCTTTCCCAATATACCTGCTCTTGATAAAACCATATCGAGCAAGGTCCAATCCACACTTTTTCAGCATCCAAAGCTAAAAGTGCTGGGACTTGCCTGGATAAAGGTTGAGATTCCACTGCCCCTTTAACTACTAGAACTGTGCATAAGTTTATGAAATCTCTTTTTGCTCTACCCATGTTCCTATATTTTGGATTTTTGAAGTATGTCCCCATCATGTTTTTTGAATTGTACTATCCCTGTCACGTCTTGTGTTACTTTCTCACTCACAATACAATAGGAAGAGACCATCACCATGGTTTATGGCCACCCTGTTAAGAAGATGAACACCCCAAGAGGTAGGGAAATATTTTTAGCTGGGGGGGGGGGGGGGTCAACCTTAGAACAGGGTGGTCACTGATTCCCTTGTCATTCTGTTGTTGCGTTGTTCTTACCCCATTTTCTCGTCTCGTTGTTCTTACCCCTCGATTGTCCGGTTTGTGATATAATTTTTCCAGATTTACCATGAATAACAAGTGTCATCTGTATATTTCTGAGAGTCATGTAGCAATTATAACATTTTAGATGTATGTTTAAAAGTTAAGTTTTATAGCCTGTTGTTGCCCATTGTTGTTGCTTTATCTGTGATTTTTCTAAAGTTAAGTTTTAGCTTATGTTTCAGAAAGTGTTCCTTTTCTGTATCACCAAACATATTGAGCCACCAAAAACAACAAACACAGCTTTTGTACAAGTGAATTGTAACCATGAAGCTTATTGTGCCATTTTATGTGTTTGCAACCAAGCAAACAACCCAAGCTTTCTGAACCTTCTTGTAAAGCTTTCTGTTGTACTACAGTCTATAATCATTCTTCAAGGGGAACTCTTCATCACCTCTTCCATACTGAGTGAATAAAAAAGATTGTTTATAGAAAAATACTTGGGTTGTTGTTAAGAATTCCAATTGTTGAGTTTAATTAAAGTTAGATTCCTCTTTCTTCCACCAGAACCTGATGTTAATAGTTTCTACATTCTCTGGAGAAGACGGGAGCAAAATAAAGAGGTGTACACAGGAGGATTTAACATGTAAAGCAAATAAACAAACAATTAAAAGGTAAACACATTGTTATTGCCTTCTCTTCCTGTAAAATCAAATTACATTTCTAACAAGATTGCATTTGGATTACTGGGATTAAGTGGAAGTTAAAGGCAACTTTCAAGGAGTTAAGTGACATCCTGTGATTTCAATAAATCAAAAAACTTTACAGTTTGACAGTTGCTTTTCTGCTTTTAATTATTACGTTAGCTTTGCATGTGAACAATGCCCATACATGTGACATGCCTATTGTATGAATTACAGCCAATATCTATACTCAATCATAAGCATGGGCACAGTAGCTGCTACCACCAGAGGCATACGTAAAAGAGGATGGACCCCAAAGCATTGACCAAACTTGACTCCTATAAAGAGTTTTGCTTTTGTCATTTAGTCATTTACCTATTCCCTAGATTGCTAGAAAACCAGTTGCTTTAGAGAAGAATGTCCTGCAGTGTTACTTAGCACACAGACACAAAGGGTAAAGACTAACAAAGGTCAGCATCTGCCAAGAGGACAGGAAGATAAAAGAGTATCTGTCATGATTTTGTAAAATTTTATAATCCTCCCAGTTCACTTCCCCCATCATGATAAACCACCCCCTGCCATTATTTTTATTATTTTTACGTTTCCTACCTTAATGTTGCTCTGTATTTTCTGTTTAGTCTCAGTCAGATTCACAGACTAGGAAGGGGCGTTAGTCATACAGGGGAGAACTTCCTCCCTTACTCTGCTACAGACAGTCCAGAGCAGTTCAGTGTGAGATGAGCTATGATTGGCTAAGGCTGCACACACCTCCCTCAGCACTCCAGACAGCATTTCCTGATTTTGGACTTCTGCCAGGCCAGCAGGAATCCAAAGTCTGTGCAAGAGATAGGGGGAAATGTGCTCTGGACAAGTAGGGAGACACCTAGTGGCAGCTTTTTTAAACACAAACAAAACATAAAAAACTTCATTTATTTTAAACAAAGTACATTTTTATTTACCATCAGGAGTACAATAGCAAAAATTTGTTTTAATGACAGTGCCCATTTAAGGAAGATCTCTACTTATTAGGTAGTTTCATAGTTACACAGATGCAGATTACTTTGAAATTGGTGGAACCAGCAAAGCCCCCCCCCCCCCCCAAGAATTCTAGCACTATTTTTCAGTTACCTGTTCCTAACTCTTTCCTTTTTTCCATTCATACTGTTTCACTGAAAAATTGAGACAAGGGACTGCTGTTTCATACCCCTTCCTCCTCTCTTTCTTAGTCTAATATTTATTACATTGTTTTAATTTTCCTTCTACATAATTTTAAAAAGTTGAGGGTATAAGGGTAGGTAACCTTTGACATGTAAACTTTTCTTTGTGTATTTCCATGGTGTACCTTAATAAGTAACCACTAGTGATTAGCGGCATTGGCCATATTCAAATTCACGATATTTTGCGAATATATAGACTAATATTTGTCCTATATTCAAGAATTTTGCGTATTCATTATATTCACATATTCGCATATGGAAAAATTTGCATATTCGCATATTAGCAAATTTATATATGCCAATATTCACATATGCGAATATGCGGATATGCGAATATGCGCATATGCAAAAAAAGTGAATATTCTTAATTTCGAATATATAGCGAATATATTCGCAATATTGCGATATTCGCGATAAAATTTTGAAATGTGAACATTCGCGCCCAACACTGGTAACCACATATACAATGCATTGAAAAGTCTTCAGACCCTTCCACTTTTTTCATATTTGGTTCTGTTGCGGCCTAAAATAAGAAAAAAAAAATTCAATTTGTCCCCATCATTCTGCACTCAACACTTTATAATGACCAGGTGAAAAGACAGAATGTTAGAAATCTTCACCCATTTATTAAGAAGGAAAACATTTTAATATTGCAGTATTCAGACACTCAGTACTTAGCTAAAGCCCCTCTGCCATTCTTTTTCTGCAGATCCTCTCAACTTTTGTCAGGTTAGGTGGGAAGTGTCAGTGGAAGCCATTTTCTGGTTTCTCTAGAGATGTTTGAGTTTAAGTCAGAGCTCTGGCTGGGCCCCTCAAGGACATACACAGCGTTGTACCTCTTGTTGCCACTCCTATTTTCCCATTTTGTCTTGGTTGTGTGCTTAGGGTCATTGTCAGTCTGGGGTCCAGAGCACTCTGGTTCAGCTTTTCATTAAGAAAATATTTACACTTTGCTTAGCTTTCCCTCAACGCTGACCAGTTTTCCTTTCCCGGCCATCAAAAAACAAAACTACAGCATCATGCTGTCAACACCACCACGCTTCAATGGGGAGATAGCATTGGGCAGGTGATAAGCAGTGCCTGGTTTTCACCAACTGAGGCTAAAAATTCCCCCTGCCCTAAAGCCCAGATTGGTGGTGTGCTGCAGTGAAGGTTGACCTTCTGGAAGTTTCTCTCATCTGCACACAGGATTTTTAAAGCTTAGCCAGACTGCTCATTGACTTCTTGGTCATCTCTTTAACAAAGACCTTTCTCAAACTATTACTTAGTTTGGTGGGGCAGCTCTAAGAAGAATCCTCATTCCGAACTTCTTTAATTTAAAACCAATAGTGGTCCCTGTGCTAATGGGACATTTCACACCAGCAGAAATGCTTTTGTACATTCTCCAGACCTGTGCCTTCACATAATACTGTCTCTTAGCTTTACAGGCAGTTCTTTTCGCCTCATAGCTTGGTTTTCTCATTTTGATATGCATTGTCATCTGTATACAGACAGGACTGTATCTTTCCAAATCCTGTCCAGTGAAATGATCTTACCAAATGAATTATGTTTTCACATTCTCATTAAGTGCAGAATAATGGGGGAGAACATGATTGTTTTTTCTTTAGCACTAGGCCGCAAAATAACAAAATGTGAAAAATGTGATCTGAAGATTTACTGAATGCAGTGTATATAAATACATTAGGAATGAATATGTTCCTAATGCAATGTGTTTAATAGTCCTTATAGATAAAAATGTGTTCATGACATTTCAAATTGGTAACCAAGGTTATGCGTTGTCTTTATCATACTTTGTGTAGTACATGCGGCTGCTGTTTTGTATGAGACAAAGTATTGTTATTGTGTTGAGCAGTTACACTGTTATACAATTTTATTGCATTAAATGCTATTGTTTAACCCTTTATGCACCAAGGCCATGTTTACCTTAAGGACCAGAGCATCTTTTGCACATCTGACCACTATCACTTTAAAGGGGTATTGCAGTGCTTAGACATCTTATCCCCTATCCAAACCCTATCCATAGTGACAGCTATCACGACCCCTCCAGTAGGCTTGCATTGAGGGGCGGAGAGTGACAACACACGCCGCCGGACGTGTGGTCGCCGGTAATCAGACCCGAAGTGAAAACAAGCTCCGGGGACTGATTACAAACGGGTTGCCACGTGCAAGATCCCGGGAGGTCCCCAGCGGCGGGACTCCCGCGATCAGGCATCTTATCCTCTATCCTTTGGATAGTGGATAAGATGTCTAAGCACCGGAGTACCCCTTTAAGCATTAATAACTCTGGGATGTTTTTACTTATGAATTTGATTCTGAGATTGTTCTTTCGTGACATATTCTACTTTAACATAGTGGTACATTTTTGTTGATACTTGCCTCATTTCTTGGTAAAAAAATCCCAAATGTCATGAAAAATTTTTTAATTTAGCATTTTTCTAACTTTGTAGCCCTTTGCTTGTAAGAAAAATAGACATACCAAATAAATTATATATTGGTTCATAAATACAATATGTCCACTTTATGTTTGCATCATAAAGTTGATATGTTTATTCTTTTGGAAGACATTAGAGGGCTTCAAAGTTCAGCAGCAATTTTCCAATTTTTCACAAAATTTGGATTTGAGGGGCCTTCATATTAGAAATACCCCATAAATGACCAGATAATAAAAATTGCACCCCTCAAAGTATACAAAATGACATTCAAAAAGCTTGTTAACCCTTTAGGTATTTTCAGGAATTGCAGCAAAGTAAAGGAGAAAGTTCAAAATCTCCATTTTATACACTAACATGTTCTTGTACACCCAGTTTTTGAATTTTTACAAGAGGTAAAAGGAGAAATAGCCACACAAAATGTGTAACCTAATTTGTCTTGAGTAAGTAAATACCTCATATGTTAACGTAAAGTGTTCTGTGGGTGCACTGAAGGGCTCAGAAGGGACGTAGTGACAATGGGATTTTGTTGAAATGGTTTTTGGGGAGCATGTCACATTTAGGAAGCCCCTTTGGTGCCAGAACAGCAAATAAAAAAGCCATATGGCATACTATTTTGGAAACTACACCCCTCAAGGAACGTAACAAGCGGTACAGTAAGCCTTAACACCCCACAGGTGTTTGACAACTTTTCGGTAAAGTCGGATGTGTAAATTAAATTATTTATTTTTTCACTAAAATGCATTTTTCCCCCCAAATTTTCCATTTTTACAAGAGGTAATAGGAGAAAATGCCCATAAAAAGTTGTAACCCCATTTCTTCTGAGTATGGAAATACACCACGTGTGCACATAAAGTGTTTTGCTGGTGCACTACATTGCTCAGAAAAGAAGGAGCCACATTTGGCTTTTTGAAAGCAAATTTAGCTGAAATGTTTTTTGGGGGTCATGTCGCATTTAGGAAGCCATAACTATGGGGCCAAAGCATAAAAAAAACCACATGGCATACTATTTTGGAAACTACACCCCTCAAGGGGTACAGTAAGCCTTGACACCCCACAGGTATTCAACGACTTTTAGTTAAATTTGCATATGTAAATTATTATTTTTTTCACAAAAATGCAGTTTTTTCCCCAAATTTACCATTTTTACAAGAGCTAATAGGAGAAAATGACTCCAAAAATTTGTAACCCCATTTCTTCTGAGTATGTAAATATCCCATGTGTTGATGTAAAGTGGCGAACTACAATGCTCAGAAGAGAAGGAGCACCATTGTACTTTTGGAGAGAGAATGTGTTTGGAATGGAAGTCGGGGGCCATGTGTGATTACAAAGCCCCCTGTGATGCCAAAACAGAGGGAGGGGGTGACAGAGGGGCACGTCAGCCGAGTCTTCTCTCAGTGGCTCCTAACTGTCATGCTGTGCGGAGGCACTGATTGAAGATGCCGAGGCAGTCTTAAGGTGGCAGCGTCTCAGTTTAAGTTTTACACTGTATCCCCATTCGGTTCTCTGGCGCGCCACCGAAATGCCCTCCGCGTGCCATGAGTGGCACGCATGCCAGGGGTTGCCGACCCCAGCCCTATGGTCTTGTCAGGCTGTTGCCAACTCCAGCCTGGGTCATTCAGCCACTATATGGTCTAATCCTGCTGCCACCACCTCCACGCTGTGTAATTCAGCCACTATATGGTCTACTCAAACTGATTTGTGTGAGCCCGAATATTCATAATGCAAATTTTTAATGCGAATATTTAGAATATAGTGCTATATATTCATAATGATGAATATTAGTTTTTTTTGACATGCAAACTTTTATGCAAATTTTCCATGCAAATTTATAGCAAATAAAAA